>NC_138588.1:23301205-23736122 GCF_964289735.1 Phaethon aethereus | reverse complement strand
GTCCCAAACTGCCACGTCCACAAATTTTTTGAACATGTCTAGTAATGGTGACTCCACCACCTCCCTGGGCAGCCTTTTCCAGCGTTTGACCACTCTCTCAGTAAAGACTCTTTTCCTGATATCTAGTCTAAAGCTCCCCTGGTGCAACTTGAGGCTGTTTCTTCTCCTCCTATCGCTCGTTACCTGGGAGGAGAGACCAACACTCACCTCACCACAACCTCCTTTCAGGTAGTTGTAGAGAGCGATAAAGCCTTCCCTCAGCCTCCCTCACAGAAGCTGTGCTCTAGACCCTTCACCAGCTTTGTTGCTCTTCTCTGGACATCCTACAGCACCTCAGTTTCTTTCTTGTAGCAAGGGGCCTAAAACTGAACACAGGATTCGAGATGTGGCCTCACTGGTGCCGAGTACAGGGCCACAATCATTTCCCTACTCCTGCTGGCCACACTATTTCTGATACAGGCCAGGATGTTGCTGGCCTTCTTGGCCACCTGAGCACACTGCCGCCTCATGTTCAGCCGGCTGTCAACCAGCACCCCCATGTCCTTTTCTGCCAGGCAGCTTTCCAGCCACTCTTCCGCAAGCCTGTAGCGTTGCATGGGGTTGCTGTGACCCGAGTGCCGGACCTGGCATTTGGCCTTATCAAGCCTCATAAAATTGACCATCAATCCAGCCTGTCCAGATCACTCTGCAAAGCCTTCCTGCCCTCAAACTGATCAACATTCCTGCCCAACTTGGTGTCATCTGCAAACTTACTGAGGGAGCACTCGATCCCCTCATCCATAACAGCGATACAGATATTAAATAAGACCAGCCCCAAAACTGAGCCCTGGGGAATGCCACTTGTGACCGGCCGCCAACTGGACTTAGCTCCATTCAAGACAACTGTCTGGGCTTGTCTGTCCAGCCAGTTTTTTACCCAGCGAAGAGTACACCCGTCTAAGCCACGAGCCACCAGTTTCTCCAGGAGAATGCTGTGGGAGATGGTGTCAAGGCCTTTCCTAAAGTCCAGGTAGACAACATCCACTAGGCAGGTCACCTGGTCATAGAAGGAGATCAGGTTGGTCCAGCACGACCTGCCTTTCTTGATCCTGTGCTGGCTGGACCTGATCCCTCAGTTGTCCTCCATATGCCCTGTGAGCACCCTCAAGATGAACCTCTCCATAATCTTTGCTGGTACCGAGGTCAGGCTGACAGGCCTGTAGTTCCCTGGATCCTCCTTGTGGTGTTTCTTGTAGACGGGCATCACACTGTCAAGCCTCCAGTCATCTGGCACCTCCCCTGTTTGCCAGGACTGCTGATAAACGGTGGAGAGTGCCTTGGCAAGATCCTCCACCAGCTCCCTCGGGCGATCCAGTGCGTCCTCAAGAAGTTTGCAGATACCACCAAGTTGGGCGGGAGTGTTGATCTGCTTGAGAGCAGGAAGGCTCTACAGAGGGATCTGGACAGGCTGGGCTGACAGGCCAAGGCCCCCTGTATGAGGTTCAACAAGACTAAGTGCTGACTCCTGCACCGGTCCGCCATACGTGCCGTTGGAGCACCACTATGTGCACAGCTAAAATAGCAGAATTATTTCCCGTGGTAATTCTATGCTAAGTGTCCTTGTCTCCCCCCACAGCAGGCAAAGAACCTATTTTTACGCCGAGCACAGTTCCTCAGCCCCCTGGGAGCTGTATTTCTGAGCAGCTCCTCTGCGCCCTGCAAAGCAACAAGGTGCCCCCTCGCTCCGGGGTTTCCTTCAGCGCCTGCAGAGCCAGCTCAAGTGGTCAAAGAGAAAGTCCCCACCCCGGGTTACGGGCAGGAGATGTGGGGAGAAGGGCAAAGCGAGGTCCTTGCGCTACCCACCGCAGGCGCAAAGCAGGTGAACTTTCCAGGGAGAGATTTTTCGTGGCTGGTCATGTGCGCCCAGGTAAGAGGACGGGAGGGGAATGGGAGCACACGTGCTGGTGCTGGCAGTGCCGAGGAGCCTGAGGCCGGGCTCTGGGAGCTGCCAGCTGAGGCGCTGGGGGAGCAGAGTGGTGCAGCAGAAGCGTGCTGGGCCCATAACCC
Source organism: Phaethon aethereus (assembly GCF_964289735.1). Taxonomy (NCBI): domain Eukaryota; kingdom Metazoa; phylum Chordata; class Aves; order Phaethontiformes; family Phaethontidae; genus Phaethon; species Phaethon aethereus. The sequence continues at coordinate 23,734,076 of NC_138588.1, read as the reverse complement.
AGAGGTCGATGGATCGAAACCGTCTTCTGCTATTTGCTTTTTCTGTGCCCCCCTCCTGACAGCCGCTGCCTCTCCCTTGCTTCCTGCAGCAAGTTTTAGCCTGCACTGCTGCACTGCGGCTCTCTCGGCACCCGTGGCCACAGGCCTTCCACTCCCTCAGCCCCTTCTCTCTCCTTTGCCGCCTTAGGAGGCAGCACTCCCAAAGCGACCCTCAGCAAGGCATAGCCGTGGCTCTGGAGCAGCAGGCAGCGCTCCCCTCAAAAGGCAGTGGGTGTCCTGGGGACACAGATGTTCCTCTCTTCCCGTCAGGCAGCTTCAGGATGAGGTGCTCCCTCCCTGTTGGGGTGTTGCCTTCGCAGGCGTGGCAACTTGGTTCAGGAACGGCACGGCGACCAACCCCAGGCCGCTCGGGCCATCAGCTCGCTGACACCAATGTGGTAGACGGCAAATGGCGTTTATTAGTGTGTGACACGGCGTTATATAGCTTAGGTTTATAACCTCACTTCCGTCTGCTTGCATCATAAATTAAACGCTATTGGCTTTCAGGAGAGGGGCCCTAACTTTCCGTACAGCGCGATAACTTCCGGCCGCCAGATCCTAGCTATCTACATCGGGGCAGTATCTTTAACTCGAGAGTGGCCTCTTCCAGAACTCTTCCTAGTCCGAGCGCTTCATGAGCTGTCAGCAGGAAGATGGCATGGGTATCTGCAGGTGAGCTCCCTGCTACCTGAGTACCTGATGGGCCAGAAGGCAGAAGATTGCTTGGATGTTGGCTGTGAGGTCACCTCTGGCTCTGCAGGTGATGGGCCATCCACAGGGATAGCTCTTGCACTAGCTGCTTGTGCTCATGCCATAGTGGATACCACTGCCCATTACATCGGTTTATAGCCCAACACTTCTTGGTCCAAAGGCAGTGGGCAGCCCATCAGAGGGAGATCTGAGAACCTGCGGGCATGACAGCGTCAAAAATGGCCTTCAGGCAATCACAAAGCCACAGGAGAACCCGTGGGGAATGGCGCTGACAAAAGTTGCCTCTTCCCTGTATTTGGTGAGTGCGGGCTTCCTTGCCTGACGTGCTTCTGGTACACGGGTTGGGTCGTCTGGTCCTGACAGCCAACCACAGGTCTGCGTGAGGGCAGGTGGGCATGAAGTCTAGTATGGGTCAAGAAATGGCTGTCAGCCAATCACAGAGCAGCATGAAAGCATGTTGGTCATTGTATTAAATGCCAGCTCCCCAACATGAAACGGCAGCGGAAAGGAAATGGTGCCCCTGTGTATGTGGGGGAAGGCACGTCCTGGTCAGATGTACTCGCAGGGAAACGAGAAGGGGCGGCTGGTCCTGCCAGGCATTCCCAACGGACCGTATGGCAGGGACGGGAAATGGGGCAGCTGGCTGCCTGCCTGTGGGGTGAGGCCGAGGGGCCTGTTTTGCCAGAAGTGGAGGGCCGGGCACCGGCCACTTCTTATCCGGGGTGACAGTTCCCCCTCTACGACTGACTGCAGTTGCCCTAAGTGGTCAGTGATGTGGAGGTGACAGATCGCTGCTGAGGGATTTGCTGTGGGGAACAGGGATGGGACCCGCGCTGGGCCAGCTGGCATAGGGATCCACCAAAGCAATCATCCTCCACCAAAACCAGGAGCTGCACAAGGGAGATTTTAGCCAAGGAACAGGTAAGGAGTAGAGTCCTGTGCCACGAAAATTCACAGCTAGCCCACGCTGAGCATGGAGGGAGGCTAGGATGCAATGTATAGACTTACGAGAGTGAATACGTATGCGTGTGCATGAGGTGTCCCGGCCACCTTAGGGCATTTTGAAGGCAGTTTTACACAAGGTTCTTATACCCTTCAAAAGTTCAGGTACAACACGACTTGACTAACCACTACGACCTACAGTACTCACAAGTTGCCACAAGGCTAATGCCAGCTTGTCTTTTCGGGAAGAAATGAGAGGAGGGGTGCAGTGCGGTCCTGGAAGAGCTGCCCAAGAGGCAGCGACTTCTCTGACAGTGACAGTATTCAGAAGCCGATGCAAAAAAGCCCAGAACTTTTTGAGGTAACTGGGAAGTTGGGTCAGATTGGAGCAGGACGTCGGTCCATAGGACTTCCAAAGGTCCCTTCTAACCCTCATTGTTCTGGGGTGCGCTGAGCCTCATGGGACCTTGAGAAGCCACGAAAAGTCCAACGCTGTGGCAGGCAGCAGCAGCATGGCATTGCATTGAAGCACAATTTCATTCAGAAGTGGTCTATAATCTGCAGAAGCGTCTTGGAGAAAAGCAAATTTCAGAGGAATGGGCATGTTTGACCACCATCACAGGGTTACTGTGTGTGGCATTACATGTATTTCCAGCCCTGTCCATTGCTGCTTGCCCTCTCCATGTCTCTGTGGCTCTTGGTCTTTCTCTTGCCTGCATGCTTATTTTCTGTGCTCTACAATTAAGTCAAAGGAGCTCCACTCAGAACTGGCAGTGCCCCGTGCTTGGGGTTATATTTGCTGCCATGGGAGAGGACGGATTCTCCCTCTTCCCTGCAGAGCGGGTGGCTAACTGAGGGAGGAGGAGAACAAATGGCCACGAGTCTCCAGCTGTGCTGCACAAAGCCTTTAATGAGAAGGAGCAAATGCAGGAGCACAGAACAGAGACCAGGAAACATGTCTGCAGGGTTCAGGGAGGCACAGAGAAGGGCCCATTTCCCAAGGACAAGCCCCACACAAAGCGCTTGCCTGTTCCCATTCTGCTCTACCTGGTGGCAAGCCCAGCCCCTCAAGAGCAGTCCCTAAGCCCGGCACCCTCCCCCCATCAGCAGGAGGTTCAGCACAGCAGAAGAGAAGGAGCCCTTTCCCGAGCACCCCAGAGCCAGAGGAGGCATGGCAAGGCCTGCCATGCAGCGAGGACCAGCGGGCACAGGTCCCTCCTGCCAGGTGGGACGAGGACACCCAGCCCGTCTGCAAGCCGTGGCCACGTTCCTGCTGCAGAGTGCCCGTCTGCCTTCCTGCGCCCGAGGGGACGATCCATCGTCTTCAGCAGTTCAGAGGGCAGCGGGGTGGAGGCAGACACAGCCCCGAGCCCCCCAGACCAAAGGAGCCCCCAGAAGAGATGGGAACCCCCCCGGCGCTGAGGGAGCTCCCAACAGCAGCTGACAGAGAGGATCCCACGGCTGTGCTCTGGGGGAAAGAGGTGAGGATGGGGCCCGGCAGGGTCACCACCACCGGCGAGGCCTCGATGGCCACCGTCGAGTCGGCGCAGCGGGCCACACAGGGCTCACTGCAGCTGCTTGCAAGTGGGGTGGGGCCACAGGTGCCGCAGGGTGTTGGGGGACAGGGTCTGAAGCAAGACATCGCTCGGTGCGGGAGGCAAAGCTGAAACACAGAGCAGGAAGGAAACACAGACCACCACGTAAGTCTCTCTATCATTGCCTCAGCTCTCTCTGCGGATACAGTTTCCTGCCCTCCAGCTCTATTTCTGGCTCCATGTCCAGAAAGGGCCTACACCTGATCTTGCTAACATGCACAATAGACATGACATGACATGAGAGCTTAAGGCTGGATTTGCAGGGCTGGGAGCAAAGATGTGACTAACTGGCTGCTGATTCCACCAGGATCTCCTCCTGCATTTCCTAATGCAATAGCACTGTTGAAGATTGGTGCCATTATCCCAGCACAAATGGGCTGAATTGAAGAGTTGTCTCAGAAATCACCTCTTAAAAACACACACTGTGCCTACAGCTCCCACAGCCCTAATCGTGCCCTCCGAGATGCACAGCACAGGAAGGCTGACCCATTTTTGCGATAGGATCCAGCACAGTGTGTTTAACTGATCGTACCCCATCTCCAGAGCAAACATTGCTGCGTTGAAGAAGGCACTGGATGTACTTGGCCATTTGGTTAGAGACCATCTGCGAAAGGCCAGAATTGTTATTGTCAGTCCTCCCTGCAGCTGAGCCCCAATGACTCCCTTCTGCTAGAAAGAACCCCGCTCTTCCCCAAACAGCCCCATCAAAAGGAAAAGAGGTCACAGCCCTTAAACACTTCTATTGCAGGGCCACGCTGAGGCAGCCCAAAGATCAACCTGCGTAGCCAACCGTGACAGCAGAGTTGCAGTGGACTCAGGCTTACCTCGTTCCTCGAGGAAAGGGAGGCAAGAGAGGAGGATGCAGGGCCTGGAGCAGCTCAGGCTTTTATGCTGTGTCCCTGTGCCCCACGGGGCCTCAAGCATTCCTTGTACATGAAGCATCTAAACACCTAGCAGCTGCAGCTTGCCGAGGCCTCGCAGGGGATTAAGACCTTGCCTCTTTCATCCAAAACCTCTTGCTACCTCTTCATACCGCCAAACATCTAAACATTTAATCTGTGTCCCAGCTTCAGAAGTCCGGTTGACTCTGAGGTCTCAGGCTAGCTGTGCAGAGATTTTAAGTGTGTTGGCATGATGGGCATTGCTTCTGTCTCTTCGCCCTCTTCCTGATAAGCTTGTTCAGAGATCATAGAGAAATTAGACTATGAATGGCACCTCAAGTCAGCTCTCAAGTGCTTTCAGTGCAGGCACTCAAGCTAACAGTGACACCCATTTCTCGCCGCAGGTCATAATAGACACACAGAAGACTGTGGGTACATTCAGGCAGAAGGTGTGGACTGCACAATCTCATGTGGGAGAAGAGATGCACCTCTCCAGGGTTGTGGCAAAGCTCAACGGCAAGGGAAGACCATGATGTGCTGGAGGGAAGCCCCTTGCGGGCCGGAGTGACAGACACGAGGACTTTGCTTACGCTCACCAGGCCCTACCACAATCGGGTTTTGAGATCAAAGAGATGCCTGTGTTCTTCCCTGAAAGAGACCCAGGCCCAAATTGACCTGTTTTGCTCAGCAAGGGCATCCCAGAGCCCAGAGGCCTGGTTGGCCTGCTTTTGAGGAGGTGCGCAGGGCCAAAGGCTCGTGGCCCTTTTTTCTGCGTCAGGGAAGAGGTGGCCTGTTCCACACATTTAAATCTACAAAGAGGTGTTGGTCTCCCAGAGCACCTGGGAGTCATCCTGATGTGGAAGACATTGGAAAAACCCTGAAATCCAAGGAAACGTGAGTCACCCTGCTGTGGAATTCAGTGGACATGGTACCCTGGTCTCAGGCATGCCAGGGATACCAGAGCTCTTAGCCCCAGAGTGCTGCCACCTTCAACGTCATTTCCTCAGGTTTTAGAACTCTTCTTGAAACAGCTGGTGCTTCTATGTCATTTTGTGCTGCTGCTGCCTTCCAAGGCATTGCCCTTCAGTGGCTGCTCAGGGGCCCATGAGGCCCTAGAATAACTAGGATGGATGGTACTTCCGGAGGTTCTCTGGGCCAACCTCCTGCTCCGAGAAAACCAAACTTCCCAGGTGCCTCAGAAGGCTCCCATTGACTTCTGAACACTTCCCCTATCGACTGTCACTTGGGCAGCTCGTCCAGGACTACATTGTGCCCCCTTGTCACTTCCCTCCCCACAAAGACAGCTGGTATTTCCCTTGTTGCAACTTGTGATGTTTGCCTCCACGTCCACCTCCAGACCTTACCCTACCCCATAACCCCAGAACCCTACCCCATAACCCCAGAATCTTCTCACCTTCACCTGTGATCTCCTGGTGGCCCACTTGAGGACCTGTGAGGCTCAGCTGGGACAGGCCGTGCCTGGTGGGGTGGGAAACAGGCCTCAAGCCCCTGCTCAGGTGAATGTGCACCTCTTTGGTGGATACATGGTTGCAGTGGCTCATCTCAAAACCTCCTTTCCAACACAAGCTCATTGCCGAAAGCTGAGGGCAGGCATCGTTGCCCTTCCCTTGGCACTGCAGGGGCCACTGCTGGATTGGTGTGCCCGTTTTGGTTTGATGCAAGCTGAACTTTCCTGGACAATACCTCACACACACACACACTCATGCCCAGAAAAAGAGAAGAGCACAGGCACACGGAAATGGGCTAGGTTCTTCATTTGTCTGGAAAAGGTTTCCAGGATGAGTTGCTCCTTCCCCTGTCCAGGGACTGAGGTGAGGCTGGCCAGCCTGCAGTTTTCCTGGTCCTCCCTTTTGCCTTTCTGGGAGATAGGAATGACACAGAGTACTTCTAGGCCTCAGGAACCTCTCCCAATTGCCATCACCTTTCAAAGACAATCCAGAGTTTCCTCTTCCAGAAGGCCTCCTTGCCCGAGTGCTTCACGAGCTGTCAGCAGGAAGGTGGCATGGGTACCTGCAGGTGAGCTCCGTGCTACCTGAGCACCTGACTGGACAGAGCCCAGAACATCGCTTGGATGTTGACTGTGAGGTCGCGTCTGGCTCTGCAGGCCGTCGGCAGGACCATGACTTGTGCTAGGGCCTTGGAACATTTTGGGCTGTGTGCTTGTGAGTTCCCTCCTACCCCATTGCCTGTTAGGCCAGCAGCAGGCGCGTGGTTTGCATTTTGATTTTAAGGTCACTTTGGTCTCGGCAGATGATGGGCCAGAGCGGGCTCATGGCAGCGCTAGGTGCTTGTGACGTCACTTGTGCCTGAATACCTGGTAGGAAAGAAGGAGGCACATGGCTTGGATGCTGATTGCAAGGTCACCTGTACCTGAGTAGCAGATGGGCCACTGAGAGGAAAACTCCAGGCAAGTGAAGACCTGCAGTCTCCCAACAGCTACAGGAGGTTTTGGGAAGGACGGAGCCAGACCCTGCAGAGAGGTGCCCTGCGAAAGGGCAAGTTCAACACTAAGAAGGTGCAACAAGGGAAACGGCCGCTGTCTTTGCAGGAAAAGAAGGGACAGGGGCACGGTGCAGCCCTGGAAGAGCTGCCCAAGAGACAGTGACCTCTGTGACAGTGGAAGTGTTCATAACTTGATGGGACAAGGCCCAGAGCTTCCTGAGGCACCTGGGAAGTTTAGTTTGCTTGGAGCAGGATGTCAGCCCATAGGACCTCCAGAGGTCCCTTCTAACCTTCATTATTCTGTGGTGCACGCAGCCTCATGGGCCCTTGACCAGCCACAGAAAAGCAAGGCCTTGGAAGGCAGCTGCAGAATGAGACTCCATAGAATCACCACTCGTTACATTTATGGTGCTACAACATGGAAATGCCCCTGAAGAAAACAGCATGTTGGGAGGAATGAGGCCATGAGCTCTGGTATCCCTGGCATGCCTGAGGCTGGGGGACCATGTCCACTGAATTCCACAGCACGATGACTCATGTTTGCCTGGAGCTCCGGGTTTTTCCCAACTCTTCCACATCATGATGACTCCCAGGTGCTCTGGGAGACTGATCCGATGTCCCTTTGAAATGCTAAACACATGGAATGGGCCACCCCATCTCTGACGCAGGAAAAAGAGCCCGTGAGCTTTTGGCTCCCTGCCCTGAGCCTCTCCTCAAAAGCAGGCCATCCAGGCCTCTGGCCTCTGGGATGCCCTTGCTGAGCAAAACAAGTCAATTTGGGTGTGAGTCTCTTTCAGGGAAGGATGCGAGAATCTCTTTGATCACTCTCCTGCATGTTGATTTCCTTGTTTCCAACAGGTTCTCCACTTCCTAAGCTGAGCCCAAACCCCTGCTTGGAAGAAGCCCGGTCAAGTCATCAAGGGACATGGCAATGGAGATCGCATGCAGAAGTCTCTTGAAAGAGACCCGCATGACCCTCAGATCTGCTCTTGATCGTTATTCCTTGCAATTCTGGGCAGTAAAAAACAGGCTGTGGTAGAGCCTGATAGGCAGAAGCAAGGTCATCCTAGCCCTCAGTCCTGCCCGCAAGGGGCTCCCTTCCAGCCCACAGTGGTCCTTAGTTGCCATTGAGCTTTGCCACTGAGCTTTGCCACATCCCTGGAGAGGTGCGTCTCTTCTCCTGTATGGGACTGTGCAGTCTTGACCTTCTGCCTGCACTTACTCTCTGTGTCCTGTGTGTCTGTGGTGACCTATCAGAGAAATGGCTCCCAGGGTTAGCCTGAGTGCCTGCACTGAAAGCACTTGAGAGCTAACTCGAGTGTCCGTCAGAGCTGAATTTCACCGTGACTGGTGGCCACACTAACCATGAAGAGGGTAATATGGCAAACGCAATCCATGAGACACAGAACCACCCAAAATCATCCTCCACACTAGCCTGAGACCTCCGAGTTAATTGGCGCTATGAAGCTGGGACACAGATGAGTGGTTTTGATGTTAGGAAGCATCACTCTCGCCAGGCCCTGATCCTGATAGGGGACTTCAACCACCCAGACATCTGCCGGCAACATGGTACAGCACACTGCAAGCAGTCCAGGAAAGTACTGGAGTGTGTTGAGGACAACTTCCTAGGACAGGTGATGGAGAGCCTGACCAGAGGGAGAGGCACTGCTGGACCTGTTGTTTCCCAGGGACCAATAACTTATCAGAGACGTGATGACTGGAGGTAGCCTGGGCTGCAGCAATCATGCCCTGGTGGAATTCGCTATCCTGAGGGGTGCAGGATGGGTAAAAAGCAGAATGTGGACCCTGAACCTCCAAAAGGCAAACTCGTGGATGTTTAGGGTGCTAGTGCGTGGGATCCTTTGGGAAACTGCCCTCAGAGATAAAGGAGCAAATGGGATCTGGGAGATTCTGAAAGACATTTTTCTTGGGGCGCTACAGCTCTCAATCCCAACGTGCAAGGAGTCAGGCAGGGGAGGCAGGAGTCCAGCTCGGCCAAGTGAAGACCTCTTAGCCAAATTAATTGACAAAAGCAAAACGCATAGGCAGTGGAGGCAGGGATACACAACCTGGGGAGATTATAGGGATATGGCTTGCAAGGGCAAGCAGGGCATCAGGAAAGCCAAGGCACAGCTGGAGCTGAACTTGTTTAGGGACGTGAAACATAACAAGAAGGGTTTCCTCTGGTACACAGGACAACAAAGGAAGATGAAAGAATGTTTACCCGCACAATGAACAAAATGGGAGACCACGCTACAAACTATCTGGAGAAGGCAGAGGTACTCAACAAATTTTTTGCCTCAGCAAAAAACACTGGCAAGTGGTCTAGCCACGCCAGCAGATTCACAGAATCTAAATGATTCTGTGATTGGGAGAAGGGGAGAACTGGGTGAATGAAGTACCACCCGGTGCACACGAAGATCCTGTTCGAGACCATCTAAAGAACCAGAACGCGTACAAATCCATGGGACCTGATGAAATGCATCTGAGGGTCCTGTCAGAAGTGGCAGAAGGGCTGCTAAGCCACTATCCATCAAATTTGAAAAGTTGTGCCGGACTGGTGAAGTTCCTGGTGACTGGGAAAGGTGAAACTTAATCCCCATTTTTGGAAAGGGAAAAAAGGAAGACCTGGGGAAGTGTAGGCCGGTCAGTCTCACCTCTGTGCCCAGCAAGGTCATGGAGCAGATCCTCCTGGAAACATTGCTAAGGAACATGGAAAACAGAGAGGTGATTGGTAGACAGCCCACACACCTTTAGTAAGGGCAAATCATGCCTGACAAAAACAGTGGCCTTTACAACAGGGCTATAATATTGGTGGATAAAGAAGAGCAACTGATGTCATCTACTTGTGCAAAGCATGTGATGCTGTCCCGCACAGCATCCTTCCCTCTAAAACGGAGAGACATGGATTTGATGGGTGGAGCACTTGCTGGATAAGGAATTGCCTGGCTGGTCGCACTCAAAGAGCTACAGTCAACGGCTTGATATCCGAGTGGAGACCAGTGACGAGTGATGTCCCTCAGGGGTCCACAATGGGACCAGTAGTATTTAACACCTTTGTCAGGCACATGGACTTTGGGATTAAGTGCGTGCTCAACAGTTTTGTGGATGACACCAAGGTGAGTGGTGTGGCTGGTACTCTAGAGGGAAGGGATGCCATTCAGAGGGACCTTGACAGGCTACAGAGATGGGACCCTGTGAACTTCATGAAGTTCAACCAGGTCAAGAGGAAGATCATACAGCTGGGTCAGGGCAGTCCCAAACATACCTAACAGGCTGGGCGGAGAATGGATTGAGAGCACCCTGCGGAGAAGGACTTGGGTGTATTGGTGAAAGAAAAACTGAACATGAGCCATCAGTGCACGCCTGTAGCCCAGAAAGCCAATCATATCCTGGGCTGCAGCTAAAGCAGTGTGGCCAACAGGTCGAGGGAGGTGATTCTCCCCCTCAACTCAGCTCTCTGGAGACCCTACCTGGAGTAATGTTTTTGGCTCTAGGGCCCCCAGAACAAGAAAGACAGGGAGGTACTTGAGCAGGTCCAGAGTGGGGCCAGGAAGATGATCAGGGATCTGGAGACCCTCCCCTGTAAGGGCAGGCTGAGAGAGTTGGCGATGTTTCTCCTAGAAAAGGGAAGGCTCTCAAGACACCTTCTGGAAAACTGGGGAGAGACTCTACCAGGGAGTGTAGAGATGGATGCGGAGTAATGGTTTGAACTCAAAACAGGGGAGATTGAGATTAGGTATTAGGAAGAAACTTTGCCTATGAGAGAGGTGACACACTAGAACAGGTCGTCCAGAGAAGATCTAGATGACCCCTCCCTGGAAATGTTCAAGGCCACTTGGGTGGGTCTTTGAGCAACCTGTTCTCGTTGGAAGGGATCTAAAAGATCATGCAGGACCAACCCATTCCCCCACTGTATGAGACCTGGAACCGGATGATCTTTAAGGTCCCTTCCAACCCAAAACCATTCTGGGATTCATTCTATGATTCTTGGTGGTATCAAGCGGGAGCAATACATTTTGGATGAAAGAGGCAAGAGCTTAATCACCTGTGAGGCCTTGTCAAGCTGCAGTTACTAGGTGCTTAGATGCTTCATGACCATGGAATGTTTGTGGCCATGTGGGGCTCTGGAACACAGCATAAAAGCCTGAGCTGCTGCAGGCCCTGCATCCTCCTCTCTTGCCTCCCTTTCCTCGAGGAACGAGGTAAGCCTGAGTCCACTCCAACTCTCCCTGTGGGCTGAACTGCTGTCACGGTGGCTACGCAGGTTGATGTTTGGGCTGCCTCAACATGGCCTTGCAACAGAAGTGTTTAAGGGCTGTTCCCTCTTTCGCATTTGATGGGGCTGTCTGGGGAAGAGGGGGGTTCTTTCTTGCAGAAGGAGATTAATTGGTCCCAGCTGCAGGGAGGTCTGCCCACAAGAATTTTGGCCTTTCGTAGATGGTCTCTGAGCAAATGGCCAAGTGCATCCAGTGCCGCCTTCAATGCAGCAATGTTGGATCTGGAGATGGGGTACGATCTGGCTTTCCACAGGGGCTTTCAACCTTCTCTGCTGAGTCCTTTCCAAAAACAGGATCAGCCTTCCTGTGCTGTGCCTCTCGCAGGGCATGATGAGGGTCGTGGGAGCTGTAGGCACAGTGTGTGTTTGTGAAACAGAGTGTCCATGGAGAGAGCAGAGGCAATGATAGAGAGACTTACGTGGTGGCCTGTGTTTCCTTCCTGCTCTGTGTTTCAGCTTTGCCTCCCGCACCGAGCGATGTCTTGCTTCAGACCCTGTCCCCCAACACCCTGCGGCACCTGTGGCCCCACCCCACTTGCAAGCAGCTGCAGTGAGCCCTGTGTGGCCCGCTGCGCCGACTCGACGGTGGCCATCGAGGCCTCGCCGGTGGTGGTGACCCTGCCGGGCCCCATCCTCACCTCTTTCCCCCAGAGCACAGCCGTGGGATCTTCTCTGTCAGCTGCTGTTGGGAGCTCCCTCAGCGCCGGGGGGGTTCCCATCTCTTCTGGGGGCTCCCTTGGTCTGGGGGGCTCGGGGCTGTGTCTGCCTCCACCCCGCTGCCCTCTGAACTGCTGAAGACGATGGATCATCCCCTCGGGCGCAGGAAGGCAGACGGGCACTCTGCAGCAGGAGCGTGGCCACGGCTTGCAGACGGGCTGGGTGTCCTCGTCCCACCTGGCAGGAGGGACCTGTGCCTGCTGCTCCTCGCTGCATGGCAGGCCTCGCCGTGCCTCCTCTGGCTCTGCTTTGCTCTGGGCTGCTCGGGAAAGGGCTCCTTCTCTTCTGCTGTGCTGAACCTCCTGCTGATGGGGGGAGGGTGCCAGGCTTAGAGACTGCTCTTGGGGGGCTGGGCTTGCCACCAGGTAGAGCAGAATGGGAACAGGCAAGCGCTTTGTGTGGGGCTTGTCCTTGGGAAATGGGCCCTTCTCTGTGCCTCCTTGAACTCTGCAGACATGTTTCCTGGTCTCTGTTCTGTGCTCCTGCATTTGCTCCTTCTCATTAAAGGCTTTGTGCAGCACAGCTGGAGACTCGTGGCCGTTTGTTCTCCTCCTCCCTCAGTTAGCCACTGTCTGGCGGCCGGTCACAAGCGGTGTTCCCCAAGGCTCAGTTCTGGGGCCGGTCTTATTCAATATCTTTATCGATGATCTGGATGAGGGGATCAAGTGCTCCCTCAGTAAGTTTGTAGATGGCACCAAGTTGGGTGGGAGTGTTGATCTGCTGGAGGGTAGGAGGGCTCTGCAGAGGGATCTGGACAGGCTGGATCGATGGGCGGAGGTCAACTGTATAAGGTTTCATAAGGCCAAGTGACGGGTCCTGCAGTTCGGTCGCAACAACCCCATGCAACGCTACAGGCTTGGGGAGGAGTGGTTAGAGAGCTGCCCGGCAGAAACTAACCTGGGGGTGCTTGTTGACAGCCGGCTGAGTATGAGCCAGCAGTGTGCCCAGGTGGCCAAGAAGGCCTACAGCATCCAGGCCTGTATCAGAAATAGTGTGACCAGCAGGAGTAGGGAAGTGATCGTGCCCATGTACTGGGCACTGGTGAGGCCGCAGCTTGAATACTGTGTTCAGTTTTGGGCCCCTCACTACAAGAAGGATGTTGAGGTGCTGGAGCGTGTCCAGAGAAGGGCAACAAAGCTGGTGAGGGGTCTGGAGCACAAGTCTTATGAGGAGCGGCTGAGGGAACTGGGGTTGTTTAGTCTGGAGAAGAGGAGGCTGAGGGGAGACCTTATCACTCTCTAGAACTTCCTGAAAGGGGGTTGTGGGAACGAGGGTGTTGGTCTCTTCTCCCAAGTAACCAGCGATAGGACGAGAGGAAATGGACTCAAGTTACGCCAGGGGAGATTTAAATTGGATATTAGGAAAAATGTCTTCACCGAGAGGGTGATCAAGCATTGGAACAGGCTGCTCAGGGAGGTGGTGGAGTCGCCGTCTCTGCAAGTGTTCAAAAAACGTGTGGATGTGGTGCTTCAGGACATGGTTTAGGGATCATGGTGGCACTGGATTATTGCTTGGACTTGATGATCTTGAAGGTCCTTTCCAACCTTAGTGATTCTGTGATTCTGTGATTCTGTGAAGAGGGAGAACCCGTCCTCTCCCATGGCAGCAAATACAACCCTGAGCACGGGGCACTGCCAGTTCTGAGTGGAGCTCCCTTGACTTAATTGTAGAGCACCAAAAATAAACATGCAGGCAAGAGGAAGACAGAAAAGCCTCAGAGACTTGGAGAGGGCAAGCAGCAATGGACACGGCTGGAAATACAAGTAATGCCACACACAGTAACCGTGTGACGGTGGTCAGCCATGGGAAAAAGTTGCCCAGGCAGTTTTGCAGAGTGTCCATCTTTGGAGATGTCCAACACCCAACGAGACAAGGCCGTGAACAGCCTCCTCCACCTCACCCTGCTTTGAGGCAGGCCTGGACTGCATGGTCTCCACCTCGGCTGTTGTGTGATCTGGTGAGCCACTGCTGGATCCGCTCAGCCAGCAGTAGCCATCAAGCACAATGGAGCAGAGCGGAGGCAAGGGCCAATGCTCAGGAAGGCTGCAGAGGTTTTGTGGGCACAGGGCAGGAGAAGGGGCACTGATGTCAGTCCCAGGGCTGGGAGCACAACAAAGGAAGAGGGCTGAGAGTGCATTAAACGATTGACCCAAGAACAAGGCTGTTAAAGGTGTCGTCATGCAGAGGAAAGCTTCGAGGGAGCCAAAAGGCTGAGGTCCCACTGAGATTTGAACTCAGATCGCTGGATTCAGAGTCCAGAGTGCTCACCATTACACCATGGGACCTCCTGGATGGGTGCTGTCTTTCCCCTCTGGCCACCCTCGCCGAGCCATATGCTCCTGACTGAGCCCAGCAATCTCTCCAGCTCCCCGGCCATCACCAAGTGCAGCCTTCCCCCTGGGCCGCCGGGCACTCTCAACTCACAGGGCCTTTCAAGAGAGTGACAGAGCTCTTTGCGCAAGCCCGGCACGCCCTCTCTTACAAGACCCATGTGATGAGAACCTTGCTTTTCCCTAATTAGACCTCGTTATGAAGTTGCCAGCTTAACCTCTTGCACCTCACAGAGTACATTCGTGGCCCGTCGATCGGTGGCTTGATGCTTGCACTTGTGGTCTCTGCCGCTGCCTCCCTTCACCCTCGTCTTGGACAGCTTGTCAGTCAGTCTGTGGTAAGTTATTGCCTCTCCTCTTTCTCACCTCCTAGCTCATACTAAGCAGCCGTTCACCAGATGTCCTTACTCTTGGTTGCAGTCCTAGCTGAGCTCCTGACCTTGTCGAACGAGGGCACCGAGGGAGGACAGGGGATGAGGTTCAACAGAGGCAAGAGCGGGCATCAGGACCCAAAGCAGCTTGTTATGGGTTGCATAAGCTGGACTGCCTTGCTCTGCTGGGACAGTCCTGGGTGACTTCAAAGCCTGGTCCTTTCTTCCAGGCCACGCTGTCCCCTTCTGCTCCAAAGTGGCCTCTCCCTCAGTGAGAAGAAGGTTTTCTCTCCAGAGGCTGCTCCAAACTCAGGGACATTTTACTGTGAGCCTGGTGGAACATTGCCTCGTGCCCTGGGACCACCACACTGCCTGCCCAAGAAGGGTCCACCCAGAGGACTCGCTCCATCCTTTGCATAACCTCCTGTAGCTGGTGGCACACGGCAGTTACACCCCCTCCTTCTCACCTTGTCTCCTCCCCACCAGGCTCCACAAACCTAGTGCCCTCGTCTTCACCCCATACAGCATGTGCTCCAGCCCTTACATTCCGCCTGGTCCTCTGCCAGTACCTCTCCCCATGAGAGATCATCACCACTTCTCTTGCCCCTGGGGACCCAAAATGGGGCACACCAGTCCAGCTGTGGCCTCTACCATGCCAAGGGAAGGGCAACGATCCCTCCCCTCAGCTTTCATCAAACAGTTGGAGTCAGAAAGGAGCTTTTGAGATGACCCACTCCCACCATGTATGCACCAAACAGGTACGCTTTCATCTGAGCAGGGGCTTGAGGCCCAGTCCCCACTCCACCAGCCACGGGCTCGCACAGCTGAGCCTCCCAGGCCCACAAGGAGATGGTAGTGAGGGTGCCAGCACTGGTGAGAAGATCCCAGGGTTATGGGGTAAGGTCTGGAGGTGGACGGGAAGTAACTACCAGGATTAGGTGTGAAGGCTCCCTCCAGGTTTTGCAGTGAAAGCTGTGCTGGGACAGACTTTCCCTCCTTGTCCCAGCCTCACTGCCCAGAAGGGGCTTCTGGTCAGTGGCATGAAAGTGAATCGCAGAGGAGGTGGCATTCCTTGCACATGCCCAGCCCTTGTGCTCTCCATGGAGGCATCAAGCACACTAAGAACTCCTGGCTCATTCAGATCCAACTTAGAACGAGGTGCGTTTTAAAAGGGGATGTTGGACTACATGTGCAAGCTGACTTCCAACTATGTTTTCTAGGACTGTCCTGGGATTTCCAGTAATCCCAGTGATTTACAGTACAGGGGTTTCCAGAAATGCCTGTATTCTTGGCTTGCTTGCTAATTGCATTGAATAAAAGGTTTCGTGGGGTCCGTATAATGACACATCAAGAACCGCCACTCTTCTCTCTCATCCTGAGCTTGGTGGTTTTGTCCCACTTTTAAAACCCACCTAGTTCTAGGTGTCATGAAGGACACCTCAAGCCAGCTCTCAAGTGCTTACAATCCTCACTCAGGCTCATGCTGACAGACATCTCTCCCTGTAGGCACACAGCAGACGGTGAGATATGAGACTCATGACTCCAGAGATATGCCAATGCTCAACAGCAAGGAAGATCCGTTGTGGGCTGGAGGAAAGCCCCTTGTGGGCAGGGGAGACAGTCATGAGGACCTTGCTTATGCTCATCAGGCTCTGACACAGCCTGTTTTTTCTTGCCTCGAGCCCGGGCAGCGAAGGCAAATTGAAAACGACAAAGAGTAGACCAGAGGGACAGGCAGGTCTTTTTCAAGTGACTTCTGCATGGGTTAGGGGTTCTACGTTAGCATGTGGCTCGACCACTTGACCAGGCCCTCACGCTTCTTCCAAGCAGGGATCTGGGCTCCGCTTGGGAAGTGGAGAACCTGTTGAAAAGAGCTAAACAAGGCGTAGACGGGTGATCAAAGAGATGCCGGTGTCCTTCCCTGAAAGAGACCCACACCCAAATTGACCTGTTTGGCTCAGCAAGGGCATCCCAGAGGCCAGAGGCCAGAGGCCAAAGTCCTGGATGGTCTGCTTTTGAGGAGAGGCTCAGGGCAGGGAGCCAAAAGCTCACGGCTCTTTTTCCAGTGTCACGGATGGGGTGGCCCATTCCATGCATTTCAATCCACAAAGGGACAGCGGATCAGACTCCCAGAGCACCTGGGAGTCATCATGATGTGGAAGAGTTGGGAAAAACCCTGAACTCCCGGCCCACATTAGTCAACCTGCTGTGAACTTCAGTGGACACTGCACCCCGGCCTCAGGCATGCCAGGGATACCAGAGCTCATGGCCTCATTCCTATGAAATTTGCTTTTCTCCAGGATGCTTCTACACGTTTTACACCACTCCTGAATTGACTTGAGCTTCTATGCAATGCCATGCTGCTGCTGCTTGCCTCAGCATTTGCCTTTTGGTGGCTTCTCAAGGTCCCATGAGGCTCAGTGCACCCCAGAACAATGAGTGTTAGAAGGGACCTTTGGAAGTCCTCTGGACCGACCTCCTGCGCCAAGCTGACCCAACTTCCCAGTTACCTCAGGAAGCTCTGGGCCTTGTTCCATGGACTTCTGAATACTGTCAGTGTCGAAGAAGTCACTGCCTCTTGGGCAGCTCTTCCAGGACCGCACTGCAACCCCCTCACATATTTTCCTGGAAAGACAAGCTGGCATTAGCGTGTGGCAACTTGTGAGTACTGTGGGTCGTAGTGGTTAGTGAAGTCGTGTTGTACCTGAACTTTTGAAGGGTATAAGAACCTTGTGTAAAACTGCCTTCAAAATGCCCCTTGCATCCTAGCCTCCCTCCGCGCTCAGCACGGGCTAGTTGTGAATTTTCGTGGCACAGGACTCTACTCCTTACCTGTTCCTTGGCTAAAATCTCCCTTGTGCAGCTCCTGGTTTTGGTGGAGGATGATTGCTTTGGTGGATCCCCATGCCAGCTGGCCCAGTGCGGGTCCTATCCATGTTCCCCACGGCAAATCCCTCAGCAGCGATCTGTCCCCTCCAGATCACTGACCACTTGGGGCAACTGCAGTCAGTCGTAGAGGGGGACCTATCACCCCAGATAAGAAGTGGTCGGTGCCCAACCCTCCACTCCTGGCAAAACAGGCCCCTTGGCCTCAACCCCCAGGCAGGCAGCCAGCTGCCCCATTTCCCGTCCCTGCCATATGGTCCGTTGGGAATGCCTGGCAGGACCGGCCGCCCCTTCTCGTTTCCCTGCGAGTACATCTGACCAGGACGTGCCTTCCCCCACATACACAGGGGCACCATTTCCTTTCCGCTGCCATTTCATGTTGGGGAGCTGGCATTTAATACAATGACCAACATGCTTTCATGCTGCTCTGTGATTGGCTGACAGCCATTTCTTGACCCATACTAGACTTCATACCCACCTGCCCTCACGCAGACCTGTGGTTGGCTGTCAGGACCAGACGACCCGACCCGTGTACGAGAAGCACGTCAGGCAAGGAAGCCCCTACTCACCAAATACAGGGAAGAGGCAACGTTTGTCAGCGCCATTCCCCACGGGTTCTCCTGTGGCTTTGTGATTGCCTGACGGCCATTTTTGACGCTGTCATGCCCGCAGGTTCTCAGATCTCCCTCTAATGGGCTGCCCACTTCCTTTGGACCAAGAAGTGTTGGGCTATAAACCGATGTAATGGGCAGTGGTATCCACTATGGCATGAGCACAAGCAGCTAGTGCAAGAGCTATCCCTGTGGATGGCCCATCACCTGCAGAGCCAGAGGTGACCTCACAGCCAACATCCAAGCAATCTTCTGCCTTCTGGCCTATCCGGTACTCAGGTAGCAGGGAGCTCACCTGCAGATACCCATGCCATCTTCCTGCTGATGCTCGGACTAGGAAGAGTTCTGGAAGAGGCCACTCTCAATTTAAAGATACAGCCCCGACAGGGAGGGAGCACCTCATCCTGGAGCTGCCTGACGGGAAGAGAGGAACATCTGTGTCCCCAGGACACCCACTGCCTTTTGAGGGGAGCGCTGCCTGCTGCTCCAGAGCCACGGCTATGCCTTGCTGAGGGTCGCTTTGGGAGTGCTGCCTCCTAAGGCGGCAAAGGAGAGAGAAGGGGCTGAGGGAGTGGAAGGCCTGTGGCCACGGGTGCCGAGAGAGCCGCAGTGCAGCAGTGCAGGCTAAAACTTGCTGCAGGAAGCAAGGGAGAGGCAGTGGCTGTCAGGAGGGGGCACAGAAAAAGCAAATAGCAGAGGATGGTTTCGATCCATCGACCTCTGGGTTATGGGCCCAGCACGCTTCCGCTGCGCCACTCTGTTCCCACCAGCACCTCAGCTGGCAGCTCCCAGAGCCCGGCCTCAGGCTCCCCGGCACTGCCAGCACCAGCGCGTGTGCTCCCATTCTCCTCCCTTCCTCTTACCTGGGAGCACATGACCAGCCACGAAAAATCTCTCCCTGGAAAGTTCACCTGCTTCGTGCACTGCGGTGGGTAGCGCAAGGACCTCGCTTTGCCCTTCTCCCCACATCTCCTGCCCGTAACCCGGGGTGGGGACTTTCTCTTTGACCACTTGAACTGGCTCTGCAGGCGCTGAAGGAAACCCCGGAACGAGGGGGCACCTTGTTGCTTTGCAGGGCGCAGAGGAGCTGCTCAGAAATACAGCTCCCAGGGGGCTGAGGAACTGTGCTTGGCGTAAAAATAGGTTCTTTGCCTGCTGTGGGGGGAGACAAGGACACTTAGCATAGAATTACCACGGGAAATAATTCTGCTATTTTAGCTGTGCACATAGTGGTGCTCCAACGGCACGTATGGCGGACCGGTGCAGGAGTCAGCACTTAGTCTTGTTGAACTTCATACAGGTGTCCTTGGCCCATCAGCCCAGCCTGTCCAGATCCCTCTGTAGAGCCTTCCTGCTCTCAAGCAGATCAACACTCCCGCCCAACTTGGTGGTGTCTGCAAACTTCTTGAGGACGCACTCAATCGCCTGAGGGAGCCGGTGGAGGATCTTGCCAAGGAACTCTCCACCATTTATCAGCAGTCCTGGCAAACAGGGGAGGTCCCAGACGACTGCAGGCTTACCAATGTGACGCCCGTCTACAAGAAACACCGGAAAGAGGAACCAGGGAACTACAGGCTTATCAGCCTGACCTCAGTACTGGCAAAGATTATGGAGAGGTTCATCTTGAGGGTGCTCGCAGGGCTTATGCAGGACAACCGAGGCATCGGGCCCAGCCAGCACGGGTTCATGAAAGGCAGGTCGTGCTGGACCAACCTGATCTCCTTCCATGACCAGGTGACACGCCTAGTGAATGTTGTCTACCTGGAATTTAGGAAAGCCTTGGACACCATCTCCCGCAGCATTCTCCTGGAGAAAGTGATGGCTCGTGGCTTAGACAGGTGTACTCTTCGCTGGGTAAAAAACTGGCTGGACAGACAAGCCCAGACATCTGTCGTGAATGGAGCTAAATCAAGTTGGCGGCTGGTCACAAGCGGCATTCCCCAGGGCTCAGTTTTGGGGCTGGTCTTATTTAATATCTGTATCGCTGTTATGGATGAGGGGATCGAGTGCTCCCTCAGTAAGTTTGCAGATGACACCAAGTTGGGCAAGAATGTGGATCTGCTCGAGGGCAGGAAGGCTCTGCAGAGTGATCTGGACAGGCTGGATCGATGGTCAATTTTATGAGGCTTAATAAGGCCAAGTGCCGGGTCCGGCACTTGGGTCCCAACAACCCCATGCAACGCTACATGCTTGCGGAAGAGTGGCTGGAGGCTGGAAACCTGCCTGGCAGAAAAGGACCTGGGGGTGCTGGTTGACAGCTGGCTGAACATGAGCCAGCAGTGCGCCCGGGTGGCCCAGAAGGCCAGCAGCATCCAGGCCTGTATCAGCAATAGTGTGGACAGCAGGAGTAGGGAAGTGATTGTGGCCCTGTACTCGGCACTGGTGAGGCCACTCCTTGAATAATGTGTTCAGGTTTGGGCCCCTTGCTACAAGAAAGAAGTTGAGGTGCTGGAGAGTGTCCAGAGATGAGCAACAAAGCTGGTGAAGGGTCTAGAGCACAAGTCCTGTGAGGGATTGGGGTTGTTTAGCCTGCAGAAGAGGAGGCTGAGGGGAGACCTTATCACTTTCTACAACTACCTGAAAGGAGGTTGTGGTGAGGTGAGTGTTGGTCTCTTCTCCCAAGTAATGAGTGATAGGACGAGAGGAAACGGCCTCAGGTTGCACCAGGGGAGCTTTAAACTAGATATCAGGAAAAATTTCTTTCCTGAGAGAGTGGTCAAACGCTGGAACACGCTGCCGAGGGAGGTGGTGGAGTCACCATCACTGGACGTGTTCAAAAAATGTGTGGACGTGGCAGTTTGCGACACGGTTTAGTGGGCATAGTGGTGTTGGGTTGATGGTTGAACTTGCTGATCTTAAAGGTCTTTTCCAACCTTAATGATTCTGTCACTCTGAAATTATGTGGTTCTGGGGCTGAGACAGCGTTTCTCCAAGCAATGGAGGGTGTTCCTGGAACTCTGCGAGTCTCCCCCAGCACTTGGGGAGAAAGGATTCTGGGCCAGTGGGTTGTATGGGCCGGTGCAGGCAGGTTCCTTGCTCAGGGCATTTTGTCCTTGGTTTTCTACCTGGAAGCACTGCCTGCTGGGGCTGCTGTGGTCCCCATCCTGTTTGCTTCCCCAAGGCCTGTGATGGTGGTCCTCCCTGTAGGGCACTGCAGAGATGACACTTTGTGCCCCCTTTACAGGCTTCAGAGCTGTAACTCCAGAGCTCCCCAGCCCCTGAGAGCTGCAGTCCAGGCCAGGCTGGCTCACACAGGAGGCCAGGCCACTCCTGGCTCCTGCACTCCCAAGCTCTTTCTGGCTGAGGGCAGGCCTCAGCCAGCCAGGGAGCCGCCTTGACACAGTGGAACCCCCTCACCTGGTATACTCCTGGCTGAGCACACCCAGCTCCCTCATCATCTCCCTCAGTCACAACACGCTCCAGCATGCCTCGATACCACCTTCTGCCTGTCCCCTCTTCCTGTGGCTCGTACTTCCTGACGGCGGTCCTTCCAGTGCCTACAAGGAGGCTACTGCCATGGCTGGAAGGTGAGAGCCAGTGGTCAGAGATTGAATAGGCAGTTTGTGACTGTGACAGGAACTATAATGATCTCCTGATGGGAACAGGGGTCCAGAGAGGCTCTGAAATGTCTGTCCTTGAGTTGTTTTACAGCCCAAGAGGGCAAAGCACTGATCCAGCTTGAAGCAGGAGGGTGTACTCTCTGACACCCTGAAACGCCTTCCAGCCAGAAGGGTTGTTGGAGGGTAAAGTGGAAGAAAGGAGAGCGGATGCTGTGAGTGAATGTTTGAGCGTGTCCAAAGATTGGTGTTTGAGGTGGGAGGCATGCAGACTGTGAGTTTTGTAGAGTGGAAAAGTGGAATTGCCTCGGGGCTCCCCACCCGCTGTGAGTGCTGACTGGGACACGCAACAAGAGGTAATCCACAGGCTGGAGAGCTGAGTGCCAAGAGCAGCAAGAGCCAGCCTTCAGGGAAAGCAAGGAAGAGAGAGGAGCCTGTCAGGAGTGGGACTCGAACCCACGTCTCCTAGGGAGACTGCAACCTGAATGCAGCACCTTAGACCGCTCGGCCATCCTGATGACCTAACGCTGCTGGTGCTGGTGCTGCTGGTGCTGGTTTTGCTGCTGGTACTGGTTTAGCTGCTGGTACTGGTGCTGGTGCTGCTGCTGGTGCTGCTGGTGCTGCTGCTGCTGCTCTCGCTGTCACCCCCAGAGACAGCCCACCTCAGCCAGCCTCTTCCTGGCACTGCTGCAGGCCGAGCTGCCTCCTGGGAACACCCTTGCCCTGCACCCACCAAGGGCTGCTGACAGGCCACCGCAGCTCCTGTGCGCACATCAGACCACACAGCACCCAGCACAGGGGCACCTCCTCCCAACACCAAGGCAACCCTTCACGGCAGCAACCAAAAGACCCGGCAGCAAATCACGGCTCTGCACAGGCCACCATCTCGTCAAGGGGCCCCAGGCACACGTCCGCCTTTCCCAGCACGTCCTCCATTCGCTCCAGAGCCTCAGTGTGTGGCAAGCCGAGCACTTGGCCTGCAATGCTGCCTCACACCTGCTTCCTGGGGCAACAAGGCTGCTTCCTTCTTCCGCGCTCACGGCCGGGAAGGCTGGGCAAGGAGGGCTCTGCCGCACCTTCCCCTGGGGGAATGCTGTGCCGGTCTCAAGGAGCCAGTGTGTGCCAAAGGGGCTGGAGAGTCGAGGCAAAAGTACAGGAGATTTCACCAAGTGCTGAGCAATGACAGCGCTCCAGAGCCTGTGGGGAAGAGGCTCGCTCCCTGCCCATGGCGCAGAGGAAGCAGGGCACAGCTCTCGCTGGGACCCATTGCTTCATGGAAGGAGCAGGACTGCAAGGCATCGCAGGAGGCCCCTAGTCCCATTGCCTGCTCAGAGCAGGGCCACCCCCAAAGCCAGAGCAGGCTGCTCCGTGAGCGTGGAGACGGCCAAACAAAGGTGTCTGGGCATGTGCTGCAGTGCTGCAGAATCTCTGCGTGGTCCCAAGCAGGCCCTGCAGCCTGCTGCTGCCAAGTGGGCAAAGGCATTGGTGGAGCCCGGCTGAAGAAAAGCTCGTCTGCGTTGGTCAGGAATCGAACCCGGGTCAACTGCTTGGAAGGCAGCTATGCTCACCACTATACCACCAACGCCGCGCGCTGCACGCCCGCCTCCTGCTCCTCCAGCCCGGAGCCTGGCCTCCCTCCTGCTCCTCCCCTCCCCAACCTCGCCTGCCTCCCGCGCTTGCGCCTCGCAAACACGCCTGTCTCCTGCTCCTCCGCCTCACAGGCTGCACGGCCTCCTCCTCACAGCCCCCTGCGCACACACGCACGCCCTCAACCTGCTGCCACGTCTCTCTGCTGCTCTGCTGCCGACGGAAACTCAAGGTGCTGGGCGCTGCGAATGATGACGCTCCCCACCTGCGTCCACGCACGGGACAGCTCTGCACGTACGCAGCAACTGGATGTGCGTTTCTCTCGAGGTACCCCGGATGCTGTGAGCACAGACAAACGCCCACCCAGCTGCTCGCTCCTTTCCCCACCTTCACAGGGCTGCAGGGCACTGAGAAGACCACGAGAAATCTCATGGGGCAAGATAAACCCAAGAACATGTCTTAGCAAAAAAAGTGGTGGGCAAATCACGCTTGACTTTGGAAAAATTAATTTTTTGACAGCTGAAACACACCCACGTAGTGAGAAACAAAAAGACAAACAGAAAGCACCGCCTTTCCTCTCCCCTGCCCCAGGCTCAACTTCACTCCTTCACACCACACTGCTTTAGCTGCCCCGTGTTAAGGCACAAGCTGCTGCCCGAGCATTCACACACCAGTCAAGGAGTCACACACTCACCACCCGAGACTTTACTGCTACAACCAGAGCACCTCTGTAGCGGGAGACTCCAGTGAGCTGATGGGTGCCAGGAAGGCTCTGGGCAGCGGGAGCTGGCAAAGCCTCTTGGTGAGGGCGAGGGAGCGTGAGTGTGGCAGCATCTGAGGTCCATGAGGTCTCTTCCCTCCTTTGTGAGCAATGAGGGCCATGTTGTGCAGGCTTTCTTTGGAGATGGGCTGCTGTAGTTTCGGGTGTAGGGAAGACAGCTGGTGGGGCTGTTCTGCTTGGGATGTCAGGTGAGATCAGGCTCTTGAGCTCTGCTCAAGAACCAACAACAATGGACCTCTTTTCATGGCTCATACTCAGCGCTGGTCCATTCTCTTGCCTCAACTTGCCTACCTGGTCAATGGGAGCAGGATTTCCCCTCCATGGCAGAATTGCTGGGGGCTGGGAGAGGACAAGTGCTGTAGGCAAGGGGGTTTTACTGCCTCCCTGGGCGCCAGGTACGTATGGAGCCGACGAGTCCCTCGGCTGCAGTGTGGTCACTTGCAGGCAGCCCAAAAGGGGACTGCGCCCCGTAGTTGGCAGGATTCGAACCTGCGCGGGGAAACCCCAATGGATTTCTAGTCCATCGCCTTCACCACTTGGCCACAACTACCTGTTGCTCCAGCCCTCTCTGCCCTGCTGATCACACGCCCTGTGCAATGACACCCAGCTCCCTGGGCGTTTCAGGGACAGGCTTCACTCAAAGCCCTGCATTGGAGACCTCCGCTGAGCACGACAGGCACCTGCTGCCAGGCTTCCAGAGGCCTTGAGAGGTGGAACCCCAGGGGCTGCAGATGCAGCTCCCAGCGCCTTGTCCTCACACGGGCACCTGGGACATCCCCCCCTATCCATGGGGGGAAGGTTTCCCTCCCCAGTTCATGTCTCCTCTACTTCCAGCGAAGAAGGGAAGGCAACTGTGTGGACATAACCAGGGCTAGGGGTAGTTGTGGGGTGGGATATTACACCCCACTTTGCTTCTCACATTTCGCTGGGGCACTCCAAGCCTGCTGTGAGCACTGCGGTGGGGGCACTCCTGCAGGGCAGGCGGTGACCTCCCGGCAGCACCTCCAGCCTCTTGGGCACGTAGGGTGGTGCCAACCATTGCACAAAGCTCTGCAGAAGTGGGAATCAGCCACACTATGACACCGGTGGACTCCCTGTAAGGGCACCAAGCATGCAGACATTGAGGTCTCCTGCAGAGGAAGGACACCTTGCAGAAGGCTTTCCAGTTGCTGCTGGGAACACATTGGACCAAGAGAGAAAGCACCAGCCCCAAAACTCATGCTGCGGCAATGACTGCTGAGAGGACTTGGTGGCGCGTCACTGCGGAGACTAATGCATCATCTGCGAGACTAAACAGCGACAAAGGATTTTCCTTTGTCCTTGCCTGCACGCTTGCATGCAGCAGCCCTTGGATAACTGCTCAGCAGCTTGAGTGTTCTTTTTCCCCCAAAAGAACAGTGAGCAGCAAGGTGCGTCACAAAAGCAAAGGAGGCACAAACCTGACTTCCAAATGCCAGGACTCTGGCTGAGAGAGTTTTTCAGGTCTTTCATGCTTGGAAAGGCAACTTGTCTCTGCAAGTTTCCGAAGGTGTCCTCCACTACTCAGCTGAGCACGCGTGTCCATTCTGTCCTGCCACCTCAGGAAGTGGTGTCATCTCAGCCCAGTTCACAAGCCTGCGACTGTCTTCTGCCAGGAGCGCTAAGGGAAGGCAGGGAAAGGTCTCTGCTTTCTGAGCATATGTGCAAGACCCACTTGGTACACTGGCAGAAGAAATGAGATCAGCTCGTGAACACTTTGAGTGGCGAGACTCAGGCTGGCCTTGAGAGCTACCACAGGACCGTGACCACCAGGTTACAGACTCACACTCCATGTCCCTGAGGCTTTTCGGTCCTTCTCTCGCCTGCCTGGGTTTTTTTTTTTTTTAATGCTCTGGTATCATTTCAGGGAGCTCTGTCCACAACTGGTGGATCAGGACAGAAGCCAGTGCTCTTCCCTGCAGAGCGGGTGGCTAATTGAGGGAGGAGGAGAACAAACGGTCACGAGTGTCCAGCTGGACTGCACAAAGCCTTTAATGAGAAGGAGCAAATGCAGGAGCACAGAACAGAGACCAGGAAACACGCCTGCAGGGTTCAAGGAGGCACAGAGAAGAGCCCAATTCCCAAGGACAAGCCCCACACAAAGCGCTTGCCTGTTCCCATTCTGCTCTACCTGGTGGCAAGCCCAGCCCCCCAAGAGCAGTCCCTACGCCCGGCACCCTCCCCCCATCAGCAGGAGGTTCAGCACAGCAGAAGAGAAGGAGCCCTTTCCCGAGCAGCCCAGAGCAAAGCAGAGCCAGAGGAGGCATGGCGAGGCCTGCCATGCAGCGAGGAGCAGCGGGCACAGGTCCCTCCTGCCAGGTGGGACGAGGACACCCAGCCCGTCTGCAAGCCGTGGCCACGCTCCTGCTGCAGAGTGCCCGTCTGCCTTCCTGCGCCCGAGGGGACGATCCATCGTCTTCAGCAGTTCAGCAGCTCAGACACAGCCCCGAGCCCCCCAGACCAAGGGAGCCCCCAGAAGAGATGGGAACCCCCCTGGTGCTGAGGGAGCTCCCAACAAGCAGCTAATAGTTCTCAGAGGAGCATGGTGATAAGATGCAAGGTGATAGGCACAAGTTGAAAGATGGGAACATGGGAAATCTGAATCAGTTACTAGGGAATAATTTTTCCCCTTCAGGGTATTCAGACATGGAACAGGCTGCCCAGAGAGTTTGCTTAAATATTTTTGAAACTCTTGAAAACTTTACTGGATAAGATCCTATCCAGTTGGCCTGCTCTGGGGTGGGGGGAAGGACTAGAGACTGCAGAGGTTTCTTCCAACCTACATTATTCTGTGTGCCTACAAAACTAAGCTGAACATTCTGCATTTTCAAACATGAGATCAACCTGAAGCTGAGCTGCCAGGAGCTTTATAGAGGAAACGTTAATGCCTCCTTCCTAGAAAGAAAGAGGCATCCGTGTGATTCAGAAGTTCCTGTGGGTTTAACACACTGACATCTGAACTACTTGGACTGCAGTTGAACATGTTACTTCTGTAAACAGCTGTGGAAACTTTTCCACAGGATAGAATATGAAGCTTAAGATGCCAGTTTGGGATGTTTTTGACTACAAAGAGGCCAGAAACTCCTCCTTGACTGCGACATGCCGACAAAAATAAAACATCAGAAATCTTCACAGATCAGAATGACGGAACACATACTTGGTTTTGCAAATTCTAATATCTGAAATAGATTTAGGAAGTGTTGCCTAAACTCTACTCCAGTTCAGCAGAGTTTGCACAGCTGATGCCTCTATTGCCAGGAGAAATTTCAGCCCTAAACTCCGTGCACCAATATGGAGATATTTGTGTTTAAACTTTTGTGTGTGTCTCTGTGCATGTGTGTGTGTGTTGGGGTTTTTTTTGTTGCTGTGTTTTTGGTTGTTGTTTTTGTTATTGTTTTAAGCTAGGTGTCGGTGGGCTGCTTCATTTTTTGTCTTCTGTTTTGCAAGTGGCTCATCTGTGCATTACCTTTAGGGAACACTTTGTTTGTTGCTCTGTAACTCACCGTTGGATCACAAATCTCGTCTCAGGAGACTGATCAAAGCAACAGGAAATTCACTTCCCCCGTGATGATGTTGATACTCTGCGCATTCTGGACATGCTAAAAAGACGTTTTTTCCCCCCCTCTGGCTCGGTCATCAAAGACTTCTGGTAGAGTTTGCAAAGCTTTCTCCTTGCATCCTACCTGAATAACTCCAAGGCCCTGGGAACTTGCGGTAGCCCTTTTCATCACACCCGCAGTACTAATCTCTCAACTAGAAGAATGCCAAGTAGGTCTGGAAGGAAAAAGGAGAACAGAACTTCTCAGTCTGTTGACTCCACAAAATAAGTTGTTTTGTCCTCAGCTTTGCTTTCTGGCTTACTATCAGAGGGCTCTCCTACAATGAGAGAAGTGCTGACTGATATTGATGTGAGGTTGGTGCAGAATTATCTTTTTCTTATTCTGTAATTTATATAGTAATTTCATATTGAAATAATTAGCTCAAGGAGTATGAAAAAGAGAGCGACTGGGCTGGAGATATATCATAATGACTTTCAAAAATCACCTATTTTCTATAGAATGGAATGGGCAAGAAGGACTACGAACTGTACCTATATGCGTTTTAACGTCTTTACAAGAAAGGTTTTGGAAGCAATTATTTTTTTCGTTCGTTGTATTCATCGATACGAATCATCACTGCATCGAATGTACAGAGAAAACTACTCGTCTTGTAGAATTTGCTGTCCACATTGTAAGCTAGGAATACCTGTGCCTACCTGCCCTAGTAAAATAATCTCAGGACTTTGCTCTTTGTTGCAGGTGGTTGGCACTTACCCATAGCAATAAGCAAACTCACTTGAAACAGAAAAAAAGTGGAAGCATGTGCGTACTCATTTGCATTTTAAGACAACTAGCGATACTGACAGAACTGACCATATTGTCTCCGCGGGGCCGTACGACCAACTTTCAGTGGGATGAGCCAGTTTCTCTGGAACTTGCACCAGCTAACTTGGCTCCCACAAATTCAGTCTTGCTCCATCACGGTGCTGTAGGAGGTGAGACGCTGGCTTTTGCCCCATTCACCTGCTGCTGCTCAACAAAAAGACATTCTTTAGGCAAAGTATACCGTGCAATAACAAAACCAGTTTGCGATCCCGTGCTAAGGCACCCTCTTCCTTTATTCTCAGCAGAATGAGATGAGATCAAAGGTTGTCGCAGGAAGTTACAGATGAGCAGAGCTGAAATATGAACGTGGCCGAAGGTGGAGAAGCAGCAGTGTTTTACATCGTACATGCTGTGCCGCTTTGCGTTAGGTGGAAGTTTTCACTTCAGTATTTTCCCCTCTGTAATATTTTACTCTTTGCTTTCTTCTAGACAGAAAGTAGGAGAAGGCTACATTAAGGTTCTTTTTGTCCATGCTAATTTCTTGAGTTGCCGTGCAGCTTTTATGTTTGATTACATGTGCTATGTTTTGCCCATTCCTGCATTTGTTTGTGTTAAAACAGCACAGAAACAAATGGGGTTTGTAACGCTGTTACTCCTCCCAGCTGTGGAACCTTGACTTTGTGCCTTTGCTTCTTATTGTTCTAGCAATGCTGAACCAGACAGAGGTCAGCGAGTTCATCCTTTTGGGCCTCACTGATATCCAGGGGCTGCAGCACTTTTTCTTCATCTCCTTTCTGCTGCTCTACTTGACCACTCTTCTGGGAAACGGTGCCATTGTGACCATGGTGATATCTGAGCCCCGGCTCCACACGCCGATGTACTTCTTCCTGGGGAACCTGTCCGGCCTGGACATTTTCTACTCTACAGTCACCGTTCCCAAGATGCTGACTGGCTTTCTCTTTGGGCATCAGCCCATCTCTTTTGGTGGGTGCTTGGTCCAACTCCACTTCTTCCACTTCCTGGGCAGTACTGAGGCGGTGCTCCTGGCCACCATGGCCTACGACCGCTATGTGGCCATTTGCAATCCTTTGCGCTACGCCCTTGTCATGACCCCACGGACTTGTCTGCTGCTGGCTGTGACCAGCTGGTCCACTGGTTTTGTGCATGCCATGATGCACTCAGTCATGACCTCTCACCTGAATTTCTGTGGCCACAACCACATCCATCACTTCTTCTGTGACATCAAGCCACTGTTGAATTTGGCTTGTAGTGGTACCAGCCTCAACATGGCCCTCCTCAATGCTGTCACCACATGTGTTGTTCTAGGCCCCTTCACTCTCATAGTCCTCTCCTACCTCTACATCATCTCCTCCATATTCCAGAAAGCCCACTCACAGGAAGGAAGGTGGAAGCCCTTCTCCACCTGTGCCGCTCACCTCACCGTTGTGGCACTGTTTTACATACCAGTGCTCTTCAATTATACGCCGCCCACCTCAGGAAGCTCCTCTAAAAGGGATGTGCAAGTGTCTCTCATGTACAGCGCTGTCACCCCAGCTCTGAACCCCTTCATCTACACTCTTAGGAACCAGGAGGTGAGATCTGCCCTGAAAAAAACGTTAGGAAGAAAACTTTTTCCTGGGGGAAAGTGACTCAAACAAGGACAAGGCTCAGAATGTGGTTACTCCACCTCTCATATTTGTAGAGGCAAGAGGTCGAAAGGACACTGTTTTGCAAGAGACCGTAAAGCTACTGGTTATCTCATGTAGTTCAACACATTCAGAAGTGAATTGAGTAGATGCAAATCAGGGGAGATATTCAAGGACTTGACGCTTCCTTCATAATTTTTAGATGTCTTATGGTAGCCCATCTGGTCTCCGGCTTCCCATACTGAAGCATGTGTGTCTCTTGCAGGACTTGAGGCATAGCTGGCAGCCCCATGCAGTTGTCCTGGACAATCTAAGGTATTAAATGGTTATTGACAGCTATGCTGAGGTAGCTGAACGACTCTCCGGTCATTCAGACCTTCTGTATGGCAGAAGAGGGCTAGTCTGTGTCACATTTTGGGTGGGCATAGCCCGAGAACGATGTTGTCAACATTTGACTTGAGTCAGCCCTCTGGAGGGTTCTGTTTCTTTCCATTAGGTATCAGGGGAAGCTTACTAATCAGCCTAGATTTAAATGTAAACTTAAAGGTGGATGTGAGCTTCACCTCTACTAGCTTTAGCGGTGTGGCTTATCTTGCCTAGATTTATGTACTTAAACGTGTTTATGTCTCAAGCTACTTTTCCAGATTCACAGGTGGTCAATGATGAAACAACTGATTTGCATTTACATAGACTACCACGGACCTGTGAAATGTCCTCAAGTATCCTACCCAGACTTCGCCTGTGATCCAGAAGAGAACAGGTCTGTTGCAGGTCCTTGGTCATACTTCATGTCTGTGAAGTATGGACATTTGTCCATAGATATTTGCACTAGGTATATACCACTGTTTAGGCACTAAATCCCAAATTTGATGTGGGATGCAGCGGTTTAGAAGAAGTGCTTCATTTTTAGGTGGTGTGGCTCTTTACACAGGCATTCGCCATCTTCAGTGCAGTTCACTTCACCACCTGGACTGCAGTTCCATGTGGAGTTAGAATGAAAAGCATGTGACATTCTTGGACACTGGATGTTCTACGTCTGCCTTTTGGATTACTGAGGACAGAATAAAGGGGTACTCAGAACTGTCTGCATCATGGCCTGGAGGCAGAGAATGGAGGGCAAACACCTGGCTTACAGGTATGATTCCTGGAGATGATGCCTTGACCCAGTTGGCCATGCATTTGCAATCCACAGATTTTAGAAAGATGTCATCCTTTCCAGCTTGACAGTTCAGATCCATGCAATAGCTTTAAGCGTCTGACAGTGAGGCTTTTAAAACAACACTCGCTATAAGAGCACAAATGTGACTTGGTTGCCTAAGAGTTCTTAGGAACCTATAGGCATCGTATAAGAAACTTGTGTGTCCTCCGGCTGGTGCTCTAGAAAGACACAGGAATCCATTTGGTTCTGCTTCACACGTGCCAATCCTGAGGAACGTGCAAGGTGCTGATGTGAGATGTGAACAGACTCCTGGATGTTGGCAACAGACCCTGAAGAGATCCAGACTTGGATGTCCCCATGTCAGCTAGGCATCTAAATTCCATCAGGATACAAATACCTCAGTGTAGGAGCTTGCTGCCACTTCAGATGCTCCAAGGTACCCTGCATGGCCTCCAGCTTGCCCATTCAAAATGACATGCAGGTCTTCTTGGTCCCTGGACAAACCTACGGACTTTCTCTAATGGCTTGGGTATAAAAGAGTATCTTTAATGGCATCGAGCGCGTATGTTCAGACAACTACATCAAACACCTTGAGTTGAGTTCCAGTCTCCGGCCCATCAAACTTACCCCTTTCCTCAAGGCCTCTTAAGATGGCGACCCCCAGCTTCCAAAAGGGGCATTATGAACATGATGGACGTTCTTTCTGTCAGCACAATCCTTTCTCACTGAACAATCAGGCAGCACTTCTGCACCCTCCCTGAGCACTCACGTGCTCCCTCCAGCACTTTTGGCCGCTAAGAACAACTGCCCCTGAGACAGACAGAAGACTGCACAAGCTTTTGTAATACACCTGGAAGTGATGATATGTTAGAATCATAGAATCATAGAATGGTTTAGGTTGAAAGAGACCCCTAAGTCATCGAGTCCAACCGTTAAGCTAACACTGTCAAGTCCACCAGTAAACCACGTCCCTACGTGCCACATCTACACGTCTTTTAAAACCCGCCTTTGTTTTCTAACACCTGCACTCAGGCCCCTCCTATAACCCCGGGAATGAAACACATACCCTCAGCATCACAGTATGTACAAAATCATCACTCTGAAAAGCTGCATTCCACCATCCTTTCTATTGCGGGCACTTTGAATGGAAAAGCAGCACCCAGAAACAAGAAGTGTTACGCCTCAGACACGCAGGAACATTGCACAGGGCCAAGAGGAAAGTTGGGCCGGGAGCTGTGCGGTGCCGGCACAAGCACCCGTTCGGATGCGAGCCACCACCACCAGTAAATGTGAGTGACTCTCTACTCCTGAAAGTTAGGGATCGGCCCCTGAGGCAGCAGCATTTCTCTTTGTAGGAACTACTAACGTCTGCATCAAATTTATCGTCAAAGCACCCAACATAAATCACCGTATTGAGGGAGCCAGGCACTTCTAGATCATGTCTGACTTCATCCTGATGCAGCAGACAAAGAGCGATCAGTTGAGGTGTCTTCCAGAAGTTCCAGGTTCTGTTGATTTCAGAACTTCACTCCAGAAGTGGAGTTCTGGTGACCGAGTTCACTGCAAAAATCTCATTTTACGTCTCCCTATATATGTTACATGAAGGCTTGAGAAATTTTTTGTAAATGCTCTTTGAGGAAGATTCGTCCTGTTGTGCTTGATAGCTCTCTGAGGGTGAGAGGAGGTAAGCTGCGGGTATGCTTATCCTTCTCCACCAACTAGAGATGGATCCTGAGTGTTGAGCTGAGACCATGCTTCTAGCTTGTAAGCAGCTGCAAGTTAGGTCAGAGAAGTCTTCCTCTAGGCAATATTCAAGGGTAATTTCTGTAACGTCACGTATTACACCTGTGAGCTGAGCTTGCAGTTACTTTCCTACAGACAAGCTTAGTGCAGATTACTCCTCAGGAGAGCACGGAGGCCTTCCTTCTGAGGCACAAACATCTCTGAAGTAACGTGCTGGGAAGTTCAGAAAGCAGTAAAACTGCTGGTTGCTGGTGCTTGTTGATACAGCCTTCCCCTCAGAAGAAAAGAAAACAAAGAAACTGAACTCATCCCGTTGAATTCTCCTCCCGCTCCAGGCAAGTCATTTAAGTCTTTTAGTCATCCACAGGTCAGAGGAAGAACATCGGAAGGAAAAAATACTCCAGCCCTCCTGGAAATGGCATGCTGATCTCTTTTTTCAACTAGCTA
The DNA here is from genome assembly GCF_964289735.1 of Phaethon aethereus. NCBI lineage: Eukaryota > Metazoa > Chordata > Aves > Phaethontiformes > Phaethontidae > Phaethon > Phaethon aethereus. Next base: position 23,700,949 of record NC_138588.1, on the reverse strand, counting down.
CACTGCAAGCTCACAAAAGTCCCCTCCTATGGGCTAGAGAAAGCAGCAGGACAATGACCATAAGTGCTTATCTAGTCCATCCACCTGCTCCTCTTTGTGTTTCTTGACAAGTCAGATCACGCCCCGTTTCAATTTTGGGCCACGGTTAGTTGCCGTCACTCGTCCTGAAGCAAAATGCTTCAGTTTGTTCCTAATCCGCTTACTGTCTTAAAATTAGAGGTTTCTTTTACGAATATATATTGGCATATTTCTAAAGGAAAGGCTGTTTTTTCGAAATTAAAAATAGACAAACCTGGTAAACATCAACATTTTTCTGGAATTTTAATCCATTCATTTAGTTGCCCCAAATGTTTTTCTAAAAACAACTGAAATCTGGCGGATGTTCCCCATGCTTCTGTAATTACATTTTTCATTTGTTGAAAGAAAAAAGTCTGTATGTGCATGACATTTATTTGTGTTCTTAACACTTTAGCTTAACACAGGATCCACTAAATTGTTTTCTGCCTTTTCCTCCATTTTTGCAAATGCTTATTCCCCTGCCTGCCTAGCGATCCAGTATTTTTTCCATCAGCCTGATGTTGTCTGACCTAATATTTGCCTTTTAATTCTTGGACAAGTACCATCACTAATCCCTGCCTTTGATCTTCACTGGTCGTATCGTGCTCGCATCTACGTATTGGTTTGTGTGTCTTCCCTGGCTGCTGCCTCCCTGGGGCCCGGGTGAGGATGTCACCAGGAAACTCCCTGGTCTGGTTTGGCCCACTGATTACTACCCGCTGTTGGTCCTACAGGCTGGCAATGATGAGGTTGTGCTAAGAAGCCCAAAGGCAATTAAAAGGGACTTCAGAGCACTGGGGAGACTGGTCGATGGAGCAGGAGCACAGGTAGTGTTTTCATCAATCCCTTCAGCGGCAGGGAGGAACACTGACAGGAACAGGAGAACACACCTGGTCAACACGTGGCTCAGGGGCTGGTGCCGTCAGCAGAATTTTGGGTTTTTTGACCACGGGGCGGTTTACATGGCACCAGGCCTGCTGGCAGCAGATGGAGCGCAGCTGTCTGCAAGGGGGAAAAGGATTCTTGCTCATGAGCTGGCAGGCCTCATCGAGAGGGCTTTAAACTAGATTTGAAGGGGGAAGGGGATAAAACCAGACTCACTAGAGATAAGCCTAGGGGTGGCATGCCAGAGTTGGGGGTGAAATTGATGGCCCAGCTCAAGTGCATCTACATCAATGCACGCAGCATGGGCACCAAACAGGAGGAGCTGGAAGCCATTGTGCAGTGGGACAGCTATGACTTAGTCAGCATCACAGAAACACGGTGGGATGCTTCTCATGACCAGAGGGCTGCAATGGATGGCTGTAAGCTCTTCCGAAGGGATAGGCAAGGAAGGAGAGGTGGTGGGGTGGCTCCCTATGTTAGGGAGTGTTTTGATTGCGTAGAAATCAATGATTGTGAAGACCAAGTAGAGTGCTTATGAGTAAGGATGAGGGGGAAGGCCAATGAGGCAGATATCCTGCTGGGAGTCTGTTACAGACCACCCAGCCAGGACGAAGAGGCAGATGAGACATTCTATAAGCGACTGGCAGAAGTCTCGCATTCGCTGGCCCTTGTTCTTGTGGGGGACTTCAATCTACGGGACATCTGTTGGAAGTATAACACAGCAGAGAGGAAACAATCTGGGAGGTTCCTGGGGTGTGTGGAGGATAACTTCCTGACACAGCTAGTGAGTGAGCCCACCAGGGGAGGTGCCTTGCTGGACCTGCTGTTTACAAACAGAGAAGCACTGGTGAGAGATGTGGTCGTCGGAGGCTGTCTTGGGCTTAGCGACCACGACACGACAGAATTCTCAGTTGTGAGCGAAGTAAGGAGGGGGGTCAGCAAAACTGCTACCATGGACTTCCGGAGGGCAGACTTGGGCCTGTTCAGGTCACTGGTTGAGAGAGTCCCTTGGGAGACTGTCCTGAAGGGCAAAGGGGTCCAGGAAGGCTGGACAGGCTTCAAGAAGGAAATCTTAAAGGCGCAGGAGCAGGCGGTCCCCATGTGCCGTAAGAAGAGCTGGCGGGGAAGGCGACCGGCCTGGCGGAACAGGGAGATTTTGCTGGGACTCAGGGAAAAGAGGAGAGTTTATCATCTCTAGAAGAAGGGGAAGGCAACTCACGAAGAGTACAAGGATCTCGTTAGGTCAAGCAGGGACAAAATTAGAAAGGCAAAAGCCCAGCTAGAGCTCAGTCTGGCCACAGTCCTAAAGGATAATAAAAAATCTTTTTACAAATATATTAGCAACAAAAAGAGAGGCAAGGGGAATCTCCATCCCCTACTGGATATGGTGGGGAACATTGTCTCCAAGGACGAGGACAAGGCTGAGGTACTTAGTGCCTTCTTTGCCTCACTCTTTAATAGCCAGTCCAGGTATCTGCAGGGTATTCAGGCCCCTGAGCTGGAAGATGGGGATGGAGAGCACAATATACTCCTCATAATCCAGGAGGAAGCAGTCAAGGACCTGCTATGCCACCTGGACACCCACAAGTCTATGGGGCCTGATGGGATCCACCCGAGAGTACTGAGAGAGCTGGCAGAGGAGCTTGCCAAGCCACTCTCCATCATTTATCAGCAGTCCTGGTTAACAGGGGAGGTCCCAGACAACTGGAGGCTTGCCAGTGTGAAGCCTGTCTACACGGAAGGCCGGAAGGAGGATCCTGGGAACGACAGGCCTCTCAGCCTGACCTCCATACTGGGGAAGATCATGGAGCTGTTCATCTTGAGGGTGCTCACAGGGCATGTGAAGAACAATCAATGGATCAGGCCCAGCCAGCAGGGGTTCATGAAAGGCAGGTCCTGCTTGACCAACCTGATCTCCTTCTATGACCAGGTGACCCGCCTAGTGGATGAGGGAAAGGCTCTGGATGTTGTCTACCTGGACTTTAGGAAAGTCTTTGACAGCGTCTCCCACAGCATTCTCCTGGAGAAACTGGTGGCTCGTAGCTTAGACAGGTTTACTCTTTGCTGGGTGAGGAACTGGCTGGACGGCCGAGCCCAGAGAGTTGTGGTGAACGGCGTTAAATCCGTCTGGTGGCCGGTCACAAGTGGTGCTCCCCAGGGCTCAGTTCTGGGGCCGGTTTTGTTCAATATCTGTATCAGTGATCTGGATGAGGGAATCGAGTGCTCCCTCAGTAAGTTTGCAGCTGACACCAAACTGGGTAGGAGTGTTGATCTGCTGGAGGGCAGGAAGGCTCTGCAGAGGGATCTGGACAGGCTGGATTGATGGGCAGAGGTCAACTCTATGAGTTTTAATAAGACCAAGTGCTGGGTCTTGCACTTGGGTCACAACAACCCCATGCAACACTACAGGCTTGGGGAGGAGTGGCTGGAGAGTGGCCCGGCGGAAAAGGACCAGGGGGTGCTGGTTGACAGCCAGCTGAACATGAGCCGGCAGTGTGCCCAGGTGGCCAAGAAGGCCAACAGTATCCTGGCCTGTATCAGAAATACTGTGGCCAGCAGGAGCAGGGAAGTGATTGTACCCCTGTACTGGTGAGGGGTACAATCTCTGAATACTGTGTTGATTTTTGGGCCCCTCACTACAAGAAGGACGTTGAGGTGCTGGAGCACGTCCAGAGAAGGGCAACGAAGCTGTTGAGGGGTCTGGAGAACAAGTCTTATGAGGAGTGGCTGAGGGAACTCGGGGTGTTCAGTCTGGAGAAGAGGAGGCTGAGGGGAGACCTTTTTGCTCTCTACAACAAGGCGGTTGTGGTGAGGTGGGTCTTGGTCTTTTCTGTCAAATAACTAGTGATAGAATGAGAGAAAATGTCCTCAAGATTTAAATTGGATATTAGGAGAAATGTTTACACCGAGAGGGTGTTCAAGCATTGGAACAGGCTGCCCAGGGAGGTGGTGGAGTCACCATCTCTGGACGTGTTCAAAAAAAGTGTGGACGTGGCACTTTGGGACATGGTTTAGTGGGCATGGTGGTTGGGTTGATGGTTGGGCTTGATCTCGAAGGTCCTTTCCAACCGTAATGATTCTATGTTTCTGTGATTCTGTACCATCACTAATCCCTGCCTTTGATCTTCACTGGTCTTATCGTGCTCGCATCTACGTATTGGTTTGTGTGTCTTCCGATGAGACGCCTGTCTCTAGCAATGCAGCCAGGGCTGGTTGTGTTGATGTGATGGGTACATATGACCCCTAGCCATGCTTTGGTTCAGGCTGACTAAGGAGCAACAGGCCACATGCCCCGAGGTGAACCTGTGGGCTGGAAAGCTCCTGGCTCACCTACAAGGGAGTGAAGGTGCCTTGGAAAAATATTTTGCAAGGTGATTTTGAAGCCCCAAAATGCAGGACAGCTAAAGTACAGAACAAGATACTGGAGCTAGAACAAAGACCTCTATCTTGCCTATACTATTGACGAGCAGCCAGCTACTTCACTCTATAAATATTACCACCACGATGGGCCCAATTTTGAGCTCTCCCTGAATTGCAGCTGGACTGCATGCCAGGTGACTCTCCACTTGAGTAGAGACGCCTCTCAAGGTTTGAGATTCCTTGCCTGAGACTAAAAGAGCCTTCCTTACCCAAGGTGCAGAGCTCCCTTATGCACGACAGATCCTCAGTAGCATGCTGAATTAATACTTACAAAATGTTGCTAATCCATGGAGCTACTCAATATTAATTATTATAAACTTTGTGTAGGTAATTCCATTAGACATAAACCGTTGTCTAAGTCTGAGACTAAGATTGGATCTAGCTACACCCAGGCTCCATCAGGAGTTTAGAAAGCAAGGGGGTCCACTCTGAAGCTCATGACTCAACGGGAGGGTCTTCGTTACCCTTTGCATCTCCTGTCTCTATGTGAATCATTCTAACTCATTTTGCCTTTGTAAGTTTCTTCCATGCAGTAATTAATAAGGTGAACCTTGCCATCAAACTTACTGAACCTTGGTGAGCCACTGTTCATCTTTGTTCAATTCAACCAAATTTATTGAACTCTGTCAGATTATTATTTCACCTCAGTAAAGCATATTGCTGCTTCTCTCTTTTGAGTGAGGTGCATTCCACTCACCTGTGACAGTTGGTATATCTCATAGTCAAGTGAAAGACTTTGAAAACCCATCTTCAAAATGTTTTAAAATGTTACTTGTTTCTTGAATAATTTTATACATGTCATGATTTTAGGTACCTAAATGTATTTTTCATCCTAACTGAGCGTGCAGGTAATTTTACAAGAACAGCACCAGAGGGCATTTGGAACCGTCCCTGGATTTGCAACGTAGTGTTGTTTCTGAAGATGGTGAGAGGGTCGATTTTATCACTGACAGCTTCGCCCTTCATGACTCCTGAGAGAAACAGCCAAAGACACACACAGTCCACAAAACACTTGACCACAAAGATAACGCTGTTGGGTTTTCTTTGGCAGCATCAGCCCCTATTGGAAAAGGATGTTTACTAGGTTCATTTGGAGTATATTCCTTTAACATTATCAGGCTTGAATAAGAAACCAGAAATCCCCTGTTGCATCGTGTGCTTATTAAAAACTTGAAGTCTAACAAAACTCTTTCTCAAAGACAATTTCTCCTATTTGCCACCTGATGACTGTACAGAGAATTAGTGGCAAGAAAAAGCTTGTTACAGTTTGCTCTGCCTATCAAGCCCTTGAGTATAAATTACAGTGTGAAGGATGGTCACAGGAATAAAGTTTCCTGTAGTTTTAATGGGGTCTGCTGAGGCTATTAGAGGTGGAGCTGCTGCAGGAATCTAAGTGGCCCTCCTGGGGTGCTGATCACAGCAGAAAATGAGATCATGGTTACAGGGGAATAAAGGAGGCAGTAAGTGCTTTCACCAAGCAGCCCCTTTGGTATGTCCTGTCAAAGAAAGGGGTCGGGTGCTGATCCCCAGCAGGACCTTTTCAGGCCTCGCCTGCCTCAGGTTTCTTTCTGGTCAGTGTGGGGCATGCAGAGGAGACACCAGGCTCCTGGGACGCTGCAGCGGCCACACAGCAAAGGTGCCTGAGCAAAGGTCTGTCAGTCTGGCCCACACACCACTGCTGTCCCAGCCTTGGGGCTGCCCTCCTCGCCTCTACACCCCGGCTCAAGTGCTGCTGCTCAGTCCTGAAACACAGACCTCACCGCCCCACTTGTCCTGACACCCCTCTGGCCAAGCCTGCAGGCCCCCGACAGTCTGGCCGCATAGAGATGGTGCCCAGCTTCTCCACACCAAGTCCCTCCTGCCCCAGTCCAGATCCCCACCCCATCAAACCCCACTGCCTTAGTGGTGCCTCACAGACTGTGCCTACAACCCCTGAACTTCCACTCCCTGCAGACCGTTCCTTTAGCTTCCCAGGTACGGGTGGGTGCTCTTCAGCCTGGTGGTGACAGCTTGCAGGTCCCAGTTCACAGAACCACAGAACCACAGAATCACAGAATCACTAAGGTTGGAAAGGACCTTCAAGATCATCAAGTCCAACCATGGGGTTGTCCCAGCCCTGCCCTCCAGCTCTGTCCAGTGGGTGCCCAAGTTCCCACTCTCAGTGTCATACCCTCTTCCCCATCCCAAAGCCTTGAGCAATTCCCTGAAATACTGCCTCCTCCAATCTCCCCCCTCTCTGCAATACTCATCCAACTCACTCATTGCCCCTCATTGACCTGCCATCACTCTTCCACAAGTGTCCCCAACATTCAATGGAAATGGTTCTGTCAAAGGGTCATTGTAAATGTTTTATGTGTCTGAGTTCAAGGTATGAGTTCCTCTCTACCGAAGAGAGTTGTTTTAACAGTAAAATGCACACATACTCATGATGTGGGTGCTCAAAAACTACAGTTCTTCTGTCACTCTCTAAAAGTAGAAACAAATGTCTGTCCACGGTGTCTTTGGGCCTGGTTTTACAAACCCTAGGGATGCACACATCAAATCTCAACTTCTGAGACAGAACCATGCAAAATCCCGGCTATTTCACCAAAAAATGAAGAGATGGCTTGAAATGCATAAGCAGGAAGGAGGAGGGAGTATTTCAAGTTAGGCTAAATTATTAGCTCATTTTTTGCAGATGCTAAATATGTCTTATTTTGTCTTAATGGGACAAACTGATATCCTCATCCTGGCTGTCAAGGCTTGGCTTGTTCCTAAATCCTCACCAGCCAACCTAGTACATATCATCCTGCATTTTCTGAAATATTTCATTGACATCAGTTCCTTCCTTTTTTTCTGTATTTTTTAATTTCCTTATTTAGGAAGCTTCACAATGTCTGCATTTCAGCAGGAAACAGCTTCCCCTCCCTCGAAAAAAAACCCACACCTGTTCTTCAGTTGTAGATTTCAAATTTCCATCAGATACAGTCAAATTACAGCTTTCTATTTCATTGAGTCTATCATTTTTTTCTTAAATTAAATAGGAGTATCAATTCACATTGTATGAGGGTTAAGTTCTACAATAAGCATTTCTGTTAAAGAATCTCTGTTTTTTCTGCCTCCTTATACTCTGCTTTGCTACCTTGTTTATCTCTGTTGTCAGAGGAAAGCATTTCAGAAAAGAAAGAAAGAAATATGTCATGTTTATAGGATATTAGGTCCTCTCCTGTCCAAAACCCAAATAGGATTCTCCCAGGTTAAAACTTCATTAGAAAAATAGTAATCTTCTGACTTCTATAATTATTCCCAAAACGCATATGCACAAAAGGAGGGATGAGCAGAAGGAATGGGACCCTTCAGCAATGTATGGCAAATAATGGAGTACATGAAAGAAATTTTAGCAATACAGTGAGGACACTGTTAGAGAAGATTATTTCAGATATCTGCTTAAGGATGAGATGAATCACACCCGAGAAGTAACAGTGTCTTTGTGTTGGCTATAAAGGGAGTCTTCATATCTAGGCGTAGCTACGTTGTAGACCACCACAGTTAGCTGTGCCCTTCCACCCAAGCTCTTTGCTGACATTTGTATAAGGTTGCCTCTTCAGATCAAGTTGCAGTGGCTCCTGTGCTTGCAACGTGAGATCGGCTTTGCCCTTTATCTTCTGTGGAGTGAACTACAGCAGTCTGGAAGATGCCTGCACACTTACTGGGTTTGAACATAGCAGGAGCAGCTAACATGCAATGGACCAAGATCTTGGCACAAAATTCTAAGTAACAGGGTTGGACCAAGATCTTGGCACAAAATTCTAAGTAACAGGGTCTGCACACAGAAACTGCTACTGCAGGTGATGCCAGGTTCTGAATGTCAACATCCACCATCTACCCTTGCAATGCGAATGAGAAGCTACCTGCACCAGCTTGCTTGGGAATGAAATTTCTCTCTCTGCTGCAGCCCGGCAAACATAATACAAGCAAATTTACAGAGTATCTGAGCAGACTTCACATGCCCACACACCTACATGCAACATCTTTCTGCATGTAGAATGCCCCTTTCCTACCACACTGTCCTAGCACAAACCTGGCCAGCTGAGAGGAACTCCCAATATTAATTGAAATTATAGAGGTGTATTAATTGTTAAAGAACCTTTAAATGTCTTAGGCCTGAAGGCAGGTTAAGGCAGGTCTCAGTGTTAAGCCAGGCTGGCTTTGTGCTGAGGGATTCAGACACACTTGAAAGCAATGCTATTTAAATAAATAAAAAGGATCCAACAGCAAGCTATGTTTCAGAGCATTATGGGAACCAACATGCAAACTTGGAAAATACTGTGTCATAGTCAATATTCAAAAAAAGCTAATAGGCAGTGCTAGAAACTGTGGGTTAAATACAGTCTTGCATTGCAGTAGGGACATGGCTTGTCTGTTCCAGAGAGAGCTAGTTGTAAAGAACATTGACAAAGTGCATCCTATACATGTACCAAAAACTTTAGTATTTACTCTAGACACTTGCTTAGTGTATCTCTAAAGCAAATAAGCAACAACAACAAAATAGGAAACTACTTCAGAGAATTCATTGCACTCAATTCCAGATGTAGGCTTAAAATCAATGTGAAAATCAGCACCCATGACTCTGCAGTGGCTTGTCAACTCTTTTAAGCTGCCTGAAAGTTACAATGGGATCAAACTTTCTTGAGACACGCCTGCTGCTTACCAAGAGGATGAGAGAGGAAGTCTAGTTTACTAATTCATAAAAGTTTATTTAATTCAGTAGGGGTATCTATGCGTAAGTGCCCATATCTGGCCCTGAAGCCCCATTTTGTTGGACTAGATAAAGCCAGTATGGTGACCACAACCCAGAATGAGAGTCATGTCTTAAAGAAGACATGATGCAATCATCTAGTTTCACTCTAAAAGCACTTTTTTTCTGACTGTTGGATATTAGGAGAGCAAAAAGTAGCTAAAACTTAGATGTAAATATCTACATAACCAATGTTCAAAGTTTATTGATATTAGTTCCAGTGCTAAATTTCAACTAGCTAAAAAGAGTCCAAATGAACCCTGTACTAGTCTAAATCAAGCATACAATTTCTGCCTTGATCCATATCATCGTAATACAGGGGAGAAGAGAAATTCATTAGAAGTATCTCTCCATTCACTGTAAAAGGTGGCAGGTACTTCAGACAACAATATTCAAGCAGTGATTCAGGTGCCCAAGCAGAGGCATCTTGTGCCATTTAGGGTGACCTAGGGCATCACTGACATCAGTACAGGTTTGATAGATATGACACAGACCCTACAAGACATTTGCAGAATCCCTTAAAGTATCTGAATTAGCAGCACACATCTGTGTTTGGGCAGTTATTTCTGCCTTCCAGTAGGATGCCTACAGTCTAGATGGTAAGAATTTAATAAGGCATGGCTAAAACTTAAGGTTTTAAGTGTAAGCTGCTCATGGGTATTGTATTGTATTCTTGGATATAAAAACTGGATATGAAGCTCTGAGCTAGTCATCCTGTCTCCCTTTACAGTCAGTGGATATAAAGAGTAGCTCTGACCTACGTGGTGTGTGGAACCATCAGAACAGACCAGAGAAGACTCTTTCTCACCAATGGTCATAAAGGGAACCCAAGGAACCAGCATAACTTAGAGGATGAACTTTTAGATATAAAGCCTTGTGAAGGCTAAAGGTCTTGTGAACCCTAGTTTCAGTCACCTTTCTGTTGACATGGGAAAACAATGCAGTGGACTGAGTATCTTGCACCACTTCAAGTGTATAATGGGAACTGTTAGGAAGGAAGGAGGAGGAAGAACTGTTATAGTGTAAAATGTGGAATGAAGGAGGGCTGTGAGGACTGGGAAAGGTGTGATTGTAGTACACAATTGGCAATATAGGGTAGCAGCAGGTAAGGAGGGCAGAATGGGCACCTTTCCTGTGGAGTGGTTAACAACAGCATGCTAGGCTTTGATTATTAGGTGGCATAGTAAGTGATAAGGAATATTAGTGTGGTGTGCTAAGGAGCCAAACTCCCATTCAAACTTCCCTGCTCTTAGTGAATCCCATTGAGGGGGAGATACAGGGAGATTTTTAATTAACACTGTGGTCAAAACAGGCTCAGGTTGGCAAAAATAAATTTAATTTATTGCCAATTAAAATAGATTCAGGTAATGAGAAAGAAAGATAAACATTAAAACACCACTTTTCCTCTCCACTTTCCTAAGCTCAACTTCACTCCTTCACTCCAGGCTCCTCTACTTCCCACCCCAAGCAATGCTAGGTGTCTGGGGAGGGGGCTGGGTCAGTACATAGCAGCTTCCCTCTGCCACTCCTTCCTTCTCACTTTTCCTCTTCTCTGGCATCAGTCCTCCATGGGCTGCAGTTCCTCCAGGAATATCTATCCACTCTGATGTGGGTCCTCCATGGTCTGCAGGGAATATCTGCACAAGCACCATGGAGCATCTCCTCCTCCCTCTCTGACCTTGGTGGTCCCTCTGCTCTTTCTCACTCCTTTTGTTCATGCTTCTTCTCTCTGTCTGGTATTTTCTGCCCTTCCAGGAATATGTTTTCACAGAAGTGCTGCCAACTTGGTTTATGGGCTCAGCTGTGTCCTGCAGTGGATCCATTGTGGAGCATAGGGCAGCCCCTGCCCGTCCTCACAGAGGTCACCCTGCAACCTCTGCTACCAAAACCTGTACACGTATACCCAATACAGTTAGAAAGAATAGTGATCTAAAGGGAATATAGAAGAGAATTTAGTTTAAATTAATATTTCTTCTATCAATTTTACCATACCTAAGGACATCACAGGGCATCCTTCTAAGTTTATGACTCATACCTAGGATCTTTCTACAGCCCTTGGAAAGAAATAAGCACCTTCAGAGAGTGACTTGCCCATCCTGACTGAGTCATGTATCTGTGAATGAGATAAATTATATCTGGAAGAGGTGTTTGTGGCTTCCACTGACTTCTGAGGAACTCCACATTCCTGACATTGGCACTGCTTTTCTTCCTCAGGTGGCTAAACTTAGCAGAAAAGGTGGCCACCCATGGCACCTAGAGTGCTCAGGTTCCTCCTAATCCCCAGACAATTGGTGAAGGGACACCAATGGGTTTACAATGAGGAGCTCCCAATCTCTGTCCACGAGGGAGCCAAAACACCTGCCACAGATTGCATTACAAACTTTTAGCTGTCAGATTATAGGTAAGGTTTGACCCATGTTGTACTACCATAGTAATAAAGATGTATGTCACTTTACTTTAGATGTGTAAGTGATGCCTGAAAGTCTAATTCATACCATCAATCTTCAGATGAGATGAATGTTCTCTTCTTGGCAAAGCCCTTTACTTTCCATGAGCTTCAAAGGTAGCCCTAGCTACTGTCATGAAAACAGACACTGACCTCTAATTTTCAGATTCCAAGATCTCTATAGAGTCACTATAGTGGTACGGATGCATTTATCATCTCTGTCTCAAGGGAAGCATTGCCAGCATCCACATGGCTAAAGGTGGCTCCTAAAGAAGTGGTACCTGACCTCTGTAGTGCAGCCTGGCTCCCAACCCACACTGCAGTAAGCTCCCTCCACCATGGGCAGGCAGAGCACAAGCATCCCGTGACACAGGATAAACATGGGGACATTCATGACATCTTCACAAGGTAGGTGCAAATAACCTGTGCCCTAGGAGAGACCTACGTGCTTTCAGAGCAGTAAGCACAGTCCAGGGAAACATCCCCATGGCACCTAAAGGACACTGTATCTCTACATTTGGGCAGCTGAGTCCTGCCACACCACATGGCACTTGGCCAGTGTCCTCTTCTGCGCCACATATAGCCATACCCATGTCAACACGTGGGGCCAACCTGTGCCCCATGTGTCTGTAGCCATAAGACACATTTTTTCTTCTTGTGACTTTTGATTTCTAAGTGACTGAAATAATATGAAAACATGACAAAGGTGTTTTGAGTTTAATCAAGATTATTTTGGGGTGTGCTTACATTTTGGTTTTACAGGGGTTTTTTTAAGAAGTCCAAAAAACCCATATTTTTTTTCCCAAAAAACCACCCAGCTCCACTTACGACCAGGCAAATTGCTGCGTCCGTGTCTATATACTTCCTGTGGGAATCACCTACAATGGTTTATATTTTTATAGTCTGACCCAAAAAAAAAAACCCCACAAAACATAGCTCTTGGTATGTCATTTATATAAACCCATAAATGCCTGGACTTCTTTCCCCAGGGCTCCTCTCACTTCTTTGTTTCTTAAGGTGTAGATAAGTGGATTCACCATGGGTGTTACCACAGTGTAGAAAACAGAGAACAACTTGTGAAAAGCTGTGAGGTTGTAACTTTTTGGTAACATATAGACAAGGATGAGAGTTGTATAGAAAATAGTGACCACAATGAGGTGAGAAAAGCATGTGGAAAATGCCTTTTGCCTCCCTGTTGCTGAAGGGATTCTCAGGACGGTGATGATGATTAAAATATAGGATGCTACAGTAAAAAGAAAGGGCAGCGTAGTACATGTAGCAGACATCAAAGATGTTACAGCTTCTATCAGAAATGTGTCACTGCAGGAGCATTGTATCACAGGGGTGAAATCACAGAAGAAATGGTCAATCTCACTGCGATCACAGTACACCATTTGTGACATCAGCAGTATGATCACAAAGCTGATCATAAAACCACTTACCCAGACCCCAGCAGCTAGTTCTATGCAAAGCTTATGATTCATCAGGGTGACGTAATGCAAAGGTTTGCACACTGCTAATTATCGATCATAAGACGTAATTGCCAGGAGATAACACTCTACCTCAACTAGAAAAGCAAATATGAAAAACTGTGTCATGCAGCTGCTGTAGGAAATGCGTCTGTTGCCTGTCAGGAAGCTGGCCAGCAGCTTGGGCAGGATGGTGGAGCTGTAGCATGTCTCCAAGCAGGACAAGTTACTGAGGAAGAAGTACATTGGGGTGTGGAGATGCTGATTAGCCACCACCAACATGAAGAGGAGAATGTTCCCCATCATTGTCACCATGTAGATCACCAGGAAGAGCAGGAAGAGAGGAACCTGAAGGTCGGGTAAATTGCCAAATCCCAGGAGGATGAATTCTGTAATGTAAGTTTGGTTTTGCTTTTCTGTAGCTGACATCACGCTGAATCTTGGGGAAAGCAAATACTAAAACATAATACAAAAATTAAAAAAACATTTTCCGTGTGTGGCTGTAAGGATACACTCTTCAGATTAAATCTTGGATCCAATCTCTATGGCCTGATAGCTTATTTATAATTCCAACTCTTAAGGCATTTCAGCAATATTTTATATGAAAAAAAAATGGTCTTAAGTCAGTTTCAATCACTGTTGGTATGCCTCAGGGACAAGACAGTTTTCTTATTTTCTAAGAAGTATGGGTGATTACATGCCATTTTTTGGCTCCATGTCCTGGCTTGTTTCCCTGCCTTGTAGAGGCATACTCTAATTCTTAATATTTGTGCTCAGGATATATATTTATACACTTATGCTCCTTTGCAGATCACCCAGTTACACCAGCATGGGGAAAGGTGTTCAAAACTACCTACGCCTAAACTATGGCATTAGCTTGCAGTCATAGCAGATCAGTTTCTGCAACCAGACAATCTTCATACAAAATTTCTTATATTCTGCATCTTGGGTGACCCAGCTGATTTACAAGGTAGGGAAATTTTAGGCATGGGGAGGACTGTCTATGCAGTTTGTTCAGTTTGTTCAATGCCTTGTCATTTAAAAAATGTTGGGACATTTGGATAAAGCTGTGGCTGGCTAATAATAAAATCATGCCAGTAATTGATGAGCCTTACAGTTCAACACATGGGCAATTATTTCCACTGATAGAAAAACACAGAAAGTCAGAAATTCACCTTCTCATCAGTTCTTCATTCACTTTCTTCCCAAGTCTGCACACTCCCCTTCGTCAGGCTTACCTCCATGGTAGCCAGTTACGGACTGGGGTCTCTCAGACACCTGCCCACATCGCATTGTGGGATGCAGCACAGATTCTGCAGGCTGTCTTCTCTTTCCGTCATCTTTATATGAAAGCCAAGAGCTTGATCTTCCCAAGTGTTTGCTTTGTCTTTAATAAATCTCCACACGTACTGGAGCCAAGATGAACTCCAAAGTCCCTTGTGACTCATTATATGCTCTTGAGTATGAACACAAAATCTCCTTTAATAGTCTTACTAATGGAAATTTATCAATTGAGTAGAACCTTCCCAATAACATTCTTGGTTAAAGTTTATAACATGTTAATACTGCACAGAAATTTACTAATAAACTGTGCTTTCTCCATCCCACACACATCTTATTTCCAATTATATTCCATTTTCCAAAAGCATCTGCATACCTAATGAACATACTGCATTATATTATACCAAATAAGAGGGGACTATATCACAACCCACTTGAATGGTGTCTTTACAACATGCCTTTGATGCGGGCACTCAGGTATGGCATGAAGGCAAGCAGTAGCATTTCAGAGAACAAACTCCGCTGGGCCAAACCACAACTGGTGCTTTCCACCATTGGATTTCTGATCTGAAGAAAGTGATGAGGGGAGCTACTGTGTCAACATTGCCTGAGTTCCCTCACAGGAGGACCTGAAGCAAAGCTCCAGGAAGAAGAGGAGAAACATGGAAATAGGTGTGCAGTGAAGTTTATCAGAGGGATCAGCATCCCGGGGAGAAAGACAGAGTAGGCCAAGTCAACGGTGTGAACGGACTGACTATTAGCATGGATGCCAAGCCCATGGCACAAACAGAGTATTAGCATGGATGCCCTGACAGATACCAAACCCTGTTTTCTTCTCAGTCTACACTGGAGGGAGAGTTCAGCATTGTCTGGGGTAGAGCACAGATCTTTTGAGTGCTTTTGCCACTTGGCTTCAGTGTCAAATACATGGTAAATATCAGGCAGACAATAAAAATGGGGCAGAAATTCAAAAAAGTTGAAGAGTGTGATTTTTTCCCTATAATTTGGTCTTCAATATTTTGTATGACAACAAACTGAAATTATTCCAATAATTAAGTTGTTCACATGCAGCACGCATCTTTTTAGCATTGGTTGTGTTTTCTGCACCTAACGTTGGTGATCTAGGAGCGAGAAGACAGTGGCTAACATGAGCATCCAGTGTCATGTCAGTGCACTTGTCTGACTGACCTGCTGTTATTGTTGTTGCCTTCCTAAATTAAAGGGGAAAAAAACCACCTGTTTATTGTTCCTGCTGAGTGTCAATGGACACTTCTTTCCCAGTGTGAATAACTGTTAACTTCCCAAACACTGAACACACCTTTTTTATCCATGATAAACAACTTCGCAAATAATGAACTGAGTACTCATGAGTAACTGACATCCAGACTCAAGCATCTAATCTTAGAAGTCTCAATTCAGGTGTCTCCTGATCAAGGAGCTTAATTAAACTGCCTAAACATAAGCATCTAGGACTATTTCAGATGCCAAAAAATGTAAGAACTCCAGCTATCACTCCAGAAGGATCTCCCGTAGGTCCTATGCGACACCATTTTTGTGAGGATGTCTGCGATATCCTAGAATATATGAAACGGTATTTGGCTCCTTTATGTGGCACCTGAATCCCACTGTAGGTTGATCAGTTGAATAGCTCTGTAGGCTGTATTGACCAAATCTCCATAGGCTATAAATGGGAGCTTAGACATCCCAATCATGAGTACAGGCTTAAATGGTAGAAACTGAAATGTTAAGTGTTTGATTCTGGGGCTGAGTGCAGGGTTCAGCTATTTGAACATAGATCTTATTCTGTCCTAGATTTCTGCAGACTGATGTCAGATGTTGCCCAGAGAGGTGGTAGATGCTCTATCCCTGGACACATCCCAGGTCAGGTTGGACGGGGCTCTGAGCAACCTGATCTGGTTGAAGATGTCCCTGCTCCTTGCAAGGGGGTTGGACTAGATGACCTTGAAAGGTCCCTTCCAACCCAAACTATTCTATGCTTCTACGATTCTATGTGACACAATACTTGCTATAAAACTGCACCCTTATTAAGCAAAATGCAGACAATAAAAGAAACCCAAATGAAGGCATGGGTTCAGGCCTTCAAAATTATGCTGGACACATAGGTTTCAGTAAATGAATCCAATTTTCAATACGGATAATATAGCTTGAATTTCATGGAAAAGAAAAAGCTCCATGTGAAACAAAGTTAACTTGAATTTATTCAGCGTCACATTTGGCCAGATGAAGTCTTAACCTTCAGGTTAAGGTGAGCAGAACCTCAGGTTCAGGTGAGCAAAAATCTCATTTTGTGGTTATGTGTTCTTCTTTGAGTTTATCTTTGCAAAGTTTTCCACCCATGCCCAACGGGTAAAGTGAGAAGCTCTTATACATCTCTGAAATTCCTTTTCTGTACAGCCTAAAAGCATTCATTTTTATTGCCTGTCTCCGGGGCCTACTTACTGCTAATGCTCAGTACGCCTGACTGCCTTGTATTTCAAGTAATCTCACAGTCCAAAAGCAAATTGAAATTTTAATAAATCCATCAGGATGATGTTACCTGTATTGGCAAGATGCTCCGTGGCCTAAAAGATGGTGGGGCACTTGGTTAAACCAATGTCCAAAAATAATGCAGAGTTGGGGTTATACGGCTACAATATGAATGCTTCTGAAGAATCATAATTCATAAAATCTTCATTTCATTCTCCCTTAATTCACAAGAGCATCAGATATAAGCCTTCCATGTACCTCAATATAGGCACATCTCACCTGAAATACGCAAAATCTCCTCCTGATGGCCTACCTTTTTTTCCCCAGCAGCAGATAATGCTTTTTACATTGAACACAATGTGCACAGAACATCACTGTGGATAGTGACGGTCCCGGGCTGCATCCCTCTAAGCACTCATGAACCTTGCGTTACTTCCTACCCCATGGCAGAGCTCATTAAGACGGATGGAAGAGAACTTATTATGAATCATGCCATAGCCTAGGGTATCAACTGGTTGTAAGGGAGCTGGGGGTAATGACTCTTTTGAGCTACATGGCAGCCAGGACCCAGGTCTTTAACTTACTGAGCAAGTGCTGAAACCATTCTCAGGTTTAAAAAAGCAAGACAGAAATCTCCTTAGACACTTAGAACCTGGAGTCATCTCACCCAAATTTAGCCTCTTGAACATTTGACTATTTTAATTAGATATCTAGATATCTAGAATTGACTAGATACTCAGTGTAGCGCTCTCAGTGGAGAGAGACAGACATTTTTGAGACTTTCCATAGCCTGTTCAGGTGACAGGTATTGGAAGACTCACATTGCCCATTCTCTCTTCACTTTCCAGGTAGAGTTTGTAAATAACTGCCTGAGGCTAGGCAGAAATTTATAGTGTCTGAAGTAATGAGGGTGCTCACAGGGCATGTGTAGGACAACCAAGGGATCAGGCCCAGCCAGCATGGGTTCATGAAAGGCAGGTCCTGTTTGACCAACCTGATCTCCTTCTATGACCAGGCGACACGCCTAGTGGATGTTGTCTACCTGGACTTTAGGAAAGCTTTTAACAGCATCTCCCACAGCATTCTCCTGGAGAAACTGGCAGCTCATGGCTTAGACAGGTTTACTCTTCACTGGGTAAAGAACTGGCTGGATGGCCAAGCTCAGAGAGTTGTGGTGAACGGCGTTAAATCCGGCTGGCGGCCGGTCACAAGCGGTGTTCCCCAGGGCTCGGTTCTGGGGCCGGTCTTGTTCAATATCTTTATTGATGATCTGGATGAGGGGATTGAGTGTTCCCTCAGTAAGTTTGCAGCTGACACCAAGTTGGGTGGGAGTGTTGATCTGCTGGAGGGTAGGAGGGCTCAGCAGAGGGATCTGGACAGGCTGGATCGATGGGCAGAGGCCAACTGTATGAGGTTTAATAAGACCAAGTGCTGGGTCCTGCACTTCAGTCACAACTCCACCATGCAACACTACAGGCTTGGGCAAGAGTGGCTAGAGAGCTGCCCTGTGGAAAAGAACCTGGGGGTGCTGGTCAACAGCCCGCTGAACATGAGCCGGCAGTGTGCCCGGGTGGCCAAGAAGGCCAACAGTGTCCTGGCCTGTATCAGAAATAGTGTGGCCAGCAGGAGCAGGGCAGGGATCGTGCCCTTGTACTCGGCACTGGTGAGGCCGCACCTCGAATACTGTGTTCAGTGTTGGGCCCCTCACTACAAGAAGGACGTTGAGGTGCTGGACCATGTCCAGAGAAGGGCAACGAAGCTGGTGAGGGGTCTGGAGCACAAGTCTTATGAGGAGCGGCTGAGGGAACTGGGGGTGTTCAGTCTGGAGAAGAGGAGGCTGAGGAGAGACCTTATCGCCCTCTACAACTACCTGAAAAGGGGTTGTGGTGAGGTGGGTGTTGGTCTCTTCTCCCAAGTAACTAGTGATAGGATGAGAGGAAATGGCCTCAAGTTGCACCAGGGGTGGTTTAGACTCGATATTGGGAAAAATTTCTTCACTGAGAGAGTGGTCAAGCATTGGAACAGACTGCCCAGAGAGGTGGTGGAGTCACCGTCACTGGAAGTCTTCAAAGAACATGTGGATGTGACACTTTGGGACATGGTTTAGTGGGCGTGATGGTGTTGGGTTGGCAGTTGGACGTGATGATCTTAGAGGTCTTTTCCAACTTTAGCGATTCTATGATTCTATGTATTTATATGAAGATATTCTGGCACCAAGAACAGAGATTTGTCTTCTGGTGTGCCTTGTCCTCCAAACTGAAGACTCTAGGTAACCCTTACACACAGAGATCATGGCAATGATGTAGCTGAGACCATCTGGTTGAACACAAGCATTTTATTTCTATCATGGAACTGACAGTTCCAACATGGCTAGTTGGTGGGAAACTAAGAGTATATCATATGAAAGCCAACAGGTAGATTTTGTATTTTTGAGACAGATTTATTCCATCTCATGTTAGTAATCAAAACAGATGACATTCAGTCTCTGCAGTTCAGCTAGGACCAGCTCTGCGCCTGCACAGGCCAAAGCCACTGAGATAGAAACTGGTATTTCAGGTTGTTTTGACTACACTCCCATCTAGCGGTGTTTGCATAATACAACGTCCCCTTCTACTTATTTGGGACTTCACTTTTTTCATGTGATCTTTGAATTTCCCCATGTTCTTACAATTTTTTTTTTCTTTTTGAGGCTCACCAAGCTGATGCAAAGTTGTGCTTTGCCAAGAGATATCTATTCATCAAGCTGTTTCTGTCTGGCCTTGGCGACTAAGCAGTCTGAACATTGACTAACAGATTGCAGTCTACCTGACCTTCTTAAATGCAAGCTAGGAAGCTGAGATTGAAAACCATGACCTGGAACGATCATCTCATTCATTTGTGATACTAGAGCTGGGAATACAGTCACAGCATCTCCAGAGGATGACTAGAACAGCTGGCTTTCGGGTAACTGCCTAGCGTTGAATCCAGGCCCTAGTCAGTTTTAAACTTCATCACGGTCTGTAGAACACAGTGCTGACTTGATAGCAATGATGATCATCATAGTAATCTTCCACTCAGTTGTCATCCTATCTAGCAATATAATTCCATCCAAGCCCAAAAGTAATCAAAATGTAGGCTAAGAAAACACTAATTCCAATCAGAGTGTACATGAAAAGAATGGTTATTTATGTGCATATGAGGTTGATGACAACCTCTCCAAGGCTTTTGTTTGCTTGATTATCCCCTGGGGTGTTTCACTAGTCTCAGCTCTGAAAAGGTTTTTAAGGACTGAGGTGAAGGGAAGAACACTCTACCTGACAGAATGGAAGAGTTGGTATATTTAGTTGGCTAAAAAAAAAAAGGAAAATATGGAAATTACTCGGCGGGAGAGCTTTGCCAAATAAATTCTAATTTTATTTTTTTTTTCCCATGAGAAAATCAAGCTCTTAAAGAAAATAGAGATGGATACAAAACCTTGAGGAGGTGAAAGATTTTTTAATTGGATTTTAATTTTCCTGTAGTTTCAGGTAAGAAACAGTGTTGGTCTGAAAGGTTTGTTGATTGTCACAGGAATGGAACACATTTCCAACATTTTCAGTTGTCAGATGTTGTCAAATTGACTAAAAACTGGGGGTTTGAATAAATAAGAGTTTAGAGGAAAATTTAAAATTAGACCCATGGAAAGAAATGTGGAGGTCTTACGAAGTTATGTTATCATAAATGGTCCAGATGTAAGTTATTGGATGGATGTCCTTACATGGCCTTCACTGCTATAGTGTCTGGTCACCTCCCTATAGTGCCTAAATGTGCTGAGCAACATCAAAAAGGAAGTGCAGGCTGCATGGCAGAAGCTGACTTCTGAGCTGATATCTAAACTCCTGCTATTGTCATTGGAAAAAAATAGATAATTTCCTTAGATGATTAGCTCATACAAAGTAGATGTATAAAACATATTGGATGGATTACAGTCCAAAGTGCTTACTTCTCTCTGTAGACTGTAAGAGGAGGCTGAAGTGAATGCCTTAGATGCAGATGTTCCAAGTTAGGTGGCATTAATCCTGCTGAAGATGGCTCAGATAGATGCTGCTAGATTGGAGTGCTAGATCTGGGAAGACGATGGGCTGGAAAAAGCCCATCAAAGTTGTATTTGTAATAGAGGATGTGTTTAGGGAACTCCAGGCTGAAGATTGTCCCTCCCAGTCCCTGAAGGGTCATGGTTGCAATTTGTGTTGCCAGGTGCATGGGTTTGAAATATGCACCCCATTAATGCATTGCCAATACCTCCCCCAACGCCATGCACATCCGGATAGAAACAGAGCTGACAAGAAAAGTCTCTACAGAAGAAAACACGAGTAGATTTTCTGTTCAGTTCCTTTGCCAGTATAGCCTTCACCACAGTATTATGACTAGTTTTGGCCCCTGTATTTTTTTTTTCTTTAGTAATTTTGTACTAAACAAATCTGGAAAAGATCAGCCAAAGTATTGTTCCAAAAGTGGGATCATATACCCGGTGTGCAATTCTCCAAAATACATACAGACTACAGGTATTTTATTTGTAGCATATTGGCACAGATATGGGTGCTAGGTGGTATTCCACAAAGCTAGCACACCACACAAAGGAATGACCACATATTTATCCCATGACACAATTAGGAAAAATAATAGAGAACCTCCCAAACTTATATTCATTGGCTAGTAATCACCACATTGCTTATTCTTGGTTATACATATTTAAATTTTTGCACATGTTCCTAGAAGGAGGGGTGCATAATTTGCATAGTCCTTCAATTGAGTTGGTGGTCACCATTTCCCCTGGCCACCTTTACCTTTTACCTCGGTTACGGTGGATTCTGCTGATCTCCTGACAGTTACATTTTTCAAGAGTAAAAGAACAACTCAGTCTTCATGGTTTACTGCTTAAGTACAACTACTTCTTCACCTTCTTGACCACTACATCCAGGTTCATTAATCTTTTTTTAGTTGTGTTGTCTCCTACTGACCTGCCCCCCTAGAATCTTCCATTTCTCTCTAACATCAAAAGCCTCAGGAGTTTTGGAAAATGGGATTTGTAAGGAAATCTAGAGAATGAGGTTGTTCAGTATACACAAGACAAAAATAAAAAAGAGGGTTATGACAAGCAGTAGGATTTTTCTAAACTATTTTTCTGATTAAGGGTCTGGCAACTAAACTCTCTCTGAGATCTTAGTGACAAGAAATAGGTACTTTCACAAGATGATTTGTCCTGCCTCTTTTAGGATTAATTAATTAATAAACTCCTTAAATCTGGAATCCTTCATTCTATCCATTGACAAGACTGAAGGGTGAGACAACTGGAAGGTGCTTTTGTGTGTGTTTGGGGTTTTTTTGGCAGGGTGAACATATGCTGGGGATCGTATAGATGTTACTCATACTTATTTTCATTGGTGGAAGTTGTATCCTTCAAACTAGAAAAATATCTCCATTAAAGTTCATGCTAGACTTACATATAGTGAATATATAATATCCATCAATACGTATTAGCAATGGAAATATGGCCATTGGAACAATCAGACCCAATACCTCTTTTTTTCACAACAGATAGAAATATGGCAAAACTTGTGATGGGATCTAATGAAAGAAGTTGATTTTTCATTTCCTTGCACAGACTGGAAACAACTTAGAAAGTACCCTTGTGCCAGAGAAGAACCACGGGCATTACTTCAGTTTTAAGCGCTCTTCTCGGTACATGGAGTAATAAGTAATGTGACTCTTAGTATCTGAGAAATTGTTACAGAAATCAGATGACAGGTCTGATAATGCAAGGACTTTTTTCCTATCTGCTTCTCTGTTTTCACAGAATCACTAAGATTGGAAAGGACCTTCAAGATCATCAAGTCCAACCATTAACCCAACACCACCATGTCCCCTAAACCATGTCCTGAAGTGCCACATCCACACGTTTTTTGAACACTTCCAGAGATGGCGACTCCACCACCTCCCTGGGCAGCCTGTTCCATTGCCTGACCACCCTCTTGGTGAAAACATTTTTCCTAATATCCAATCTAAACCTCCCCTGGCGTAACTTGAGGCCATTTCCTCTTGTCCTATCGGTGGTTACCTGGGAGAAGAGGCCAACGCCCTCGTCGCCACAACCCCCTTTCAGGTAGTTGTAGAGAGCGATAAGGTCTCCTCTCAGCCTCTTCTCCAGACTAACCAACCCCAGTTCCCTCAGCCGCTCCTCATAAGACTTGTGCTCCAGACCCCTCACCAGCTTCGCTGCCCTTCTCTGGACACGCTCCAGCACCTCAACATCCTTCTTGTAGTGAGGGGCCCAAAAATCAACACAGTATTCAAGGTGCAGCCTCACCAGTGCCGAGTACAGGGGCACAACCACTTCCCTGCTCCTGCTGGCCACACTAGTGCTGATACAGGCCAGGACACTGTTGGCCTTCGTGGCCACCTGTGCACACTGCCGGCTCATGTTCAGCCGGCTGTCAACCAGCACCCCCAGGTCCTTTTCTGCCAGGCAGCTCTCCAGCCACTCCTCCCCAAGCCTGTAGCGTTCCATGGGGTTGTTGTGACCCAAGTGCAGGACCCGACACTTGCTCTTATTAAACCTCATACAGTTGACCTCTGCCCATCAATCCAGCCTGTCCAGATCCCTCTGCAGAGCCCTCCTAACCTCCAGCAGATCAACACTCCCACCCAACTTGGTGTCAGCTGCAAACTTACTGAGGGAGCACTCAATTCCCTCTTCCAGGTCATTGATACAGATATTGAACAAGACCGGCCCCAGAACCGAGCCCTGGGGAACACTGCTTGTGACCGGCCACCAGCCGGATTTAACGCCATTCACCACAACTCTCTGGGCTCGGCCATCCAGCCAGTTCCTCACCCAGCAAAGAGTAAACCCATCCAAGCCACGAGCCGCCAGTTTCTCCAGGAGAATGCTGTGGGAGATGCTGTCAAAGGCTTTCCTAAAGTCCAGGTAGACAACGTCCACAGTCTTTCCCTCATCCACTAGGCGGGTCACCTGGTCATAGAAGGAGATCAGGTTGGTCAAGCAGGACCTGCCTTTCATGAACCCATGCTGGCTGGGCCTGATCCCTCGGTTGTCCTGCAGGTGCCCTGTGAGCTCTCTCAAAACGAACCGCTCCATGATCTTCCCCAGTATGGAGGTCAGGCTGAGAGGCCTGTCGTTCCCAGGATCCTCCTTCCGGCCTTGCTTGTAGATGGGTCTCACATTGGCAAGCCTCCAGTTGTCTGGGACCTCCCCTGTTAACCAGGACTGCTGATAAATGATGGAGAGTGGCTTGGCAAGCTCCTCCGCCAGCTCTCTCAGTACTCTTGGGTGGATCCCATCAGGCCCCATAGACTTGTAGGTGTCCAGGTGGTTTAACATGTCCTTAACTGCTTCCTGCTGGTTTATGAGTGGGTTATTGTGCTCTCCATCCCCATCTTCCAGCTCGGGGGGCTGAATACCCTGCGGATACCTGGACTGGCTATTAAAGAGTGAGGCAAAGAAGGCACTAAGTACCTCAGCCTTGTCCTCGTCCTTGGAGACAATGTTCCCCGCCATATCCAGTAGGGGATGGAGATTCTCCTTGCCTCTCTTTTTGTTGTAAATATATTTGTAGAAGCATTTTTTATTATCTTTTACGACTGTGGCCAGACTGAGCTCTAGCTGGGCTTTTGCCTTTCTAATTTTGTCCCTGCTTGACCTAATGAGATCCTTGTACTCTTCGTGAGTTGCCTTCCCCTTCTTCTAGAGATGATAAACTCTCCTCTTTTCCCTGAGTCCCAGCAAAATCTCCCTGTTCCGCCAGGCCGATCGCCTTCCCCACCAGCTCTTCTTACGGCACATGGGGACCGCCTGCTCCTGCGCCTTTAAGATTTCCTTCCTGAAGCCTGTCCAGCCTTCCTGGACCCCTTTGCCCTTCAGGACTGTCTCCCAAGGGACTCTCTCAACCAGTGACCTGAACAGGCCCAAGTCTGCCCTCCGGAAGTCCATGGTAGCAGTTTTGCTGACCCCCCTCCTTACTTCGCTCACAACTGAGAATTCTGTCGTGTCGTGGTCGCTAAGCCCAAGACAGCCTCCGACGACCACATCTCTCACCAGTGCTTCTCTGTTTGTAAACAGCAGGTCCAGCAAGACACCTCCCCTGAGGGGCTCACTCACTAGCTGTGTCAGGAAGTTATCCTCCACACACTCCAGGAACCTCCCGGATTGTTTCCTCTCTGCCGTGTTATACTTCCAACAGATGTCCGGTAGATTGAAGTCCCTCACAAGAACAAGGGCCAGCGAATGCGAGACTTCTGCCAGTCGCTTATAGAATGTCTCATCTGTCTCTTCATCCTTTAACAGACTCCCAGGAGAATATCTGCCTCATTGGCCTTCCCCCTCATCCTTACTCATAAGCACTCTACTTGGTCTTCACAATCATTGATTTCTATGCAATCAAAACACTCTCTAACATACAGAGCCACCCCACCACCTCTCCTTCCTTGCCTATCCCTTTGGAAGAGCTTATAGCCATCCATTGCAGCCCTCTGGTCATAAGAAGCATCCCACCATGTTTCTGTGACGCTGACTAAGTCATAGCTGCACAATGGCTTCCAGCTCCTC
Organism: Phaethon aethereus; assembly: GCF_964289735.1. NCBI lineage: Eukaryota > Metazoa > Chordata > Aves > Phaethontiformes > Phaethontidae > Phaethon > Phaethon aethereus. The sequence goes on along the minus strand of NC_138588.1, from coordinate 23,675,543 downwards.
CTGTTTGGTGCCCATGCTGCGTGCATTGGTGTAGATGCACTTGAGCTGGGCCATCAATTTCACCCCCAACTCTGGCATGCCACCCCTAGGCTCAACTCTAGTGAGCCTGGTTTTATCCCCTTCCCCCTTCAAATCTAGTTTAAAGCCCTCTTGATGAGGCCTGCCAGCTCATAAGCAAGAATCCTTTTGCCCCTTGAAGTCAGTTGCACTCCATCTGCTGCGAGAAGGCCCGGTGCTCTTTTTGTGAAGAAACTTTCATTATTTGAGTCTTAACTGTCAAGGTCTTCACTGGAGCTAACATTTCCTGTTTTATCACTAGAACAAAAGTTATGACAAAACAAGAATGGAAAAACAAAACCCTTGTTACAGAGTTCATCCTCCTGCAATTTGGGAATGGCCCTGAACTGAATGGTCATCTCTTCCTGATGTTTCTATCAATGTGACCATAACTGGGAACATCTTCATCATTGTGCTGACAGGGGCTCATCGGCACCTCACACCCCAATGTACTTCTTCCTGGGCAATTTGGCCTGTTTGGAAATCCGCTACAGCTCAGATATCTTGCCGAGGATGTTGCTTAGCTATCTGGGTGGAGACAGAAGTATTTCAGTCAACGGCTGTTTTACACAATACTATTTCTTTGGTTGCTTGGCAGCTGCAGAGTGCTGTCTCCTCGCAGTGATGTTCTATGATAGATGCCTAGCAGTGTGCAAACCCCTGCATTATCCATCCCACATGAACGGCAAGTTCTGTCTCCAGCTGGGTGCTGCATTGTGGATAAGTGGCTTTCTATCTAATTCCATACTAACCTTCCTGATCTCAGATTGAGATTTCTGTGGGCTTAATGAAATTGAAAATTTTTTGTGACTCATTCCCAATGATAAAACTCTCCTGTAGTGACACTCATGTGGTGGGACTTGTCACTTCTGTTGTGGCAGGTGCGTGCTCACTGCCTCCATTTCTGTTGACTTTCTCGTCCTATCTCTACATCATTATCACAGTCACGAGAATTCCTTCTGCCACTGGAAGGAAAAAGGCCTTTTCCACTTGCTCCTCACATCTTATTGTGGTGATGATACATTTTTACTGGTCAATAAGGACGCTGAGGTGCTTGAGCATGTCCAAAGAAGGGCAACAAAGCTGGTGAGGGGGCTGGAGCACGAGTCTTACAAGGAGCGGCTGAGGGAACTGGGGGTGTTCAGTCTGGAGAAGAGGAGGCTGAGGGGAGCCCTCATCGCTCTCTACAACTACCTGAAAGGGGGTTGTGGTGAGGTGGGTGTTGGTCTCTTCTCTCAACTAACTAGTGATGGGACAAGAGGAAATGTCCTCAAGTTGTGCCAGAGGAGGTTTAGATTGGATATTAGGAAAAATTTCTTCACTGAGAGGGTGGTCAAGAATTTGCACAGGCTGCCCAGAGAGGTGGTGGAGTCGCCATCTCTGGAAGTGTTCAAAAAACGTGTGGATGTGGCGCTTCAGGACATGGTTTAGGGGACATGGTGGTGTTGGTTTAATGGTTGGACTTGATGATCTTGAAGGTCCTTTCCAACCTTAGTGATTCTGTGATTCTTGTGATTCTGTAATATTAACTGTCTATGTACTTCCTCATCACAATACCCGAATATCTCCGAACAAAGTCTTCTCTGTTTTTTATACCATCCTCAATCTCTTGGTCAATCCTCTCATCTACAATCTGAGAAACAAAGAAGTAAAGGAGGCTCTGCAAAAACAGACAAGTAAACTTCTGGTGTTCAGAGAGTTGCTTTCTGTTAAAAAAAAGAAGGAATAATAATCCTTAATGAGTTACAGGTTCAATCACAACTACATGGCATGTGAATATATTTAATTTGGATAAGGCTTGGGAATACATAGCTGTGCATCTTAAAAATAAATAAGCAGAGAAACAAAATAGGTAAATAATCTTGCTATCAGCTGGGGGGTGGTATGGAGAAAGATCATGAATATGTAGTGAATACTGTAAAGTATGCAAAATAAATCCATGAATGTCATTGTATATGTATTATTGCACATGATATCTTCTCACGTGCCTGCTTGCTTCCTTTTTCCTCACTACAGCCGAAATTCAGTTCAGAATAAGTTGCAACTCAATTCATAGGGGATAGAACATTTCTTTATTAATGTTATGTTCTGGATTGCTCTTAGTTTTTATATCTATGGTGTAGATGTCTACATCCAAGCCAGTTACCTGGACTCCCTAGATTGCAAATGAAGAGAGTGAGAAGCATTTGCTTGAATGTGGTTAATCTGATCTATTTTGGATGTCTGGTTTTGGCTAATATAAACCATGCTATACAAGGGCTGAGTTCAATATACTAAATAACTGCTAGCTCATACAGAAGAACACACAATGTAAACATCCAGTCTAAAATTAATTAAATACTATCCATAACTGGCCTGACAATTAAAACCTAAAAGTGAAAGCAAAACTCCCACAGCAATATTGCAACAACTTCCAGAGAGGAATGGCCACTCTGTTGACGTTTGGTGGAAAGGAGGGGAGATAAATGGAAAGGACCATCTTTACCAACTGGAAACCAGTTCATTTTGCATGTGTAGTTTTATTCTCCCTGATAACAATTAGGAAATAGGAAGAGCTGTTTAGAAATCATCTGCAGGCCATGGAATTATGATTGCTATGAGTGCTCTTATATTTAAAAAAATAAAAGAAATAGTGGCTAGCAAAGCTTCACATTTCAATAAAGTTTCTAGCAGTGCAGTGAGCAGTGGAGGAGAGACAGCACAGGAAAAGGGGTGGCCATCACATCAAGGAAATACAGCTTTTGAGAGCAGTTAGCAGATCAAGAAATGGCTAATGGGAAACATCCCTGGTGTCTGGAGGAGGGAACGACTGGAGAGGGGATTAGCAGAAATAGGAAGGAATAGGTACCGCTTGCCACCCAAAGCTGTTTGAGACAGGAAAAGCTTTCTCGTGGCTTGGCAATTAATTAGAGCACTGAACTCAAGAATACACATCTATCCGTTGCATAGCGTATATCTACAATAGGCTAAATTAACCATGCCCAGAAACGTCTATATTGCTTTATTTACTGTAATGGATATCCATTAACATTTCGACATCTGCAATACAAACTCTGCATAGAATCACAGAATCATTAAGGTTGGAAAGGACCTTTAAGATCATCAAGTACAACCATCAACCCAACACCACCATGCCCACTAAATCGTGTCCCAAAGTGCCACGTCTACACGTTTTTTGAACACCTTCAGTGACGGTGACTCCACCACCTCCCTGGGCAGCCTGTTCCAGTGTTTGACCACTCTCTCGGTAAAGACATTTTTCCTAATACCTAGTCTAAACCTCCCCTGGTGCAACTTGAGGCCATTTATCCTCATCCTATCACCAGTTACTTGGGAGAAGAGACCAACACCCACCTCACCACAATCCCCTTTCAGGTAGTTGTAGAGAGCGATGAGGTCTCCCCTCAGCCTCCTCTTCTCCAGACTGAACACCCCTAGTTTCCTCAGCCGCTCCTTATAAGACTCGTTCTCCAGACCCCTCACCAGCTTCCTTAGCTGTGTGTTAGCCATCTAGTTTCCCAACATACTAAATGGAAAAAGGCATTTCTATGCCATGATTTATTGGCACACTTTGGACTTTTGAGGCTATGATGAATTACATCTTAGAAGTGTCTGTTCCTGTCCTTTGATTAAAGGGCAAGTGACTCTATGACAAGCTCAGATGTAGAAATTTAGGGCTCAAACCATAAGTCTTCAGTGCCATTTGAGACATCCAGGAGCATCTTAGCTGGTCTCCAGTGATGTTCCAAAAGGACAGGTCACCTGTGGAACTCTATTACATTTGCCAGACTTAAGCAGGTATCTTGGATACTCCAGAGCCTTTTAAAAGTCACTATATATGTTAACAGCTATTAAACCACTGGATTACAGATGTCTGAATTTAGGTATGGTGAATCTCTCTTTGGCTTGCTATCAGATTTCCTTTCTTTGCACAAAATACTTTGCTCAATGTGGGTCTAGGATGCTTTTCAAAAATTAGTTTTGGAAACCTCAGGCTGAATTTATAATTTTCTGAAGAGCTGTAGTTCAAGTAGGATCCATTTCATCTGAATTTATCCATTGAAATGTAGACATTTTATCTAAATGACATGCTGCTACTACCTGTCTGATAATTAAAAGAGACGCCTTCAGATGGTACCCATCCTCAGAGAGATGTCTGAAACAAACGGTCTGATTTGGTTTGGTGTTCTGTTCTCTCCATCAAGACAGACTTGATTAATAATTCAAACAGGGCATCTAGCAACGGCTGTTTTCCTCCTCCCATTACCTTCAAATGGAGAATGACACTTTGCTATTTAAATTTTATTTTAAATTTAAATTTTAACCTAATTATTGTTAATTTTGTTGCTTCTACTTATGTGAGCTTTCAAAAAAAAAAAAAGTTAACTTTCATTAATTTGAATTGTTCACAGTCTGCTACAATACCAAGGGAGATGTCTTGTCTTCTGAGTATACTTGGTAATGAATCCAGAGAGGTGTTCCTGTCCCAGGAAGCAAAGTAAGAAACCGTGTAGTTCAGAGCAGCTGAACTTCACTCTCTCTTTGGGATCCTACAGGAAACTATTGACAATCCTGAAGTGTTGCCCAACAGACAGAAAAAGGTATCCCAGTATCTGAAATCATGAACAAAGGCATCATATCAGAAACTCTGGATCGCTTCTCATAAAAATTGAGGTATACCAGTATTTTCTATACTATTTGGTAATGAAAATTGTTGAGAAAAATACTTATTAGTATAGATGGCTCAAGAAAAAAAAGTAATTTAAGATTTTTAAAGGGTAGATAATGTATCTGAGAACTCCAGATGTCTGCAGTGTACACAGTGATGTCTGAGCTATATGTTAAAACTTTCAAGGAGATGTAAGAGAATTAAGTACTTGTAGCAATTAGTTTACTTCAGATTAGTTCTGAAGGATGAACAAAAATGACATCTGAGAATTGTTGTTTCTATTCATAGATTGTAAGGGAAATGTAAATGGGTATCTATCTCATGCTGATGTTTGCCATAGGGATGTTTGCAGAAACAACAAAAAGATTTTCTTGATTATTTGGGGAAATATTTCACTTGTAAAAATACGGATTTAAAAAAAAACCCACAAAACAAAAAACTCCTCCCTGCTCCGAAATGGGTCTTTTTTTAAATAAAGTAGTTACAAAGTTTGGGAAAGGGAGGTGCTACCCACAACAGAGGACAATCAAGTTACAGAGTACTTCAGTAAACAACCCACCCAAACCCACGGATGCAGCAGAAGGTGCTGAGGGAAGTGACTGATGCCATTGCAAGACTGGTATTTGTCATCTTTCACAAATTGGGGTAGGTTCCTAGTGACAGAAAAAAAAAAACAAATGTGCCAATCTTCAAGAAGGACAAGAAGAAAGATGAGGAATGTCAGCCTCACCTCAGCCTCCAAGAAGAATGTGGAGCAAAGCCTCCTGGAAGCCATGTCCAGGCACATGAAGGGCAGGAAAGGATGTGTAACAGCACAGATTTACCAAAAATGTCACACCTGACCAAACCTGTCACCTTTCCATCATCAGATGACTGACTCACAGTGGGTAAGGGCAGATTGGCAGATGTCATTCAAGGACTTCAGCAACTCTTGACATAGTAGCCTTGTAGCCAAACTGGAAAGATCTAAACTGGATGGGGAAACATTAGGATGGTCTGGACCATCGAGGCTTTAATGGGTAGTGGTCAACAATCTGGGTCTAGCTGGCAGCTGGCTATGAGGCATTCTTCACGGACTGATACTGGAACTAATGCTGTTTCACATATTCATCAGTGACTGGGAAGATGTAACGGAGAACATCCTCAGGAGTTTCCAGGTGACAGAAATCTGGGGACAAGGCAAAAGGGCCATACACAGCAACTTCATCAAGTTCAAGACAAACACCAGGTCCTGGCCTTGACACAAAATATGCATAGATATAGATCGTGACTGACCATCTGAGGATGAGCTTTGCAGAAAAGGATGTGGGGCTCCTGGTGGATGGCAAGCTGGATGTGTCCCTGCATTGGAGAGGAGTAACCACCCAGCCAGCCATGTTAGCGAGAGCTATCACAGAATCACAGAATCACTAGGTTGGAAAGGACCTTCAAGATCATCAAGTCCAACCATTAAACCAACACCACCATGTCCCCTAAACCATGTCCAGAAGCGCCACATCCACATGTTTTTTGAACACTTCCAGAGATGGCGACTCCACCACCTCCCTGGGCAGCCTGTTCCAATGCCTGACCACCATCTCAGTGAAGACATTTTTCCTAATATCTAATCTAAACCTCCCCTGGCACAACTTGAGGCCATTTCCTCTCATCCTATCGCTAGTTACTTGGGAGAAGAGACCAACACCCTCGTCGCCACAACCCCCTTTCAGGTAGTTGTAGAGAGCGATAAGGTCTCCTCTCAGCCTCCTCTTCTCCAGACTGAACACCCCCAGTTCCCTCAGCCGCTCCTCATAAGACTTGTGCTCCAGACCCCTCACCAGCTTCGCTGCCCTTCTCTGGACACGGTCCAGCACCTCAACATCCTTCTTGTAGTGAGGGGCCCAAAACTGAACACAGGATTCAAAGTGTGGCCTCACCAGTGCCGAGTACAGGGGCACAACCACTTCCCTACTCCTGCTGGCCACACTATTCCTGATACAGGCCAGGACACTGTTGGCCTTCTTGGCCACCTGGGCACACTGCCAGCTCATGTTCAGCCGGCTGTCAACCAGCACCCCCAGGTCCCTTTCCACCGGGCGGCTCTCCAGCCACTCCTCCCCAAGCCTGTAGCATTGCATGGGGTTGTTGAGGCCGAAGTGCAGGACCCTGCACTTGGCCTTATTAAACCTCATACAGTTGGCCTCTGCCCATCGATCCAGCCTGTCCAGATCCCTCTGCAGAGCCCTCCTAACCTCCAGCAGATCAACACTCCCACCCAACTTGGTGTCAGCTGCAAACTTACTGAGGGAGCACTCGATTCCCTCATCCAGGTCATCAATAAAGACATTGAACAAGACCGGCCCCAGAACCAAGCCCTGGGGAACACCGCTTGTGACTGGCCGCCAGCCGGATTTAACGCCGTTCACCACAACTCTCTGAGCTCGGCCATCCAGCCAGTTCCTCACCCAGCAAAGAGTAAACCCATCCAAGCCACGAGACGCCAGTTTCTCCAGGAGAATGCTGTGGGAGACGCTGTCAAAGGCTTTCCTAAAGTCCAGGTAGACAACGTCCACAGTCTTTCCCTCATCCACTAGGCGGGTCACCTGGTCATAGAAGGAGATCAGGTTGGTCAAGCAGGACCTGCCTTTCATGAACCCATGCTGGCTGGGCCTGATCCCTTGGTTGTCCTGCAGGTGCCCTGTGAGCTCTCTCAAAACGAACCTCTCCATGATCTTCCCCGGTATGGAGGTCAGGCTGAGAGGCCTGTCGTTCCCAGGATCCTCCTTCCGGCCTTCCGTGTAGACAGGCTTCACACTGGCAAGCCTCCAGTTGTCTGGGACCTCCCCTGTTAACCAGGACTGCTGATAAATGATGGAGAGTGGCTTGGCAAGCTCCTCTGCCAGCTCTCTCAGTACTCTCAGGTGGATCCCATCAGGCCCCATAGACTTGTAGGTGTCCAGGTGGTTTAGCATGTCCTTGACTGCATCCTCCGGGATTATGAGGAGTATATTGTGCTCTCCATCCCCATCTTCCAGCTCAGGGGGCTGAATACCCTGCGGATACCTGGACTGGCTATTAAAGACTGAGGCAAAGAAGGCATTAAGTACCTCAGCCTTGTCCTCGACCTTGGAGACAATGTTCCCCGCCATATCCAGTAGGGGATGGAGATTCTCCTTGCCTCTCTTTTTGTTGTTAATATATTTGTAAAAACATTTTTTATTATCTTTTACGACTGTGGCCAGACTGAGCTCTAGCTGGGCTTTTGCCTTTCTAATTTTGTCCCTGCTTGACCTAATGAGATCCTTGTACTCTTCGTGAGTTGCCTTCCCCTTCTTCTAGAGATGATAAACTCTCCTCTTTTCCCTGAGTCCCAGCAAAATCTCCCTGTTCAGCCAGACCGGTCGCCTTCCCCGCCAGCTCTTCTTACGGCACATGGGGACCGCCTGCTCCTGCGCCTTTAAGATTTCCTTCTTGAAGACTGTCCAGCCTTCCTGGACCCCTTTGCCCTTCAGGACAGTCTCCCAAGGGACTCTCTCAACCAGTGACCTGAACAGGCCCAAGTCTGCCCTCCGGAAGTCCATGGTAGCAGTTTTGCTGACCCCCCTCCTTACTTCGCTCACAACTGAGAATTCTGTCGTGTCGTGGTCGCTAAGTCCAAGACGGCCTCCGACGACCACATCTCTCACCAGTGCTTCTCTGTTTGTAAACAGCAGGTCCAGTAAGGGACCTCCCCTGGTGGGCTCACTCACTAGCTGTGTCAGGAAGTTATCCTCCACACACTCCAGGAACCTCCCGGATTGTTTCCTCTCTGCCGTGTTATACTTCCAGCAGATGTCCGGTAGGTTGAAGTCGCCCACAAGAACAAGGGCCAGCGAATGCGAGACCTCCGCCAGTCGCTTATGGAATGTCTCATCCGTCTCTTCATCCTGGTTGGGTGGCCTGTAACAGACTCCCAGCAGGATATCTGCCTCATTGGCCTTCCCCCTCATCCTTACCCACAAGCACTCTACTTGGTCTTCACAATCTTCGATTTCTATGCAATTGAAACACTCCCTAACATACAGAGCCACCCCACCACCTCTCCTTCCCTGCCTATCCCTTTGGAAGAGCTTATAGCCATCCATTGCAGCACTCCAGTCATGAGAAGCATCCCACCATGTTTCTGTGATGGCAACTACATCATAGCTGTCGCGCTGCACAATGGCTTCCAGCTCCTCCTGTTTGGTGCCCATGCTGCGTGCGTTGGTGTAGATGCACCTGAGCTGGGCTATCGATTTCAACTCTGGCACGTTGAGCCTACCCCTAGGTTCAACTCTAGTGAGCCCGGTTTTATCCCCTCCCCCCTCCAAATCTAGTTTAAAGCCCTCTCAATGAGGCCTGCGAGCCTGTCCAGCTGGTCAAAGGAACGCGCCTGTTCCGCTCTGCTTGGCATTTGCGAGGCCACCTATGGAGGAAGCTGTTCCATTTTGGGATCCCTCTATACAAGAAAGAGATTGATAAATAGAAGAGGACCACTAAGATGATCAGAGGGTACACAGGACAAGGCGGTAACATACTGAAAGAGGTTGTGGTTTATAACAATGCGGACTCGTAACTTTACTGCAAAGGAACATAGGAAGGTCAACCAGTGCTGATAATCAAACTGCAGGTTGAACGGTGCCTCAACTGCAAACTGTTGAGGAGGACCTTTCGCAGCTTATACTCCTTTCCGCAATGCATGTAGCTGCTCCTCTCCGTGCTAACAAATGGCACTCCCAGACAGTGACACCAATAAAGATAACTGGATTAAGTGAGAAATACAGTCAAGGTTTCTGACTTACCTTTGTAGTTGGTGTAAAGATGTATAAACTGAGAATGTAATTCAAATGTTTACCTCAGATACGGTTATCTACATCACAAATATCTAAATATAGACAGGCAGATCGCAAATGGTCTACAAGAAGAAAGTTTCTCACAATACTGAATTCATAAGCAATTGTCCAGTGGCACTGAATAAAGAACAACGATAGTTAAAAAAATCAGGTCATTATTTTGTATTTTAGTAGTGATGAGCCCAAGTAGTAAAATATACATTCTGTCCATCCATCAAGCTCCAAGCATATGGCTACAGCTATCAACAGTTTTATTCTCCTTTATTCGGTTGAAATACATATATACATATATGTGCATGTGTGCGAAAACAGGGGAAAACATTTTTCTCCTAAAAATAGAGCAGAGAATGTAATTAGATTTCAGTTCTGCAGGAAATTAATTCATATTTTGCACACAGAAAATAAAATAGGTGAATTGTTGATGAAAACATATTTCAGAAAATGCCGATTGAACTGAAATAGGAAGTAGGCACGGCAGCATTCTAGCTTAAAGGAAAACAGACAAACTAAAAGGAAAATCTTAGCTCTTCCACGCTGAAGCTCATTGTTTTTTCTTATTACCTCATTTTTATCATGTGCTGCTTTTTTTTTTAGTGCGTCTCTTGAAATGTTATTTGCCTGTCTATATTTGACTGTCCCACTTACTAAATAATGGAACCAGTTTCAGAGCAGCTCGCTATTTTTTCTTCATCCCTATAAAGACTTTTCTTCTCATGTCTTCCTTGTTGGCTTATACAGGCTGTGTTGTTTCTCTTTCACATGGAAGCTGCTAAAGCACCGGGGCTCAGAAACCAGACCTACTTCACCTTGCAAGGTTTCTCCCACCTCGCCGCTCTTCAGGTCTTCCTCTTTGAGGGAATTCTTCTGATGTTCCTAGTCATGATGACATCATCATAGTTGCAGCCACTGACCCTACCTTGCACACCCCCATGTACTATTTTCTCAAAAACCTGGCTTTGATTGAAATTTGCTTTATGCTAAACATAGTGCCCAAGATGCTTGTGGATTTGTTGTTGGAGAGAAAGGTCATCTCCTTTTCTGCCTGTGCCCTACAACTTTACTTTGTCATATTCTTCATCACTTCTGAGTGTTTCCTCTTGGGTGCCATGGCATATGACCGATATGTGGCTATATGCCATCCCTTGCACTACGCCATAACAATGAACAGGAGAGCGTGTCTTCACATGGTCATAGCATGTTGGATTGCTGGCATTCCGCTTTCTGTAGGACTCACCGGTTGGCTATTTAGCTACCCCTTTTGTGGCTCGAAGGAGATTGAGCACTTCTTTTGCGATATCGCTCCTGTTCTGGATCTGGTCTGTTCGGACACATACTTATTTGAGCTTCTTGTGTTCGTTGCTACTGTTGTAATTGTTTTCATCCCATTTATCTTGATAGCAGCCTCTTACATCCAGATAATCCATACCATCTTCCAAATGCTGTCTGCCAAAGGAAGACCCAAAGCTTTTTACACCTGTGTTGCTCACTTGGTGGTGGTGACACTGTTCTACTGCACAACTGGCTTGGTACATTTAAAGCCAAGGTCCAGCCTCTTGGCAAACAGAGGAAACTGGTGGCTCTTTCTTACACAGTAGTAACTCCTATGCTGAACCCAATCATCTACAGCATACGAAACAAAGAAGTAAAGCATGCTCTGAGGAAGACATTTGGGAGGAGACAATTCTTCATCAAGGTGCCTCTGCCTAGATAGTCTCACTGATTTTCTGAAAATTGTTCATGCTTGAAAGGTTAGAAATCACAGAATTAATGCATTCCACCTCTGTAAAGGGTGTGGACATTTTAGCTTTTCTTGGAAAATAATGAGAAATGTACATAATCTGTATTATGCATATATTTAATGTAACTGTCCAAAATACTACAGATACTGCAAAAATAAGCTATAAAATCTGTACATTAACTACAAAATGTTTAAGCCTTTTTCCCTTGTTCTACACAAGGGTTAACTTCCAAACATATCTAAAATAAATCACTGTCGTAAGAACACATGACTCCAGCATACATAAACCTAGCTTGTAGCAAAATGGTGGCAAAGTCAGAAAAAACAGTTGTGCATATTTTCAGGAAAAATACACCAACAGATTTCTGTCATTTTTATTGATATAGTTCATCCCACGGTGATCAGTTCCTCCCTCCAGAAAGTAAAGAGCAAGGAAAGAGATTTGGTTGACTGGATGTAAGAATGGGAGTCAGTTCAAGATTATGACATCCAACTGTAGGTATCTATACGTGTCAGCACCTACACATGCCCATCAAAGTAAGTGACAATCTAGGCAACACAATCAGCAGCATTTAAGGAGTGAACAACTGAGAGGAGCTTGATTTGGCTGCTTGAACACAGATACCTACTGCTGCTTGAAATATCCTACATCATCTTATATTGGTTCCAGTGCAAAAAGGTTTGAGTTTCCCATAAAGCTGTGTTATATCAGCCAACCCAAATGTAACAGATAACCCTGGGGACTGCAGGCAGCTAAGGATATTCCGAATCACATCTATATTGCGGCTTAGTCAAGGCACATGTACTGTGGTGTGCCCAAAAGGACTCCAGCTGCCATACCAGAAGAGTGTCAGGAAACTGAATCCAGGGTCCATGGCCTTGTATCCATTATTTTTCTGGAGAGATGAGCGTGCTACACCTCCAGCTGTGTGGGGGTGGTTAGGGATCCCTCCACATGGTGTCATAGAATCACAGAATGATTGAGGTTGGAAGGGACCTCTGGAGGTCATCTTGTCCAACCCCGTTGCTCAGGCAGGCCCACCTACAGCCAGTTGCCCAGGACGATGTCCGGATGGCTTTCAGATATCTCCAGGGTGATCCCACAGGCTGTCAGAAGTGACTATTGCTATTTGAAACTCTTTGCAAATCAGTACCATGAAGAATTACTGAAGAACAGCTCAAAACCATATCACAGAGGTACAACTCCAGACCGATTCATGCAGCATGGGAACACGGGAATGAAAGAAAACAGTATTTTGGGATGCAGCAGTGGAGTGATAAAACATGAAGCACCTCCAGGAAGGCTGGCCTTAAAAAGGACTCCTTGAGAAGGAGGATTTCCCTGAGCTGTCAGGCTGTGCCAAGGGAAAAAGCCACCCACTGCCAGTGGGAAGGCACTGCATGGGGGGCAAAGGACTGCTGCTCAGTGGACACTTGGGCTGGAAATGTGAGTACTGCGTCCTTGTCTCCATGTTGCTCTTTCTAATAAGCGTGACACTCAAACGTGTGAGGGAAAGGAGGGGAGGGAGTGCTAGGAAAAGCCCAAGACTGGGCAGAAGAAGAAAGCTTAGAAGAACAGAAATCATCTTTTGAAGTGGCTACATAGGTAAGTAGGTGTCAGGATGTGCTCAGTGGCCAAAACATTGAGCAGGGACATTTGGGGAGAAGGAGGTTGTAGGTGTGGAACTGTTAGGGGCTTTTGGGGAGAGAATGGGTTGGAGAAGGGAAAATTTACATGGAAAGGGTGGAAATTTGGGATATTTCACACATTTTAAACAGGAAATACAGGTCCTTTCACTTCACCAAATGCTTTTGCATGTTGTGTATCCATTTTCTGTCAGTCTTGAAAAGCAAAAAATGCAAATATCTGTTATATGATATGCCACCTAAGTTGGGGGCTGCCACTCCAACAAGTGGGAGAAGTGTAGAGCAATGGGGAATGCGGGGAGTTTCCCATGGGGAAGAGGCAGGAGAAGCACTGCACCTCCAAAGGAAAGGCATGGGCAAGGGCTGCAGGAGCAGGCAGGTTCTCCCAGGTAACACAGGTGAGCAGAGTGAACATACATATGAAGATACCTCTTGAGACAGAACAACCCTGAGATGAGTGAGGGGACCCCAGAGGATCTCTAGTCCCACCTCATCCTCAAAGCAGGGATAGCTGTTGGGATCAGACTACACTATTCTGGGCTTCACACAGCGGGGTCTTGAAAAGTTCCAAGGACAGAGGCTGCACAGCTTCCCTGCATGACCTGCTCCACTGCTTGACTGTCTTCAAGGTCAAAAAGTTTTCCCTTATATGCCACCTGCACCTTCTGCAGCAGCCCAGCTCTTGAACTCAGACGTCGCTCAAACGTGAGAGGTCCCTTTCTCTGAGCGTGGTCCCGGTACACACCTCAGTAGCCCCATGGGGCAAGGTACAGACCCTCACCACACAGGCGGCACATGCTCCATGAGCTAGGCTAGCTAGTACCTCTATGAAGCCCTTGGGTGACACCCCTAAGATATCAAGGCAAAGAGATGTGAGATGGTGTGTCATTGTTGTTGCTTGTCCCAATGTCCTAGCAGGTCCTGCACACCCAGGTGGCTGAAGCAGGCAGGACCAGGGGACAGAGCTGTGGTTTGTGACAGGCCTGACTTTGGCACCAGCACAAGGTCTGGCTGTTACCCCACTGACTGGATGCTAGCAGCCAAGTCTGTCAATAAAATTCAGCAAGAAGCCTGAAGCAGAGATGTTCGGGAACATCTTGATAAGGGTCGGCAACTTTCGGGGACTGTCATCCCAGGACACAAGAAGAGGAAAGGGCTTAGCCAAAAGATCTCTGTACCACTGATGTGGCGTAACACCAACCCCCAGGAGGTCCACCCCACTTCCTTGCACCCACTGGAAATTGGCTGTGGGATTGAGGAGGGGGAAGACAGGAAGTCATTGCCAGAAACCCATCACAAGGCCAAACAGGCTCTGTCCCAGGGAAGCACATGGGTGACAGCCTCAGCTTCTCCTCCAAAACAAGGTGCCAAATTGCAATGCTGACAGGGTGTCCTCCTTTTCTGCCTGAGCTCCCATGGAGCTGGTGTGAATACACTGATGCAGTTTGAGATGGGTATGAGGTGTGTGATATACTGAGTAGCTCAGGTCCCAGATTCCATGTTCTTTTTTTGGCTTTTGTTTTGTTTTGTTTTAAATATTTAAATGTCCCAATTGCCAGCAGTTTTGCAAACCAGGACCCCAGATTTGTGAGAAACTTGTGTAAAAATACACCCACCTTCATTCTTTTATGTTCCCCGCAGGATACTTGCCTGTTTTGCTAAAATCTTATGCGTAGGCGGTTGTATCCAACAGGTGAATGGCAGCTCCTACTAGGCTAGCCAAAAAATAGCAACCCAGGTGGACTTTTTGTCTGTTCAGCTTTCAGCAAGGGGGGGGGGGGGGACGACTGAGTCTCCAGCCCCGAGAGAAGGCCAAAACTCTTTCAGCAGATGGGACATTGGAACAGGCTGCCCAGGGCGGTGGTGGAGTCACCATCACTGCAGGTGTTCAAAAAACGCGTAGACGTGGCACTTTGGGACGTGGTTTAGTGGGCTTGGCGGTGTTGGGTTGACGGTTGTGCTTGATGATCTTAGAGGTCCTTTCCAACCTTAATGATTCTGTGATCCTGTGACAGCCACGCACCACAGCCCATTCCTTCACCATCACCCAGGCTGGAGGGACAGCAGGGCTGTCAATGTCACTGCGCACGCGATGTGCATGCTGCTGGGATGCGGGTACCGCCACTGCTCCCGCAGCCCTGCGGGACGCCTCCGCTGCGGCATCCCCCCCAGGGCTGGGGTGCGGGCAGAGCCCCCCACGGGAGCGTCCCCAGGGCTGCGGCGGGGAGGACGGATGGGGACGTGTACATAAAGGCGCCTCGCGGCGGTAGCAGAGTGGCGCAGCGGAAGCGTGCTGGGCCCATGACGCAGAGGTCGATGTATCGAAACCTCCCTCTGCTATTTGCGCCTTTCTTGTTTTGCCCGTCCCGCACCTTTTCCCCGGGCGGCGCGTGCGGCCTCCCCGCTCCTGCGCGGAGCCGGCGGGCGAGTTGGGGGCAGTGCGGGGGAAACGGGCGCAGTGCGGCCGGTTAGCTCAGTCGGTTAGAGCGTGGTGCTAATAACGCCAAGGTCGCGGGTTCGATCCCCGTACGGGCCAAGCGCACCCTTTTCTATTTTTTTCTTTTTTCCTCTCCCCCGCCACCCGTCATCCCGGCCTTCCGTTTTATCTCGCCCAGCGCCGCGCAGCGATGGCGCAGGGACCCGTAAGGGCCCTTGCCGCGGTCGCGCCACCTGGGCCGTGCGGAGAGCCAGAGCCAAAAAATAAAAAAAAAATTAAACGAAACCTGGGGGAGGCGCAAGAAAAGAATTTGCGGTTAGCAGAGGATGGTTTCGATCCATCGACCTCTGGGTTATGGGCCCAGCACGCTTCCGCTGCGCCACTCTGCTGCCTTAGAAAGGCTTTTCGTGCTGCCTATATACAGGGACTCGTAGGTGCCCTCCCCGCCTCTGTCCGGGGTGTCCTACCGGGGCCCTGCCTGCACCCCCCAGACCTAGGGGATGATCCCCTGAGACAGCTTCGCCCCTCAGCCTCCCCCCGCTCTCTCCATACCCCTTCTTTCGCAGGTTTTCGTTCGTATCCGCGGACAAACCTCGCTGCACGCTACAGCCAACGGCACCCATTTAAACAGTGAAGAATTGATGAAAAACAGCTTGTGCGCGGAAAGTCAGCGACCGGTCAGCGTGCAACGCTAATAGCGTTACAAATGGGGATGAAGCAGAATGCACAAAACATCATCCCTGTCGCAGCTTGCTGCGCTGGACGCGAGACCAAGGTTGCTGCTCATCCGGGAGCTCAGCGCTTCTCGTGCCGGCCGGGCTCTGGGGAGAGGTTTCCCTTACCCCGTCTTGTCTCTCTCAATCTCTCCCCCCCGCCTTTTTCCTATTTTTGCCCATAATAAACGTTCATCATTAGAGCAAATCTATGCCATCAGCTACAGACGCTGCCAAATCCAGCAGCCCGACGTGGCCAAGGCTGCTGTGGCTCCATGTCCCCACCTTCAGCCAGCAGCGAGGCTGAGCGCGCATCCGCAGGAGGCACATACACCCCAAATTGGTAGGTAGGTAGATAGATGATCACAGAATCACAGAATAGTTTGGGTGGGAAGGGACCTTCAAAGGCCATCTAGCCCAACCCCCTGCAGTGAGCAGGGACATCCCCAGCTCAGAGCCCCGTCCAGCCGGACCTGGGGTGTTCCCAGGGATGGGGCATTGATCACTTCTCTGGGCAACCTGGGCCAGGGTTTCACCACCCACATTGTCAAAAATTTCTTCCTTAGACCTAGTCTGAATCTGCCCTCTTTTAGTTTAAAACAGTTACCCCTTGTCCTGTTGCTACAGGCCCTGCTAAAAACCCCGTCCCCATCTTTCTCCTCAGCCCCTCTCAGCCCCGGCAGCTGCAGGAAGGTCTCCCCGGAGCCTTCTCTGCTCCAGGCTGAGCCCCCCCAGCTCTCCCAGCCTGTCCTCCCAGCAGAGCTGTTCCAGCCCTCGGAGCGTCGCTGGGGCCTCCTCTGGCCCCGCTCCAGCAGGTCCGTGTCTCTCCTGTGCCAAGGGCTCCAGAGCTGGACGCAGCACTGCAGGGGGGTCTCCCCAGAGCGGGGCAGAGGGGCAGAATCCCCTCCCTCGCCCTGCTGGCCACGCAGCTTTGGGGGCAGCCCAGGACACAGGTGGCTTCTGGGCTGTGAGCGCACATTGCCGGCTCCTGTCCAGCTTTTCACCCACCAGGACCCCCAAGTCCTTCTCCATGGGGCTGCTCTCCATCCCTTCATCCCCCAGCCTGTGCTGATCCCAGGGATTGCCCCGATCCAGGTGTAGGACCCTGCACTTGGCCTTGTAAGGTTCACATGGGCCCATGATACACAGCCCCTTCTATATCCTTCTATTTTTCCACATCTGTGGCTCCTCAAACCACCTGGATCTTTTCCCCAGCTTTGATTCCCCCAAACATCCCATAATAAGTCTTGTACAATCCCAAAATGCTCTTCCTCTGCACCCCATGTGTCCCCCACTCCTAGGCAGTCACCCCCCGCTCAGTCCAAGAGGTGATCTGGAGAGCTACCCCCGCTGACCATCGTGATGGGTGCTATCTCCTGGCCCACGGACAGCCCTGGAAGGAGCCAGCTCAGGGGCTCGCTGGCACTGTGGAGGTTCCTGGGGTTCCTCCATCTCTTGCTGTTCCTCTGCTCCTCTTTGTTGACGGAGAAGAGCCTTTAATCACATAACCTAATGTTGTCCCATGACGTGGTTGGGGGTCATGCCTGCATTCCAGCCCCGGGAGATGCTCCTGGGGAGAACTGTCTGCAGCCACCAGCCCTAGGGGATGTGCCCATGGAGGATATCCTGCGAGAGCCACCCCACAGAGGCCCACCGACAGGTCTCCAAAAGTGTGCCTTCCCCAACACACCCTTTCTTTCTGCAACAAAGCTAGCCTCTCCCCTGACTGCAGCAGTTTTGGGAAGGAACTAGGCAGGACAGACCAGTGTTAGCCCCCACCCCTACCAGCCCTGGCCTCTTTTGCTCCTCTTCACGCCCACCATACCAGCCCTGACCCACCCTGCCACCTCCTGTCCCATCCCACACCCTGTCCTGTCCCTTGGGTGCTGGCCCTCGCACCAGCCTCAGGGGACCCACAGCCCCCAGCACTGCCCAGGCTGGCACTGCCTCTGCCCCTGGTACCCCAGGATGCTGAGACTGAGGTGCCGTGGGGGACTGCCCCTGCCCCAAGGTGTCGCACACCAGCTGGGCCCCAGCTGCTGCACATCGCTGCAACCCCACGGGAGCACTTGCAGCTCCAGGAGGAAACAAGAATGGGGTTGTGAAAGGGGTTGGACATGGGCTTTGGTGTCAGGATGCAGCTTGAGGGGGAGAGGGTCAGACGTGAAGTTGGGGGTCAGGCACAAGGATGTGACTGTAAGAGGGACGTGTCAGGGATGCAGTTGGAGCTCAGGTGTGGGATACAGCTCTGGGTCGTCGGCATGGACCACTCCTGAGCTTGGAGGTGATCCTTGAATATCAAGCTCCTTTCTTGGACTTCTCTTCCCTTCAGGGCCTTATCCCATTGGACTGCTTCAAACAGACCCCTAAGGAGGCCAGAGTCCACCCTCCTGAAGTCCAGTGTTGTGATCTTGACTTTCACCCAGCTACCTCCCCTCAGGACCCTGAACTCCACCACCTCATGGTCACTGCAGCAAAGGCTCTCTTTGACCTTCACACCCCTAACAAGCCCTTCCTTGATGGCAAGTATGAAGTCCAGCAGATCACTTCTGCTCATTGGCTCCCCTGTCACTTGGGTCAGGAAGTTGTCATTGATGCTCTCCAGGAACCTCTTGGATTGCTTACGCCCTGCTGTGTTGTCCCACCAGCACATTATCGGGGTGGTTGTAGTCCCCCATGAGGACCAGGGTCTGTGAATGAGAGGGTGCTTCCAGCTGTCCGTAGGCAGCCTCATCCACTTGTTCTTCCTGGTCAGGTGGCCTACAGAAGACAGCCACTACAATGTCATCCATACTGGTCTGCTCTTTAATCCTGACCCATAAGCTCTCAGTTGGCTGCTCACCCATCCCCAGGCAGAGCTCCAAGCACTTGCCTCACAAAAAGGACAACTTCCCCTCCTTGTCATCCCAGCCCATCCTTCCCAAAGAGCCTGCATCCCTCCATCACAACAATCCAGTCACACAAGCTGTCCCACCACATCTCTACGATCCCAACCAGGCTGCGCACAAATCTCCAGTTCCTTGTCTTTATTCCCGCACTGCGTGTGTTAGCATACCGCCATGTCAGAGAGGCAGCCCAGCATGCCGATTGCCCAGGAAGGGTTTGGGGAACTTCTCCATAGCAGTGCCTTGTAGGTACTTCCTCACTTGCATGTAAGCACTCAAGGTGATGACCCCGCTTAAGCCCCATTTTGCTGATTTTGTGTTACCTTCACATCACTCCAGACCCTTTGCTTGTCAGCCCTGTCCACCACTCCCATACCCCCGACCACTGTCCCCCCAGCTCTGTAGTCATGTTTGATACTCTCCAGGTCGCCCTTGGGAGTATCACTGGTGCCCACATGGAAGAACAGCAGGGGATGATAGTTAGAGCGTCAGACAAGCTTTGGCAGTCTCTCCACAACACCGCACATCTGGACCCCCAAGCAAGCAGCAGACTTCTCTAGACAAGTCACGTCGTACCCTGCAGCAGGGAGTCACCCCACTACTATCACTTGCTGCATCCTCCTGGTGGTCTTGCATGGTTCGGGTCAGTTAGCCCAGACGGTTCAGTTGAAAGCACACCCACCTCCTCCTCAGTTTTGAGGACAGTGAACCTGTTCTGTTGTTGCAAGCCTTCAGCTGGAGCAGGAGCCTTCCTCTCAGTGCCAGAAGTCAGTAGCTTCCAGCACATGCCTTCCTGGCAGTTTCCACTTATGATCTGCTACAGACTCTGCCTGTCACCCCGCTGCAGCTGAGGTCCAGGGATCTTGAAGTGTAGGATCTGAGAAGATCCTGTCTCTCTTCCTCATGCTCTCTGATGCTGATTAGCCTGCTGAATTCCACCTATAATTCCTCTACTTATTAACACAGGTCTTCAACAACACATCTCCAGCAGGAAAGACCATCTCTGCCAACCTCAGGGAGAGACCCCAGGCACTCCCAGCAGCCTGGGACTTGCAGGGCTTCATCCACCATCCAAAGCTCTGTCTGGGCTGAAGCCTCTGCCCTGGCAGGGACAGCTGCTCCAACACCCGCTGGAGAACGTGCCCTGTGCTGGTGCCACCATCACACCTGAGAAGATTTAGGCTGGTCTGAACCAAGATGAGGTCCTCTTCTTTACAGCCTTCTGCGTCTGTTAGCTACACTCTCTGCTCAGCGGCAGCTCAGCCGATTTTCCACCCTGTACTCCACCCATCCAGGCCTACCTTCTCACTGTGGCTACAAGGTCACTACAAGAGACCACGCTGGAAATCTTCCTGAATTGAAGTGAAGGAAAACGACTTCAAGCGTTCTCACATCATCCCCCAAGCCAGTTAACGCACCGCAGAGAGCGTCCAGGTTGGGCAGAAGAGCACAGCAGAGAACCCTTTAGACCAAGATGCTCCAACAGGTCAAAAGCCATGCCAGCTCCAGGGGTACCTCACCTGCTGCAGAGTTTTTGAAGGAACAGGATACAAAAACATGCACGGAGCACGTTCATCCAGCTAGGTAGTAGGGAAAGGAGACCAGGACAGTCTTCTCAGGACAACTGGACACCAGGAAAAGAGCGCTGATCTTCAGGTCGAGGAGCGTGCAGTGTCGTGCAGGAGGATGCAGTGGGGGCTTGGAGACAGGTGGGTAGGTATAACATAGGAAGTATCCCAAGCTGCAGAGGGATAAATAGAACAAATGCAGGTACAGAACAGATTAAGAGAGAGAAGGCAGTGAGCGTGCAGGCAAAAACCCACATTTGTTAGGTATTTCTATTCCCTCCCGCATAGAGAGGTTCCAGTTGCATCTCAAGTCTGCTCATCCCTGTTCTAGGGACAAAGAGCACCAATAACGACTCTTCTAAGCCCTTCAGCTGCTCTTTTTCACCAAGAAATTCAACCTACAGCTTCCCAGTTGGTGTGGTAGGGTTTGAGCTTTGGGGGTTTTTTTGGAGGGTGAGAGGAGGGCAGTAGTTGCACTTTCTTACAAGACCAGAGCAGGAAATATCCAGACGTTGCAAATGCAAAGAAAAAGAAGCTTGTAAGCTTCTTTTCTGAATGCCTTTCCTACGGCAGAGCTTCAAGGTGTGTTACTGCAAGCCATGAGCTACTTTATTCCCATTTCTAAATCACACCCTTGAAAAATTCCGATCTCCATAGAAGGGTGTATTGGGTTTAGGTGGCAAGGTTTGGGGGGGTGCAGGGAGGGCTGCAGGGGTGGCCTCAGCTGAGCAATCAGCAAAGGTGGTGGCACCTCTGTAAGAGCATATTTAAGAATGTGCAAAACACTGCCCAGAGTGAGGGGGAAAATATATGCAGGAAACAATTCTGCTAACATCAACAGTGGAGAAGATCAAGCGGCAGGAGGTACTCCCAGTGCTGGAGCAGATTCCCCTGCAGCCCACGGAGGACACCATGATGGAGCAGGTTGTCCCCTCCAACCTGTGGAGAGGACCACACTGTAGCAGATACCCACAGTGGCCCCTGCCAGAGCAAGTGGGTATTCCCTGAAGGAACTGCAGTCCATGGAAAGCCCATGCTGGAGTAATCTCTCTTGGCTGCCACGTGCTGCGAACACACCATCTTCCTTAAGTAACGACAGTCTTAGACCTGGTCAGAGGATTAAAAAAAAAAAAAAAAAAAAGGAAAATAAGCTAATCTGTAGTATTGTTCAAGAGGAACCTATAAGGTAGGATCACCTAAGCATCATTAATGTCCTGCACAAAAGCTGTGCAAGAGAGTGTTGTACTCTCCAGCATTCTTTCCTCTTGATCAGGAAGAGATCTTAGCACCTGTTGAACCAGGTTCATGAGATCTCCTTAAGCCTAGGAAACACCATCTATCCCCCACAAAGAATGGAGACCCTTTCACCTAATTAGGGAAATGGATTTCACCAACAACTCCTGAGCTACCAAGGCTATAGCAGGCACACCCACTGCCTGGGTACACTCCGGAAGGATGAATGGCGACACTTAAGCTCTAACAAATCCACTTACCTGTTTTAGTGTAAAATAAATGCAAGTAGCTAAGTGATGAAGCCATTCTCTCCCGTATCATCTGGCATAATCTCCCCATTTAACCTGGCTCATGAGGCAAAGGGTTCTGTAACACCTTATAAATGAATAATCACATTAGCGTTGTTGGAAGGACTACAAGTTGTTTTGCTACGTGATAGGTAAAGCTGGTTTTCAGATTAAGGTGCTGAAACCCACGTGAGCATGCACATGAAGGGAAGAGGGCAACTACCAGCTAAAGTACAAGAACATACCCTCACCAGACGGTCAGGTTTCCAGTGCAAGCTACCAGCACTGCAGGGCTCAGTGATACCAGCATATGACCCAGCTCAGCACTATTCACCTCGGAATTCAGCCAGCCAGACTTTCTGCAGTTCCAACTAGCGTGAACATACCAAAATGGATTTTAGGGAAGGAGGCAGCAAGCAGCATTAGCTTGTAAGATGAGTCATGACCTCTTGTGGTGGTGCATTTCTTACCACCCCTCCCTGCTCAGAAAGCCTTGGCGCAGAGTTTGGCAGTTAAGAGCTCCTTGACCGTACCAAGCACTCTTGCATAGCTCAGGTAGGGAATGTTACTGACCATTCCAGGAATTCAGCTGTGGGAGTAACTCATCATCCCCAGACAGCCTTAGAACATATCTTATCTAACTGAGATTTGGGTGGATCAGCCCTGGGATTTCAAGAATTCTAGCAACTACCAACAAATGACTTGTGGCAAGGATGGAAATTTACTAAAGCCTAAAGTCAATCATCTCCCAGTCCTATAAAGAGTGGTCCCACGTGAGACCATTTGAGCCCTCCTGGACAGCAGCGGGCTGCGACCAGCACCTCTCTCTGAGCTGGACGCCTCTCAGAGTCCGTGAACCCTCAAGTTCATGGTAACTCAGAGGCTCGGCTGTGCACCCGCTGAGCAACGCAAAGCATTCGATGTGAGTATTCGACTGACTTTGAGGGGGATATTTAAAGGTACCTTTGTACATATCTCTTTCTCTATATCTCTTTATGTGTCTAATCTTAGTAAATTTTAGGTTGATTATGCTGCTAAGTTTTAGATGATTCGATACTGTGATTTATCTCAATAGTTTAATTGCTGATGTTTTGCATTAGATTGTTACACATCAAAAAATATATCACCACAGAGAATCCCCAATAACCTATCCCTTTACTCATAAACTGTTGACCAAGTCTGGGACTAGGAGCAGATTCAGCCGCACCCAGACTCCTCTCCGAGATGGAATTTAGAAAGCAAGGGGGTCCACTCTGAACCCCGTGACTCAATGGGAGGGTCTCCCCTACTTTCTCTCCTCAATATACATATAAGCCCCACTAACCCGATTCAATCCACGAGTAAATCATTCCAATTTAACGGTAATTTGGTTTCTCCTTGTATACTTTTTTCATGTTGAATAAGTAATAGAGTAGACCTTGCCATCAAATTCTGTTAAGTTGCACTTTTTACAAGTTTATATTAAAATCATTTGCTTTGACATCTTCGGCAATGATTCTTTAAGTGGTCTGTATTACTCATTCACGACCTCTCTCTGGAGCAACTTGAGCCTATTCCAGGCTTTTCTAGGCTTCACAACTCTTACTTTGCCTTCACGTAACCCCCAGTAGTCTGTGTTGCCAAAGGAAGTTTTAGAGATAAGAAACAACAGCTCTGTTCCATGTATTACAAATCATGTTTGTCAGGTTAATACACACAACACAAGTTGTTTAACAAGTACAGATTATATACATTGTCAAGCATCAAAAATACATCGGTTTGAAGGCCTTAGGTACTGTTGCCTCCTCCACTGTTCTTCCCAGAAGCTCCTGCTTTCTGCAGCCGGCTCGCACTCGGTTGCCGAGGCATCCTCTGGGCAGACCCTTCCCGGCTGCTCCTTTCTGCAAGAACCTGGGTCCCACTGACAGCAGAACTGGTTTTATTTCTCCCTGAATAAACAAACACATCCATTAATTTTCAAGTCCCAACCCTACACATCGCCCAAACAGCATCTAAGCTGCAAGCTTAAGAAGTCATGCAAAAGGCAAAATTGTGTTAGGTGTCGCAAATGTATCCAGCATCCAATACAGAAAGCAAATTTGTGAATTCAGCTCAACAGGTATCAGGGCCACAAAACCAAATGTTGCAGTAGAAGCATTCTTAATTTTCTTCAGGTTTAATCTACAAAGTAACCAGCCACTTTGTTCTTTAAACGCTTGCTTTCATTTGCCAGCACTGCAAACAGCACTTCAGGAGGAACATGAAGAGCATCTAACACCTCAAGGCTGGGATAAGTGAACCCATGTGCCCGTGCTCACCAGTTTCTGAAGCCCACAGTCACATTATCAGACCACAAACCCTTCTCTCCTTGTCACTTCTGTGTCTTGATGAGCAAGTTTGCATTTCCTATCATTTTCTGGGGGTTCCAGGAGCTCAGACTCCTACACAGCACCTACTCGCAGATTTTCTTACTGCGTTCAGAAGAGTTACCCTTCTGCAGGCACAGCTTGCCGTCTCTAAAATGCAATGCAACAGTAGAGAGAAGCAATGTGTAGAAACATAGAAGTTGAGGGAGGCAATGGGCACGCAGCCCACGCTGCGGGATTCGGCTAGAGGAGAGAGTGACAGATGAAGGTGTGCTGCAAATGACAGGACAGGATAAGCGAGGGAGACTAACTTTTCCTGGCACTGGAGACAACTGCTTCAGATGAGAAGTAGGACTTGCACTAGGGAAAATAACAAAAATAAAAGAAATGTGAGGCAAAAGGGTCACAGCTTTTACTGAAGATAGCAAGCTCCAAAAAGCATAATAAAAAATGAATAGCAGCAAGGAGGAAACAACACGCAGGAGTTCAGTGAGCTCTAGTTACATGCATGCAATTAAAATGAAGAGTGACGTTTTAGCCATTGTTATCAGAGCAACTTCCAGAATACCAACAGTTACTCCACACGTTGGAGTCTCCATGGGCATGGTTTGGAAATCATCACCCTGGACCATCTGTGCTACGGATAGACATATCTCCAGTCTGTGCACTGTTTCACTTACCAAACCGTCCTGTCTTCCTGGAGCAGCTGTCCAAGAACAGGACTCACGTCAATACCACAAGTTAACACCTTGCAGTACCAGAAATGCAACCTGAGAACTTCCAGATAAAGAGTACGTGGCCCCCTCATACCTGTAAAATTTGATGGACTAGGGTGGCAAAAGAAATACATTCACTTATCCCAGCCAAGTCAGGCGCTCTTAAAAAAGTCTATTACTGTAAACCACACTCGTGATCTGCCAGCAGTTATCAGCCCAAGCCAGCCAACCAGCCTTGCAATCCTTCTTTGTAGCTCAAGCACTTTAAGCAGTTTCACTAATGCAAGTGTTGTCCATGAAAACAAACAAATTGCACAAGGGCAATACATGATCTCACAGTATTTGAGAGAAAAATTGGCAGGAACAAAAAGCATCATAGTTCACCATGGTGCTTTTAGCAACCCAGGACATCTCTACAGGTGAATCCCTGCCCCTTTCCTCACATGCATCTGTCTGGTAAGAGTGCAGGTCCTCAACGCATGTACAACTCTAACCATGTGCACACATGAAACGAGTTCCATTAAGTGCTACTGGGAGCAAGGCCCTTGACCTCCTGATCTGGCTGAAACGATTTGGGGAGAAAGAACCACTTTACTGAAGAGAAGCTGCGCTCAGACAAAGCACGTGACCTCCATCCTCTTAGCCTCAAAATCACAGTAAAACAAACCAATTACTTCAACAGCATAAAAAAACCCTACTTTCGGAAGCACCCTATGCAGACCCACGATCCAGTCAAGAATAGCTCATGCAGTGTGCAAGGTCAGGCATGTTTTGTGCACTTCTGCCAGTTAAAACACTATTGGAGGTGAACAGGGTCGATTAACACAAAGCACAAAAGACACTGAACAAACACAAACTCTCTGTAATTCAAGTACTACAGACTAACAGACAGATTCCACTGACATTCTCCTTGGTGACACAAGATGCCCTTACGTTGGTGTGTGTGGCTGTCGTAGAACAACTGCAGCCCAAATAGTTATCCACGCAAGAGTCAAGCCAAAAGAGAGCCTAAATCAAACACCTCCCTCCCCAAAGATGACTCCAGAAGAAGAAATCTCACGTTTATCTCCTTGAGAGTCAGACATAGTTTGAGAAGAATGGTATATGCATGCAAGCAGTGGCACAAGTGTGCCCTACCTACCTCTGACTGCTGGCTCCCCCGGCTTAAAAACAGCAGTGCCCACTGTGATCAGGCTGCTCACTGGACACATTAATGCTGATCATCTCTGACAAAACCCAAGGACAAAAGGCTACAGCCACCTCTAGGGAGAGGACCACCACCAGATGCTGAGGCAGGAGACTGCAGGGTGGCAGAGAATCACAGAATCACAGAATCACTAAGGTTGGAAAGGACCTTTAAGATCATCAAGTCCAACCATTAATCCAGCGCCACCATGTCCCCTAAACCATGTCCTGAAGCGCCACATCCACACGTTTTTTTGAACACTTCCAGAGATGGCGACTCCACCACCTTCCTGGGCAGCCTGTTCCAATGCCTGACCACCCTCTCAGTGAAGAAATTTTTCCTAATATCCAATCTAAACCTCCCCTGGCGCAACTTGAGGCCATTTCCTCTTGTCCTATCACTAGTTACTTGGGAGAAGAGACCAACACCCTCGTCGCCACAACCCCCTTTCAGGTAGTTGTAGAGAGCAATAAGGTCTCCCCTCAGCCTCCTCTTCTCCAGACTAAACACCCCCAGTTCCCTCAGCCGCTCCTCATAAGACTTGTGCTCCAGACCCCTCACCAGCTTCGTTGCCCTTCTGTGGACATGCTCTTGCCCTCTCAGAGGGCAAGAGGAGAAACCTTAAGCAGCAGAGGGAGGAAGCAGCACCTTCTTGTGTCAATCCGGAGACAAGGGAAGACCGATCAGATTTAGGAAAGGAACCCCAACCCCAGATACGCTTTCAGAAGAGGAAATCTAAAGCTCTTTACTGAACCTACTGCTTTCCCCAGGGGACCCTTTCCTTGCCTCTGAGCAGTAACAGGGACCACAGATTTCCCTCCCGCTGGTAAAATAAAAAAATCAATTGCTACTGGTACATTTACTAGTAACGCAGTCAGGGATATCAGGGCTGCGGCAATCTCAAAATACCTCCTGCAGTGCATACTGGCAGTGCCTATGGGCCAGAGCAACCGTGAGGGTAGATTTAAATTCTCCAAAATCCTGCTCCTGCTTGCCTCACAGTTGGCTTTATGCCAGGCACAGTAATCCAGCAGGTCTTTCTAGACAAGCAAAGGCTCAGTTTTAGGTGTGACTAAAAAAACCCATGTAAGAGCAGATGTCCCTCCTCCTTGCAATCACAACGCGTTACTATCAGGATTAAAGAGACGCCTTTTGCCCGATGACCAGGAGTGAGCACAGCGACGGGACTCGCTTCAGATCGCATCACCTCCTCACCACGGAAAAACCTCAGACGCAGCTCGACTTCACTCTCCAGAGCAGTCCCAGTATGCGACTGTGGCTCGTCATACTCCGTCCTCTGCCAAACTGCCAGGTTTGCCCTGCAGAGTCTTGCTCGCATCCCTACATAAATACCGCAAGTAGTCCTCTTCTGCAACAAAAATGGTAGGTTGTCAGGTCCTCAAAGCAGCTGCCATATCCTTGACAGCTAATACTCACGCTAGGCTCTGCCCAGAGCCAAAACATCACCCCTGCTAAAACGGCCTCCTTGAGAAGACAGAGTAAAGCAGACCAGTAAGACTGGCAAAATATGTCTCGACAAACTCAGCTAAATTGTTCTGAAACAGAGGAAGAGGAAAAAAAAAAAATAAGAAGATGGCTTTCAAATGCACTTTCCAAAGTAGTTAACTAAGACCTTAAGTATGCATTGAGCAGAGGGTCATTATTTAAGCACATGTTTTCACTTGCAGATACTTATCATGAGAAGGATTTGGAGAAAGAAGAGGATGCAAAATAAGTAGACCTCCACAGGCCCACAAATCACCTGCATGGAACTTGCACCTTCCTCTCTTCTCCAGCAAGCCTGTTTCTTCCTAACAGGTTAGGTATTCAACTGCATTACTAGATACCACTACAAAAGCATGAGCAAGCTTACATTAACATATTGCAGATAACTGACAAGCCTCCTTTAGGTGCTCAAACATCTCAGTTTAACACATCAGGTAAGAAG
This sequence comes from Phaethon aethereus, assembly GCF_964289735.1. Lineage (NCBI taxonomy): Eukaryota > Metazoa > Chordata > Aves > Phaethontiformes > Phaethontidae > Phaethon > Phaethon aethereus. Next base: position 23,647,264 of record NC_138588.1, on the reverse strand, counting down.
CCTCAAAATGAGGTGTCTGAAGGTGGGTTAAAGTACAGAGCAATTCCCTCCTCCCAGAGCAGAGGTCTGCATTAGTCTGATCAATCTAACAGTCCTTTTCCAAGGCAACTCTCCGAAATAATACTTCATTCTCATCTACATGATGGATGGATCCTCCATAGTCTAGTATCTATGCTACCTTGGGAGGCTGCCAACTTAACCACCCATGAAGTGTCTGGTTTGCCAAAGACAAGGTTTTCATTCATCCCTCCTGCTCTTTTGCGAGACGGCTCCCTTCAAGGCTGCTCTTGAGAGAGGGAGCACCTCTCCCATCCACTGACCAACATGAAAGGCACCAGCCTTTTCCCTATAAATTCTCCTGCCTTCCTGGTCGCTCCTCATTTTACTGGTTTTCACCACCACACCTGGGATAGTCTCATTTCCTCCCCTTATCTTGCACATAGATTACAGAAAGAGAAGACGGAGAAGAGGTCCCTCATTTCACCCAGAAAGCTCTATTCAGTCTGAATTTGTAAGATTTTTCTGAGCATTTATTTGGTTGGTTGGGGGTGAAGAATGAATTAGTTGTCACTCACAAACTCACATCTCCTTACTTTGGCACAAAGCCACACGTGACGAGTCTGGCATTTACAGTATTCCTCTAAATCCCTTTTCTTTCTGCCAGTTTTTGCCTCGCAGAGCATGAGAGGGGGAAAAAGAAGAAAAAAAAAAAAAAAAGAGCTAAAAAATCAGCCTGAAAAGACATACTAAAAAAAATTATCCCAGTGCAGTGTTTAGGAAGGAAGCCTCACAGCCTCAGGTAAACCTGCAAACCTTCTGCAGGGAAAGTGTGACAGGAGAGCAACCTACACTGGCCAGAGATCACCGGTCCTCTCTGCTACCTGCTCACGTTGACAGCGCTGCCAGTGCCACCCGAGTCCTGGTTTTAGCCATCCACCAGCATTAACTTGCCCATCCACGTCCATCATACCTAGAGTATACATAAAAACCACCCAGGCTACTGAAGGGGTCCCAATACCTCCAGGGAATACAGCTGCACACAGCGCTTCCTCCTGAACTGTGGCCCCTTCAGAGGCCACCAGCTTCTCCGACGGACACAACCATGTCCTCATAGCTTGACCATTTGGCAAGACTGCAGCAGGCTCCCACCACACGCACGGCACTGCAAAGAACATAGCACACTTAAAAAGAGTATGGAAGAAGCCTGTGCCTCTCAAATAATGCTTTTTCTTTCCCCACTTAAAGTTACTCAGATGGGAGGAAGTCCTTCCCAAAAGGCAATAGGGCAGGTTGCATCACAGCATCCAAAAGAACTTTTTCACCATTCAAAGATGCAATAAAATGACAAATATTTCTCGACTTCTGTTTTCAAAGCACATTACCCGGAGCAAAACCAGATTTTCCTGGGAACAACAAAGCCACCTACTCTTTTGGGACTAGGTCCACAGCAGGTTTTGAGCATTCCAGTCTAGACTTTTTGCAAGTTATTCCTGGGATAAGGAAAAAGAAATAAAAGCTGTTCGCTATTTCTGCTGAAGTAGAAAAGACTATTTCACTACCTATCATCTGTATTTTGGGAGTATCAAAATTTGTTATAACCTCCTGGGAGAGGAAAGGACCTGGAACTTTTAACCAAGGGACCTTCAACCATCCAAGAAAGCATGACACAGCTTGTAGGTTTTTTAATCAGTTGTAAAATAACCGGTAATCCACAAAATACTTAATTGCAATTTCTATACCACAGGATGAACAAGTTCTATAAACTGAAGCTATTCAGTTGCTGATGGACTAAAGAAATGCCTACAATACAGAAAAATTGAAAGAAAAGAGCATTCTGGAATGGAAGCCTGGAGGCAAAGGGAAGGGAAAGCAACAACTCCACACTAGGAATGCTCTGAATGTAAAACTTCTTGCCCCGTGTAATTACCATGTCCACCACACCACAAAACAAGAATAAAGGCCACTAATTCAGAAGGCTTGAACTCTACTGCTTATGGTAGAAAGAGTGAAGAAGAAGTTGAGTTGCAGGACAAAGATCTAGAAGGCAATCTAACCGCTCTTCAATGAATTTAGGAAATGAACTTACTGGAGTGATATTGATGAAGTACTAAAAAAACCCGAGTATGAGTGAAACAACTAAGTAAGAAAACCATGACCAGGACTGTATAGGACTAACATGTCACCTATAGATCACTCCAGAAATTTCCCCCCCCCCAGGGAAGACATACAGACCATGAAGTGTCCGAGTACAACATTTACTGGTTCATGGCACAATTTAAGAATGCGTTGCTTTCAGTTAGATCCCATGGATATACTTAATCTACAATTAAAGCATAATAGCCGGTATAACCAACGGGAAAATTCAATGTATAATGTATAAAAACCAGATTAAATACATTTAAGAGAAATCCCTAGCATCTCGGGGGGAATTCCCTCCACTGTATCCAAGCTCCACACAGCACTATCCTTGTCAGCTACCTATCTCCTTAACACAGAAATCTCTAGTACAAATCCCGCATCAAGATGAACCCCGAGGTAACGCGAGGCCGGGTACGTGGAGGGTGAGTATAAGAGGAACGCAAAGCGGCGAGCGTGGCCGGCCAGCAGCGTCAGAGTGATGCCAGTCACGGTGGGTCCTTGCAGCAACAGTCGTCATCCCAAAAGGCTGACCCACAGCTAAAGACAGGCAACACAGAGAAAGTACAAGAAACAAGAAGTGAGAAAAGGGTGTGAACAGGGAAGGCTACAACACACAAGGACTGAAAGAGCAACACACAGGGAGGACAAAGTCAGCAACAAGCTGCACAGCAGACACAGGGACATTTAGGAAATAATTGAAGAGCAACACTTAGATATGATCACGGTCTCCAAGTACTTACACAGGAAGAAAGCATTTACAAATGCAGGGGTAGAAAAGGACTTAGGAGTCTCAAAAGCGTATTTTTTCCACACGAACAAGAAAAACACACCCCGTGAACCCTTCACCGAGCCCATGGCTGGTGGTGGGCTCAGTGGCTTTTCGAACAGGCACCTAGGAGCAACACAGGGTTTCACGGGGTAGGAAAGCATTCTGACCCGTCTATGCAGAACAGGAGGCTGCAGTGGTGCCTTGCAGCCTTAAAATCCCTAGACCAGGAGAGAGGCCCACAACGGAGACAGGATTTTGAAAAACAAGCTCATTTTAACAACACATTTAGCATGAGAAATTCGCTGGGGCAAAGCTTTGGGAAGTAACTTCATGGAAGACACTTGGGCTGGGGAAATGGGGAGTGTAAAAAAAAAGAGTTGCCGTGCAAGAGCAAGAGGAACATCGAAGAATATTCATTAGTCGGGTGGGGGGGAAGAGTAGAGCATTGACATAAACGTGCCAATAGAGAGGCAAAAAGCTGCAGGGAAACCCCCAGGGGCTTGAGGGCTGGCTGATACAGAAAGCATGGGAATAACATGTAAGAAAACGGCACACTTAGCTACTCAAAGGTAAACTATACACATACCTAGGCCAAATCCACCACCGCTGTCCCAACGGGTACGCACACCTCCTCCTCCCTCCCCCATGCACAGAAAGAAATTGCCTGGATATCCCTTCTCTTCAAAACCAGCTCTTTCCCTCCCAAGTCAACAACTGTTGAGGAACCATTTCGCATGCAGATTGCACAAAGCTGTATCTAGCTAAATATGCCAGATGGATGCCCCAATACTCAAACACAGTAATTTTGAGCCAGCTATCATTAATTCAGTTACCAGCAAAAACAGATCCGTGCAGAACACCATAGTTATTTACCAGGAGAAAACACAAAGTCATTCATATTAGACTCCCTGTTACTTTAGCTGTAAAAAAGCTGATATAACTACCAGGGGCACACCCCTTCCCCCCCAACAATAGTGCTGTTCAGAAATGCTGTAACAGTCTCTTTTTTTTTTTTTTAAACTGCTTTAAAAAACCTCCCTGCACCATGATGGGCTGAGAAGCCTAAGCCGGTATCTCATCGTTACTGATAAAACTCGAGCAGAGCAGTCTCGGCTAATCTTTAGTGAGACCTGGATTACTTCAGCCACTTGTCTGTCTTCTGACAAAGGAGGAAGCACAGGAGAAAGAGCAGAGCTGAAGGACACCGTGCAAAGCAGCCTGGCAAGCTTATATAGGACAATCACTGTTCTTTGTATTAGCGCAAGGAGCTCCGGCATTATCAGCAGATGAAGTCCCAGGTGCACAGAGGAGGCATCTCCCATCTCCAAATGCCTCGTCCTGCATGGAAGCTGCACCATCCTCTTCTTAAACAGAAGCAGCATCTTCCAACAAGAGATGGCAGGGCCAACAGCAGACACAGCTTTGGTTCCCCTTCCTCGCAGCAGCTCCTAAAGGGAAAGGAGGCAAGGCAAGCCAAACGCTCCTGCGGAACAGATCCAGCCCAGAGGACCCCCCCAGTCACCCTGTTAACACTTACCCAACTCCCACACGATGGACTCGGACTGTGCCCAGAATCAGAAAGCTCAGAGACCGAGGAGTGATTCCCCCTCCTCTTCAATTTGAGCTAGCTGGTTGTTTCCTCCATTTAAGGGGAGGAAATTACTCTGCTGAACATACACTGATTTTAATGGGATCTTTATTTCAGCAACACACTTTCCCCCAAGGGCTACAGCTCCTGTCTTGAGCTAGAAGATAGTTCAAATCCTAATTCAGCCTCAGGTGGTCCAGTAAACCAAACACAGGCAAGGCTGGCACTGATGGCCCAGTTCTGCTTTAGGATCTTACCAATATCCATGAACTGGGAAATCTCTCTGGACGCCTGTTTGTTTTCATGACCTTCAACCAGGAGCCCTACGCATCTTCCTCAGACACTCCAGGCACATCGCTCCAAGTGTCTACAACGGCACTGCACAGTCAGACATAAGCTAGCCAAAATTTGCACAAAGCTGCAATTAAAGCTGCAGAAGCTTGTTCACTTGCACTTGATGCCCAGCTTAGGTCAGGCTGGGCACCGAGCTCCTCTTTTGACTGAATCACAGCAAGCGCAGACATCTGCCTTCCATCATCAAGACGGCTACAGAAACGTATCCTCACAAGGAGAGCTGGAGAAAATGTGTTCTCTTCTCGATGTTCGTGACATCTTAGGGGTACTTAGCATACTCACAGAAATGAGGACGCAGGACTAAGGCTGTGAAAAACTGCTGCTGAGCTTAAGTTCTGCCCAAAGAATTTTCTGCTAGTTTTCTAATGCTGATTTTATTCACAAAGGAATTGGCTACCGTCTAACATCAGAGGGTGCTGGGTGACAGCAAAGTCACTCAGGCTGGCAGAAACTAAAAAGAGAAGCTTTCCTTCAAAGTGAGATATGGCTCTAGTATAACACAAGCTTCCAGAAAACAAAAAAAAACCCTGACATAGCTGGGAAGACCAAACCTTCTGGCAAGGCATGCACGTGCTGCCCATCAGAACGTGGTCAGGACTGAGTGTGACGAGAGAGAGGAGGCCACAGTGCCCCTCTGCCACCACTACTGAGCACCAGCTTGCAAAGAGAGGAGACCCAAGTTCAGCATTTAATGTTTTACCACGTCTGCAGTGAAATTGTGGCTTGATGGGCACGAGCCTCCTGCCTCAGTAAGCTGCGTATGATCCGGTGATCTCAGTGCATCAACTAGCTCTGAAGACATATTTTAGCCTTGTGAAATAAAGCAGCAACATGAAATAAAGCAGCAACAGGAGGCACTGAAGGCCAAACTACAGCTAGCACCACCTCTCCCTGAACTTCACTACACTTCACCCTCCATTCCAAGGGCCTCCCAGTGCACTTGAGGATACCAACATGTCAATTTTAAAGGGAAACTACAGAGAGGAAAGTCTGGCTGGAGACACTAGGACTGCAGCCTGACTCAAGCACCATCTTGGACCAGGAGATGTTCTGGTGAAGATGCAGAATGAGCATCCTGGATTGATGCCGGCACAACTGAACTCAGCTCCCAAGAAAGATTAGTTCCTGGAAACCGACAGCCCTCTCTAAGGTGCTTGCAGCACCTCAAGCTGGTAGGAGGCAATGGTTAAAGGTGTATCAACTCTACCTTCAGGTTTCTGGCTTTTTCTCTTGAGAAATTTAATGCTCATTAACAAAGAAGTTGCCATCTGACTGTTTCAAACCTGAGCCGGCCTACTGCTAGCCAGAACTAGCCCGTGGCAGTGACCCAGTGCTAGAAAAAAAAAATAAATCTCATTTGTACAGGAAGTACCACACAAACAACATACATGAGAGAACAAAAGCTATTCCAGATTAACAGACAGAAACAAAAACCTTACCAAAGTTCCTTCATAGTTTGAGTGGCCCATCACACCTGAAGCACCAACAAAGGAGAAGAAGAGAGAGCAAAATTTAACAGCATCTTTTGTTCTGAATCGGTGCTCTTTTGAGATGTTTCCTCTCAACATGGTACTTGAATAGCACACTGCTTCTTAGTCGACATATCCAAGTGCTGTACCTCTCTCATTTTGCTCAAGAAAACGTAGTCAGCTGGGTGTCTTCTTTTTCCCCTGTGTATCTTTAGAGTCACTTCCCAACCATTTGTAAAGCTCTTCTCTTTACTGCAACCAACTTCTCTGCAGGAAATTCTTAATCAAGACCAACTCTTGAGAAAGGGGAACCTCTTCACAGTGCGGAGTCGACATGGAGTCCTGGACATTGTATCCGCGCACTCCAATTCCCATTTGGGCTTCAGCAAACTTCCTCAGTGTCTCTGTTGCAGCCACCCTCAGCTGTTCAGTGAAGTGATTCCCACCCATTTACCATGTGGGAATCCACACCAGGAGCAGCAAGCTCTGCTACTGTAAAGGTGCCTTGGATCGTGGCATAATCGACCTTACCCTAAAACTGGCTGCTTGTAGTTGGTCAAACAAATCTTGCCTTTCAACTTCACTTTCTACAGGACTTACCACCAGAATGAGCAAGCACAGCCATGAGAATAAACAACCCCACCACCAAGGCAGCCTCAGCAGTGAGGCTAGACTAAGCAGGAGTACACTATCATGACAGGGAAACCTTACTTTCCTCCCACCCTGCTCCGGTTACCTACGCCAACAAAGCTTTTCTGTCTTTCCCCATTCTCTGTGTTGCCAGCATAGTCCTTGTAAACAGTTACTTTTCAAGTTTTGCCTCAAAATTCATCACGGGTCAACAGAGACCCATCAGCTACAACAGAGTTTTCACCCTAAAACAGAGAGAGGAAGGAAGAACAGGACACGACAATTTGACCGTACAGTACAATTTGACTTGACCTCAGCCATTTCTAGGCTCCTGCTGGGTGAACAAGCACGCCCATGTTACCGGTGCTGCACGCCCCAACGCTGCCATAAGCCGAGTTTTCAGCATGCAATTTTGTTGTTGACAACCACAGACAACAATCACAAAACCTTGCTGGTTTGGGCCATCGCCGCTTCCTGTATTTTTGAGCACAAGAGAAACGAGAGCCTTTTCACAGTGAATTCAAGCTTAGTGACAGCTGACTTACTTTAGTTACCTCTTTTTAAACCTTTTGGAAGCAATCCACAGAGGTTGCGAGCTACCGGCCAAAAGTCACTTCAGGAAGTTGAAGGAGTAAGTAAAAGTTTTATTAGAACTGGTTTGAGGAAGAAAAAAAAAGATAGAAAGAGATATATATATATGGCACAGCTTCAGTGCTACATTTGTTACTGTTCACTGCGATTAGGGCAATAACGAAAGACAATTACATTCAAAAGCAGTCGCTGTTGTAGCCAACAATCCCACACCGCCTCCCATTTCACGTTCCCACCTCAACAGCGTGCACCGGGCACGGAAACCGCTGGCCGAAGCGGCAGAAGCCACCACGCTGCACGGGGACGGAGCAGAGGATGGCCGCTCCCCTCCTTTTCCAGGGACTCCTAATGTACCACAAACTTTGCTTTTCGAGTTAGATAGAAGAGCAGCAGCACCGTTTAATACTGTATATTAAGGATTTGGGGGCTTTTTGTTAAAGGCTTGGAGGGCAGAGCCGGCAGGCTACAAAGCCCAGCACAAGTGACTGCAGCAACCGCCCCTCCGACAGACCGCACCGGCGCTCCACACCCGGCCCCCCACGCCGCCCCAAAAGAGTAAGAATTAAGCAAAAAGGGCAGCAGACAGGAGGCGCAGCGGCCCGGCCGGGGGGCGGCGGCGGGGCTCCCCCTCCACAGGGAGCAAAGCCCCCGCCGGGCCCGGCGCCGCGGCTCACACCGAGCGGGCCCCCCGGGGCCCGGCCGAGCTCCTCCCCGGGCCCGGCCGCCCGGCCCGCGGCCCCCTCCCCGCGGCGAGGCGAGCGGCGCGGCCGGCGGGAGGCGCGGGGAGGCCGCGGGGCGGCGGGCAGCTCGCGGGGGCGGCCCGGGGAGCGGCGGGCGGCTCCCGAGCCGCGGCGGCCGCAGGGCGGAGGCGAGCGGGACGGGCGCCCGGCCGTCCTCGGGGGGCTCTGCGCGGGGAGACACGGGGATTAGGGCCTGCCGCCGCCAGCCCCGCGCCCGCCGCCCGCCCCGGCCCGCCGCCTACCTCGGGTGTCGGCGGGGAGCGGCGCCGGCGCGGCCGGGGGTCCGCCCTCGGGTCCCGGCGGCAGCCGCTGCCCGGCGCACATGGACTTGAGCACCTGGAAGACGGCGAGCGGCGCCACGTTCATGCGCAGCAGGTCCAGCAGCACCCTGCGGGGACAGCCGTCAGCAACGGAACCGGGGCTCCGGGGGCTCCGGGGGCTCCGGGGGCTCCGGGGGCCGCCCCCGCCGCTCACCGGAACACCTCCGGGTCCAGCCCGCTGCCCGCCGCCTGCGCCAGCTCGAACAACTCCGCCTCCTCCGCGCTCAGCAGCTGCTTCCGCCGCAGCCGCGCCTCCACCATCGCCGCGGCCGCTGCCATCCCCGCCGCCGCCGCCGCCGCCGCCGCCGCCGCCGCCGCCGCCGCCGCCGCCGCCGCCGCCGCCTCCGACATGGCGGCGCCCCGCCCCCGCGCGGCCCGGCCCCGACCCGCGCTGCCTCGCGGTGAGCGCCCCCCGGCTGCAGGCCCCGTCCCGGCGCGGCGGGCTCGGTCGCGGCCCGGCCTCGCTCCTCCCGCCGGGCCCGGCAGGTGGCGGCCGCGCTCCAGCAGCCGGTGGGGCCGGCCCGGCGCTGTGGGGGGCGCTCGGCGCGGCCCCCGGGCCTCTGCCGCCTGCCCGAGGGCTCCTCTGCTGCCCCCCGCGCAGGCTGCCGGCTCCCCGTGAAGCGACGCTCATGGTGGTTTCTGGGCGTCTTCCCCGCGTCGCCCTTCAAATTCACCGGGGGCTGCCTCGCTGCGTGCCTACGGGGAGCTGCGCCGAGCTGAGCGCCCTCGGTGCCGCCACCCGCCCTCGGCTGGCTGGAAGGTGCCTCTCGGGCCTCCCTCACCTCTCCGTGCTGCGGAGCTGCGCTCCTTTCGCAAGGCGTTCTCCGTTGCTGCTGGACACCCGCCCCCGGCCTCCAGACTTGGGGGTATCACCCGCGGGGTTGTGGCTCCCCAGAGCAGCCCTCTCCAGCTTCTTCTACACGAGCTGCGGTGTTTCTTTATTCCTACAGGAACGGACATGCCACGTATATGGTAGGGGAGACACGAGCTTCCTTGTACCCACCTACCCACGGGCAGGCAGCAAACACGGACACCCACACCTCCTCGCTGGATTTCTTCCCGCCTTTTTCCCACTGGGAGGCAGAAACAGCCGGTTGTCCTCATTGCCACGGCCACCTGGGTGACTTCTCCCTCTGTGACCATCCTCTGCCCCCCAAGTGATTCAGATCCCGTACTGCGGGAGCCAACTCTGGATGCTGGTTTTAATCTCCTGTCCCTGGACGGTGGTAGGGAAGGGGGCTAACGAGAGGCAATGGGAACGCTTTGGGCCGCAGGCAGTGCAGCAAATTTGGGTGCGGAGAAGCCACACATGCCGGCTGCCCCGTGGAGCTACACGCAGATAGTCACGTTCACATACCCGACTGTCTGCCTCTGCCAGGCTGCAGCATCTCTAATTGCACTTCAGTTCCCAACCCAGCAGAGAGCATCTGGCATTGCGTGGGGAAGAAAATTGGAAATTTGGGTCTTGAGTTGCACCGTGGCGAGGAGACGTCAAGCTGAGATTGAAATTCCTCTATCTAAATGGAAATGAGCAGCGCCTCTGCCATCAGGGAGGGATCGCTCCCCCCATCCTGGCACATGCAGAGACCACGGACAGACCAGCTGCACTGCTGAATGGATAGCAGAGCTGGGGGAGTGCAATGCAGGGCTGTCCCCCCTCCCGGCACCACCACGAGAGACCCATCTTGTCCCTGCATCAAGCCACAGGAGAGAGATGTTCCCACTCCACACAGCGAGCAACCCGCGCGTGTGTCAAAATCATCACCCGCCACAGGGCGACCCGACCTTGCATCCTGATGGGCGTTCGGCCTCGCTAACAGACAGACATTTACTGCAGCTGCCAAGATGGGAATGAGATGTATGATGATAAAAGAAGGATCTTGCTGCTAATGGCCCTGAGCAGGACCAGCCCAGCAGGGACAATTATCGCGGTGCTGATAACGGGAACAGCTGCTGCCAGCGCGAATTACCATGATGTCTGCGGGGCCGGCAGCGCCAGACCCACAAAGCCTGGGGTCACCCTGAATGATGCACTATCAGAGGGGCCCTCAGCTGAGCAGGGCAGTGCAGGGTCTGCGATGCAGAGGGGACCGGGCAACATCCCTGTGCTTGCTGTTTTGCCTGCTCTGGTGTTTGATGTGCTGTTTCCTTTGGGACTGGCTGGAAGTCAAACGCAAGGGCAAGAGCCCTCACCTTGTGGGCGATGCACTCTCCAGCCCTTCCTGGTCCCACCTGGACCACTTCCCTCAGCCCGTGGCCCCTGGGAGCTCAGCTAGAAGTCACAGCAGAAGAGGGTAAGATGCTTTTTAGCTTAGCCCTTCTCTGGAAAAGAAGAAAACCAGGAGCCACCTTCCCTACAACAAACTGGAGAAGTGTCAGCTTGTACCTCCTCCTTCCCAGCCCCAGTGAGCTCCAGCTGGCAGGTCTCCCTGCATGCTCTAGTCACCAGCATCACAAACAGGGCTGGAGACCTTCCCAGGGCAAGGGATGGGAGACTCTGCCTCTCCTGTGCTTCCTTCACAGGCTGCCATAGGCCATGGCTGTGGGTCACACCTTCCTCACCTTTCTTGGCATAGGCCTGGATGGGCACATTCTGCAACTTCTTCGAGTGACAACACGCTCCTCTGGACTGTATGGTCCCTTCTGCTCTCTGAAGCATTTCTGAGGTCTCTGTTATTCCAGTTTTCCCCTTTTGCTCTCCCAACCCAACAGGTCAGTAGAGGAAGTCACTGGGATCCCATAAACATCCCTGAGAAGACCTCAGTTACTGGAGCTATGATCTGGGGACCACCTGGGACTCTGGCTTTAAATGGCATCTGGCAGGACACTGGGGCTTGCTGCCCACCACGGCCAGCCTCCATTACCTCTGGCAGGACTTTAACACCTAGTCACAGCACAGCCCATGGTTTCCAGAGCAGGACATGAGCCAGGACAGCCCATGATGGTGGTGCCAAGCTGCATCTCAGCCCTTGTAGGACAGTGTCATGATGGGGGCAGAGGAGGCTTGGACAGTCTGTGTATGCAGAAGAAAAAGGGAATTAGGTGCTGCACAGAGCCCGCAGTCTTTACAATAAATTACCAGCTAGAGTTGGGGGTTGCCGCGACATCAGGACACGATCCTAGTGCCTTGCACACATGCAGAAAGCACCACTGCGATGTGCCTGCCCAGGGGCCACAAGACACGAGTGGGAAAGTAGGAAAAATAAATCAGGATGTTGTGAGCACATGAAAGCCACACTACAACGCGTGGAGTGCCCACCCACTTGCATCCAAGCCTGCCCCATGCACAAAGGGCAAACCAAGCAGACTTCCCCTCGAAGAGGGGCAGTGGCATGTGTGAGCAGTGACTCGAGGTGATCTACAGAGAGGCAAAGAAATGCAAGAGCTTTGCTGTAAATCAGGACACGCTGTGCACGGTCAGCGAGAGCGCACTGAGCGCAGGCACTAAAACCAGACGTGCTGTGAATTTGCAGAGAGGTAACCCTTAATGCGTGCAGTAAATCTGGACACGCTGTGCATGCGCAGAGAGGCTGTAATGCTGCATATGGGCAGTAAATCACAGTGCGCTGTACATGCGCAGCAGGGCTACCCCGTACAGGAACAGCGAGAGAGGACACACATGTGTGGAGAGCCCCTCGGTCCCATGCAGGCACAGAGCAGGGCTTGCTGTGCGCCGCCATTTAATGGAGAAAAATTCAGCATGCATACATTTATCCTGGAAATTAAGAGAAAGACTTGTGGCTGTGCAGGTCATCAGGCTGAGCATGATGTGAAGGACAGAGAATGCCTGAGGCAGGACCACCAGATGAGGACACACTTTGAATGCATGAGATGAGGGTCAGCCAGGAGGTGCTGCATGAGATCGGGGAGGAAAGGAACAAGGTCACCTCACTGTGAAGGAAGGATCAGATTTAGGATAACCTGGATATGTCTCAAAAAGACAAATAAATGCAGCAAATGTACCTCACACATGATTAAAACATACCTAGACTTTCACACCCTTCCAAGTGAAAGTTGGTTTTCTTCCTTTTTGAAGGAAACACAGATTCAAGAGAGGAAGGCCAGTGGAAAGAGGTACGTATCACAGGCACATTGTCTCAGTGCAACATAATGATTTTTCTTTGATAATTAACTTAGACAAGGTGATGCAGCACATTTAGGCTGGTTAGATTTAAGGAAGGAGTTTCATTTGCCACCCATTATGAACCAGTTTCCAATGCTGGAAGTCATGGGTATGGATATGGCAGAGGAGGAACCAGATAATCAAGTAAATGATGGGTTGTAATAAAAGGGGTGTGTCTGAGCAAAGAGATGCTTCTAGCACTGTTCCTCCACCCCAGTCTTGGGGTGACCCCACTAATGTTAATAGCAAGCAGTGCGGGGCTGGGAGGTGGAGTCATCATGCCTGGGGTGTGTTTTTGGGAGGGACACAGCCACATCACTAGCAAGGCACTGGGAAGATCTCACCCGGAAGATCTGCCCGAGCATGCTGTTTTGGAGACATGCCTCCAAAACTGTGCAAGGAAAAGGACAAAACTGCTCACAAGTACAAAACTGAAAATTAGGTGGAGGCATGGATGTTTTGGGACAATTTTCAAACAGGGTACCAGGAGCAAGTAACCGTTTTGAGACAATGCTGGGGAAGCGTACCGAAGGGACTGAGCAAGGGTGGTCTCCGAGTTAGGAGGTGAAACTTGCCCCGCGTGTCAAATATGTTGGTCTTTATGAGAAGATTTGAAAGGAGGCGTTCAGCTGGGCCATGTGTGTGCCACATGCATGCGTGCACTACGTATGTGCTACACTGCACGTTTTGCTGGTAGCCTGCAGGGATCAGGAACAAATTTCTCTCCTTTGCTATAAACTCTGGCAGCCGAGTTGTTGGGTTATTTGATCCTTCTGCAGATTGCTGTGGTTGGAGACAGAACACTGGGCACTGTGTTTTCAGTAATATTCAAGTAACTTGGGCATCACTGCTTGGGCTGGGGTTTTAAACTAATCACTAGGCTTGGGCTTAAGGGAACTTCTCCAGGCCGGAGGCGCAGGGAGGGGGCATGAATGGTGGACCATGCATCTGAGGGTTTTACCCAGTCCCCTACGGATCAGTTACTGGTGGTGGTCACCAGCCTATGAGGTGTTCAGGAGCCCTAATGGCTCGTGCTGGAGCAGGTGATGAGGCTGATGTCGGGCTTGAAGCTAACCCAAGTGCTTCATTCCAGCAGGTGGGAGATGTTAGGGACTGTGACAGTTTCAGCAAAAACACCCCAGCTTCCAAGGCGGGCAAGCTCAAATTCTGCCCTGAATCAAGCTTTCACCCCTCTTGGTTGCCTTCCTCCTGCAAGACTACGTCTTTTGGCCAGTGAAGCAAGCGTAAGCGCAGCCCCAAGCTGGCCCGCAACCAGGCAGAGCGGCACAGGGCTTAGGGGCCAGGCCAGCTCAGCCCTGACAGCCATGCAAGAGCATGTTGCCAGCAGTGCTAATCCAATTACAAAACAAACTTACTTCCTGCATTACCAGGGCCTGCAGCATGCTAAAACAGCTTGGCGATTGTGGAGGGCTTAGCAAGGGACTAGAGATCAGGCAGTGAATGACAGAGCTGTTTCACTTGCAGGGAGGAGGGACGGAGAACAGAGGCAGCCGGGAGGACACGGCGGATTGCCGGGACAAGCGGGTTGGGAGTTGCTACAGACAAATGTCCCTGGTCAACCTTCATGCTCCCAACAGGGTTAACCTCAAAGCCACATCAGGTTGCTCAGGTCCTTGTCCTGGGGATTAGCATCCCCATGAACGGGGATCCCCCCGTCACCTCTCTAGCCCTGTCACATGGCTACCCCCCCCGTATTTCTATACAACACTCATTTCAGTCACGAGACAGCAAAAAGTAGCACTAAAATACCGTTGCAAGAGAGATTCAGTCCAAATTTTCAGGGGAGCTCCTGATCAGCTCCCATACAAACAGAGGATGCAATGTACTAGCCAGACCCAGAGTCATGCACTTTCTGTGGGAATCCCAAAATGTGACCTCCCCAGGTCCAAACAGGACCCAGGACTTGCTTGGATCTGCACCATTTGAGATCACGTCCACCCCCTGACCCGATGTCAAGCTGTGGGCTGGCTCTTCGCTATGGCTTTGTGTCCTGCACCCTGCTCCTACATCTTTCTCGTTGGACCTCCTCCACCACGAGGGCCCCCATGGAGCTGGAGGCTCCATTGAGCTGGCAGCACTGCCCTCAGGCTGCAGTGAATTTGCAGCCCTCTTCATCCCTGGTGTCCACTCCCTCCTGGTTATGCTACGAAGAGGGAAGAAAAAAAAAACTAACTGGGCTTAGGGCAGTTCTGCTTCTCCCCCAAAAAAGCCCATCTTGACTCTGGTCTATGCTAACGCTGCTTGGAGCAGGAGGGTGGACTAGAAACTTCCTGAGGTCCCTTCCAACCCAAGTTATCATGTGAGTGTAGCCAGCACGGCAAAGGAAGTATTTTTTTTCCCTTTATTTGGCATTGGGGAGGCCACATCTGGATACTGTGTCCAGTTTCGGACCCCCAGCTACAAGAAGAGAGTCCTGCAGAGGGTCACTAGGTCCGTCAGGGCCGGAGAACATGTTGTACAAGGAGATGCTTGAGGCTTCTTTAGCCTGGAGAAGAGAGGGCTGAGGAGGGATGCAATTGCCATAGGGAGGACTAAGAGTTGCTTAGCTGAAGCACTTAGACACACAGCCCAACTCCAGAGCAGACCTGCTGGCCTGTGACCGTTTCTGGGGAGCTGGTGCGATGCACACAGGTCTCAACCCCCTTAGTGCTCAGCAGGGACGCCCCCGAGATGGAGCCAGGCTGCTTCGGCAGAGTCTCACTGTAAGGCTGCGAGCTCACGGGTACAGCCAGCACTGCCAGGCAGTTTTCTCCCTGCCACATTTTCTCAATAAAAAACACAACACGGTACGTGGGGAGACTCTCCTGTGCCTTCATTCCCTGGCTGCACGGACCCGAGAAGCCTCTGCTTTGCCAGCTGCAGCCAACGGAGAAAGCAAGAGTATCCCCTGAGATGAGCTCTGCGCCGGAGGAGTCAGGGCACAGCAGGGCTGCTAAGGGCCCATGAAACCTTTTAAATGCAGCAAGGGCAACCCAAGAGCATCTCTGCAGATTTCTGCATCTCCAGCCCTTTCTGCAGGCTCTGGTGCGGCACTGCCAGGAGAAAAACCCTCCCGCTGGAGCTGCCTCCGTCCCCGCTGGACAAGATGCCTCCCTGGGATGGAGAGAGGCAGCCGGGGAGCTGCCAGCAGCCAAGCAGGGCTGTAAGGAGACACCCGATGAGCTCAAACTGCTGCCTTTTAAGGAGCGGCAGAGGCTGAGGCATCCTGGAAACAAACCAGCGTTTCTGCAGGCTTCCAACCGCGGCGCGCACTCAGGGACCACGCTGGCCATGCCCGATGGTCCCCGCAGCAGCTCAAAGCCGTGATGGGCAGCCGGGACAGCGACCCCGCCAGCTACAGATCGAGTCTGGAGAACCCCAGAGCCCTGGGTGGTAGAGCAGGGTTCCTGCCGTGGCTGCAGCGCTCACCCACGCAAGGTGCCCACAGTCCCATCGATCACCCTCCGTCCCCCCCCAGCAAACCTGCAGGACCAGCTCCTTCCTGGGAGCAGGCGGTGGGGAGGATGATGCTTTTTCACAAAGCCTTCATCAAGCCACCGCTAACGCATCCCACCAACGCCCCAAGCGCGTTGCTCCACTGATGCAAAAGGTTTTGCTGGCCCAGCAGCGAATTTGCCGCTGCCATCCCCTGAGCACAGCGGGACTCCCGGGGGAGCGGAGGGGAAAGGGGACGTGCTGCAGGGCAGTAGCAGCGAGACTGAGCTTAGTTTGAAGCATGGATAGGGAGAATGTACATATGTGGGTACAGTAGCAAGCAACACCAGGAACAAGGTTAAAAGGCAAGGTATGCGTTAAATGCTACAGAGCACCAGACCCAGCTTCAGCCAAATGAAGAGAAGGAGCAAGCTGGCCCAAAGACAAGGTGTCAGGAAGACGAAGAACAGGACTGGAGCCACCAAATACCCAGAGGAGAACAAGGTATCTGTGAAATTCAGGGATTTTGCCTACGACTTAGAAGGGGTGAAGGAAAACAAGGAGGCAAAAGAGCCCAAAGAACACACCCTTCTACAGGGAATAACAGGCAAGTCCAAAATCAGCTCATCACTGCCCATGAAGGGTCCCAAAGACACCGCAAGGATGTGACCACCGGGGTCCCTTGTCCCCTGTGTCTCAGGTGAGTGAGCTGGCTGGACCGCTCGGGCACACAGGTCTCAAGTGTAGGCAAGAGCGAAAGAAAAATTGATTCGCCTAGTGTTTGTGTAATAAAATCCCCCTCCCCGCCATTTTGCCACACCAATCCCCCACTCAAGGTGGTGGGATGCGGGCGCGCGGTCCCCACGGAGCGAGAGGCGACCATGCACCGCTTTATTAGGCAGTGGTGCTGCATGTGCGGCCAAGACCAGTCACTATTTACATTTGGCAAAGGATGGCAGCCAGTACCGAGCACCCGTGCGGGTGGGGGCCACCGCTGGCCTGGCCCCCTGTGCCTCGCTAGCCCCAGGCAGGCCCCCACTCACCCCCCGCCAGCCTCCTCGCCTGTGGGCGCAGCCATGTTGTCTCCCATGAGCAGAGCCAGGCACCCTCACAGAGGAACCTCAGGCCTGTTAACAGATGATTTATCCCCCTTTTCCCACACATCGCCCCCCCCAGGCCTCTCCAAGGCTCCAGCTCCAGTCCTCGCGTCCCGAGCTCTGCCCGGAGGCAGGCAAGGGCAGTGGGCAGCCGGCGAGCCCCGCTCAGCTCCTCGCCTGGGGGGGGGTCCCCCCGGCGCCGTCCCCATGGGCAAACCGGTGCATGGGAGCCCCCCGAGAGAGCGGGACAGGGGTCCGGCCGCAGCAATCCCCAACAGCGCCGGCTGTGCCCAGCGAGCCGCTCGCAGGCTGCTGGTCCGGAGCCCGTCCTTGGCACTTGGCGCTCAGCCCTGCGGACGGGCCAGTTTCGGGTGCACCCGGCCTCGAGCCTGGCTCGCGGTGGGTGAGGACTATAGGGTACGGATAGCCACCGGGTAAAGCAAGGACATGTGCTCAGCCCCCTTGATGGGCAGCTTGCGGCTGGCGTAGTGATGAATGATCTCCGGCACGCTGTCGAAGGGCGGGCTGTGCTGACCCAGCACGTACTTGTTCTCTTGGGTCCGGGACAGTTTCATGTGCATGAAGCCCTGGCTGCTCCTGCAAGGAGAGATCGAGGCAGGGTTAGGGGGTGCAGCTGGCCCCAGCCCCCCATCAGCACCTGTCCCTACAGCTGAGGGGGATGCTGCTGGCTCCTGTCCCCAGCCATGGCCCTGCCCACGACGTCCTACTCTTGGCCAACTCCAGACGAAGCCCACAGCGCAAGGGAGGGACACGGCTGGCCACGCTGCACCGTTGTCCCCCACACCGAGGGAGCACGGCCACGCAGCGGGGTGCGAGGGGTCCCCCCGGGGACGAGGACGGTGCCCGAGGCTGAGGGGGGTGCAGCAGGGAAGCGAGGGCACCGCCCGGGCAGGAGCAGCGGGAGCTCTCGCTGAAGGGTGACACAGGGGCAGTGGCTTTCGCCCCTCACACGTGGCAAAGCCCCTTTGGCAACCGCCTGGCTCGCACAAGAGGAGTTCAGCTCGCAGACCCCCAGCCTCACCGTGGCGAAGCAGGATTTCCTCCTTTGGCCTGCAGCCCACTGTCCGCCCGCCACACCAACACTGCGGGCTCCATAAAACCGGCTCAGCGTAGCGAGGCCATTTCCCGGCACAGCACGGGCGCCAAGCCACGCGAGGCTGCGCAGGCAGCTCCTGCCACGAGCGCTGATTCCAAGTGACGGGCTAATGGCCCTGTTGCTATTAATTTGCGTCTCCGAGGAGAGCCACAGCCTGTCTGCAGCGTCTGGAATGCACATTACGGCAAAATATTGATGACTTAAAAGCAGACAGGACCTCATCAGCAATGCTGAGCCGCTTCCAGCGCTGCGCAGGCCGGTCCCATCCCCCCGACTGGAGACGGTGCCCGTAATGGACAGCCCGGCTGCATTAGCAGAATGGGTTTGCAATCCATTTAGCGCAGAGAGGCAAGGAGCTGGCTGCCCCGGGGGAGAGCGGGGGAGAGCCGCAGCCCCCCTGCCACGGGCCAAGGAAAAGCGATAGCCGGACGCATCCTGCATCCCAGCGGCAGGGCGCAGGGACGAGCTGCGGGGGCTGCACCGTGCGTGGCACCTCATGCAGGTGCACGGGTTCATCCCGCAGACGCAGGCGCGGTCGCACTGCTAACACACGCAGCTGCCCGCGGGTGCTGCCCTCGGCGCCGCACGCTGCCCGCAGACAGACCCAGCCCTCGCCTAGCACCGGCCGCGGAGGATGAGCAGGACCCTGGTGCAGGATCAGTGCTGGTCCGAGAGCCGGAGCACCGCCACGTGGGTCCACAGAGAGGTGATGCCGGTTGTGTTTTGCCCAAATCGCTCCAGGGGTCTGTGTCACAACCTCAGGGACACGACAGAGATCGGACTCCCGGCGTGATGCGTGGCGGGGCACGCTGCAAACCCAACAGCCTCGCAGCCACGGCACAAGGACAACGTGTAGGTGCTGCTCCTGCCAAGCACCTCATAGGCATGAGGAAGGGCCAAAACCTTTGCAGCGGAGCCTCAGCCCCTCGCACGGAGGCATGAGCCAGGAAGGACTCGTTCCCGGAGCATTTGAGGCAACGATGCTACGACAGGCAATGATGCTACGTGGGCGTACGTGGGGACTGCCTAGCCTGGACCAGCCAGGACTGTCATGGCAGGGTTAAATCCTTCCAGCTACCTGACAGGCTATGGGTACAGCCATTTCTGCTGCTCTCTCTTGTGCATATTTTCCTTTAAAGAAGCACAAAAGGGCTTTAGGTCAGCCCCCGGAGCTCTCTGTCAGACCATCTCCTCAGCTTTGCCTCCTTCTTCAAGGAAAAAAGAGAAAAAAAAAAGTTCGAGAAAAAAGAGAAAGAGATGCAGGCAGACAGCTTACAGCTATATAAAAAGCGTCCCAGGGGATTTTCCCTGAAAAGGCTCTACAGAGAAAGGCAACGGAGTAAAAATGACGTTCTCGAGGCTGTAGGCTCTCTGAAAGAGAGGCACAGTGGACAGGCAATGCCCAAGCAGCTCCGGGATGGGCTGCAGTCTCCTCGGGGGATGTGGCACGCTGCTGCAAGGCCATGTCCCAGCTGCACATGCTGTTGAGAAGAGGATCTGGCCGTTTTTGCCACGAGGTGAAGGACAGGCAGTAAGAAGTAAGGAAAAAAACCCAAAGAAATGGGTGACTGGCTTGTAGAGAGGTGATGCAAAGGGACACCCGTGCTGGTGAGGGAGGAAGCCCCATCCACAACCCCAGCGCTACCTCCCAGGCTCTCCAACACACACGCTGGCTAGTGCCAGCCACGAGGTGATGGCTGAGGGGACCTCTCGCAGACTTGAATACGGCTCATCGACCAGCAGAAGATGTTGTTTCAAAATTGCTCACAAGCCAGGGCAAGGAAAAAATATTGAGAAAATTAAAATCATCAGTAAATACTCTGACAAAAAAGGGAAATTAGAGTGATTTTCCAGAAAGGCTTGTTGTCTGATCTAAAAGCTACAAGTGCAGAAGGAAGAAAGAATATTTTCGGCTCAAGATCTGCCCTGGCTTGGTGTTGAAGGCAGCAAAAATGCATAAAAAAAATAGAGAGAGATGGAGCGATCTAATTCACAATTGTGTCCCTGGGAAATAAACAGTGGAGGTTGAAACCACCAGGGAGCAATGCAGGTACAGAGGCCACTGGGGAAACTTAAAGTATATTGAGAAAAGCGTAGGGATACGTCGCCTGTTGTTGGGCAGAGACGACAGAAGTGCTCAATAAATACTTTTTTCACATCTGCCAGGAATGGAGCTAATATACTCATCCAGCAGGAGGGCAAGAAGGTATTTGCTAATCCATCATCCTCTTCAGGACAGTAACAGCTTCCTTTTCATGGAATCAGGCCTTCCCAAGAGTCCTGAAAGAGCTGGAAGAGGAGCTATGGGCAGCTTCTCCCTGGCAGGACATGTGTGGCAATGCTTCACACAGTTTTGGCACTAAGGGAATCTGGAAAACCTGGGGAAGGTGCAAAGATTCCCCCCTCAAAAACCCAAGCAGAAACCAAGCCATGCTGCGGGGGTGAGGTTTCCCTGCTGGGAAACAAAAGCAGTGTTTTTGAAACAAAAATGCCCTCTCTGCAGCACGGCTGAGCAAGGACTTCAACGGTTACGTGGGCTGGGGAGGCAGGGGTGGGTACCCGTCTTTCCATCGACAATGGGATCACACAGACGTTATTTTCCCATGAAACTAAGCTACCAAAAAAAAAAAAAAAAAAAAAAAGAGGTAACAAGAAGCCAAAGATGGAAGCTGTAACCAGACGCATGCGAGTGAGCAGCGAGGCACATCATTATCCGTCTGAGGGATTACTAGTACTGCCAAGGGAAGAGCGGCGTGCCTCCAGATCCACGAGCCTTCCCGAGAGACGCTTCTGCCAGACACCAAACCTGAAGCCCGCGCGGACTTCATATTCCAACCATTTCTGACCACCCCGTGGTCACCGCGAGCCTTACCCCATCGGCAATGGGCACAGGTTCGCGCGGGGCACCCGCTCACGAGGGGTCACCCCCAGCACTGGGTCACCTTTTCGGTGGGCCCGGCCACGCCCCCAGCCCCACTCACTTCAAGGAGAGGGAGAAGTCGTTCTTGCTGGTCTCGCTGTTGCGCACCAAGTAGCTGGCCTCCTTGCACAGCCGCAGCAGCGTCTCCGCGTCCGTCCGGCTGATGGCCCCGTGGTACCAGCTGAGGGCGGGAGAGGGAGCGGCTGTGCCAGGCAGAGAGCGGACACCCCGGGAAGGACTCTGCCCCGGGGCGGCAGCAATGCCAGCCCCCCCGGCACCTCCCCGGGGGCAGCAGCCACGTTCGGGGAGAGGGACGTGGGTGGCACCGCCGGGGGTGGGGGACAAGGGGCAGGGCTTCCAGCGGGCAGCTCGGTGGGGTGCAGAGGGCACGTGGGGACACCACGACTGGGAGACGGGCAGCAGGGACAAGCGGGCAGAAGTGCAGGGACAGGGAAGAGAGGAAGAAGCAGGTCTGCCCTGGGGCTCCTTGCGGCGCGGCCACAGGGATCCCGGAGCAGGCGGAGGGGTGGGGCGGCCGCTCGGGGCCGGCAGGACTCACCACTGGCTCTCCAGGGGTAGGGCAGGGTCAATCCTCTCCCCGACGAAGGGGCCAGGCTCAGCGATCAGCGTCTTGGTGCTCTTGAGGCTGCTGGAGCCATGCCTGAGGGCAGCCCTGGCCTTCTCCTCCCTGCAGGGCGAGGTGCGGCCGTACCCCAGCCCCTCCGATGGGCCTGCAAGACAGACATACATCACAGCCGGCGGCAGGGACAGGAGGACAGGCTGGGCTCACAGCTTTCCCCTCGCAGAGGGAGCCCACGGGAAGAGCTGGAGCCACGTCAGGTCAGGCTGGGTCCCCTCGCGCTGCCCCGTCCCCCCGCCCTGAGCGAGGGCAGGGCAGCTCTGGGGCTGCTGCTCCCTGCAGTGCCCCAGGACAGGCAAGGCTGGGTCCCCACCACGCCAGGACCGGGGTCCTCACAGCGCCCGAGCCCCCGGAAATATTTTCCGGGGAGGTTTCAAAAGCTCAGAGAGGTTTTGCTAACGCAACCAGAGATTCAGCGGTTGCGGCACAGCATTAAGTGAGAAGCAGTTAGGAGACGCGCGCCAATCTTGGGGGTGGGGGAATTAAATTTAAAAAAAAAAAAAAAAAAAAAGAGGAGGGGGTAGGTGGAGTTAAGGGAGCAGTCAGTTTGGAAACGATGGACGCATTTCTGCTGGCACAAGTAAACCTCCTGAGGTGAAACAAATAATCCCCTGAGGTGGGAAGGGGACATTTTGACTTGCGAGGGGCCTCCCCGACGCAGCCGCGGGCCGGCACCAGCCCAGCCACGGGCCCCCGCGCACCGACAAAGCGCAGCGGCCCGGCGTGTGCCGTGCGGCGGGGGATTAACCAAGTCATGCCCCGGGGACCCAGCCTCCCGCCGACTGTTATTTCCGTGCAGGATGATTTCAGCATTAACAATATTGTTTCTCCCTCCTCCAGAGAGTTCATTATTGCTGCCCTGCCATGCAAGCCCCCTCGCAGAAATTACTTATCGATCGGCCAGAGCTGCCTTGACGTGAGGCTGCCGGTGGCTGATGCCGCGGAGGCACAGTCGCCCCGGAGGTGGCCGAGCCAGGCACGGCGGCTCCCAGGACCAGTGGGATGTCCCGGTCTGGGCAGCTCCCCCCCTCCCCATGCTCCCCGGCTGCAGGACGGGGAGGCAAAAGCTGGGCGATGCTGAGGCCACGGGCTGTGGGGCAGAGGCAAAAAATACCTAGAGAGGGATGTTTTTCTCACCAGCAAGGCATCCTCTATTTGAGGGCTATTTGAGGGACACCTTGTCCGGGCCCTACGCAGGCGAGCAGGTCTCCAGCCCCCCCAGCACCGAGAAGAGAGGAAGGCAGCCAAAAAGAAACCCAGCCAAAATCCTCTGCAGCTTAGCACGGCTTAAACCCCGCTGAGAAGGAGCTCGGTGCCCGGCATTAAGGCTTGACAAGCCCTGCCTCTGCAGCGGTCTGGTTTTTCGTAACATCCAGGCTTCAATTTCAACTCATCACCTTAAAAAATTGGGGCAATCATTAAAAAGCCAGACAATCAAAACGCCGAAGTGTTTGCTGGCGGCACAAAGTCATCGTGTTAGAGGCTCAGAAGAAACGCATTGCACCTGTCAGAGAGAGGCAGAGGCATGTGCATGATTAAACAGGATATTAAAAACAAGCCCCTGGGAGTAAGAAGACATCCTTCAAGAAGTTCAAGTCACCCCCAATCAGGGGAAGTAGAAAATGAGACAAAACTCTGGCAAGATAAACTTAACACAACAAAGCAAGTCGGGGGGAAAAAAAAAAAAAAATACAGACTGTGTCACTAAAACCAGGAAAAATGACAAACTGATGTGTTCATCAGGAGCAGGATGCATGTCAGAGCAACTGCAGGGATAATAAATGACAGGGGAAGAGAAGAGCCTGCATAGCAAAGAAATTAATTTTTCTTGACACCTGCATTCACTCTAGGAAGAGGATCAGGAAGTTTCCCCAGGCCAAGGCCTTTCTTTTTCGGGACAGATCGCAGCCTGCAGCATCCTCGCGGGTTTGGGACAGTACCCTGGCGTGGTCCCGGCAGAGCAGCCGCATCGCTCTGGAGGGCCCCTACAAGCGGCAGCGAAATCAGCTGTCACGTGCAACCTCGTGCTCAAACCCACCTGGGAGGCAGCCACAGCCATGCTGCTTTCTCTTTACGAAGCTCTGCAGGGACCTGGGTAACTGCAGATAAGGAAATCAGACATCTGCACCTGGCACGTCGCAGCGTCTACCAGGAGCCGCATTAGTGACGCGCGGGCAGACACGGCACGCCGCGGCGCAGCCGCTGCTTTGCGGAGAAGTCACGTCTCGCAGATCCGTCCCGGTTCTCCCCAAGGGCGGCAGGTCAACCCTGAAAGCCTGGGTGGCTTTCAACAACCCCCCCCCCACACACACACACCTAATGCTCTTGGCAAAACCCTAATCCACCACGGCATAAGAGCAAGGTCCTTAAAATATAAATAATGGGTTAAAAGAGAAGCAGCAATAGTTGGCTTTCATAAGCGAGACTGCCGGCAGAGTCCAAGGGGGATTTACACGGGGGCTCTGCTGCTTGGCACACACAAAAAAGCCTTCACAACAAGGCAAACCTGAGATGACAAAGTGTACCTGGGAGATTTAGCTGTTCGGGATAGCAAAAACGAGAGCAAAGAATCCAGAGGGACCTCCTGCCACCGAGCAGCAAGGTAATAAAACAGCGGAGGAAATGGAGCGGTGCTAAATGACAAAGTGAGGCGCACAGGGAAAAAACCACCTCAGCTCCAGCGGTGGGATCTGAATTAGCTGCTACCACACCTGTAAGGGACGTGGGTATTAAGAGTCACAAGAAAACATCAGCTGAATGCTCAGAGCAGTTGTCGAGAAGATCGTAAAAGCAGCCATCAAACGTTGGCAATTTGGAGGCAAAGAGGAGAGAACAAAAGAGAAGGTAATAACTCTGCCACCAAATAATCCCCGCAGCTCGACTGCTGCGTGCGAAGAGCTAGAGAAGATGCAGAAGAGGTGAGGACAAACGTCTGGCGTCCGGCACAGGACAACTGAGCGGGCCAGGAGGAGCTGGGGGAAGGCAGAGAAGGAGGGTGGATGTCTGGCAGCGCCCGCAGGCAGCGGGCAGAGCCCTGCCAGGTCCAGGCAAGCTCCGAGGCATTGCAGGATCTCGGTGCTGGCGGGGCAGTGAGGCAGGGTCACGACGAGCACCGGCTGCAGCCCCCGCAGACACCCCGCTGTCACGCAAGACCCACCGTTGGCGTCTTCGTAGCCGGGCTGGCCGTGTGGCGGAGGGACGGAGGCACCGGCCTCACCGTCCGGGGGGCTTTCACCACTGTCGAGCTGTCCCACCGGCGGTGGCCATGGCAGGTCTTTAATGACCTTGATTTCAACTGGATGGGGGGCGGGGGGGGGGGGGGGGGGGCGGGAAGAGAGAGAAAGAGAAAGAGAGAAAGACAGGGCTTAGAAAAAAATGTCAGCAACACCAGGCCCATGGAGAAGGAGAGCAGTTGTGAGAGGAAAGACCTGAGGACTAAATTCCTTGGAGCCCTACGCCAGCTTGGCCACCTCGTCCCCTCCCCAGCACCGAGCAGGAACAGGCCTGACATGGGGCACATTCCTGATGGAGAGACCCTGCTCCTCCATCAGCTTGCCCCCCAACCCTCTCTGGGGTGGTGGGGAGCCTGCGATCACGCCCATCCCACATGCACGTCCGTCCAGGGGACCTTGGCCGAGCGTCCCATTGCCGTCTGTCCTGCCTGTGCATCCGTCTTGCCCCGGGTGCTTCCCAGCCACCCCACGGGGTCCACGTTCCCCTGCCAGGCACCAGCGGGTTGCTGCCTTGTGCCAGTACCAGCCGCCCATCAGCAGGGGTCTCGCAGGCCCCCCAGAGAGGGAATGGGCCAGCAAAGAGATTCCGGCACCACAGCAGAGGAGAAACGCCCTGCGAGCCGCAGCAGGACCGGCTCTGGCTCCGAAAGAAAAGAGGCAGCAGGTCCTAACGTGGCCCAGGGCACGGCAACCTGACTCCCTCGGGACTCAGAGCAAGCCTGAAGCGCCCTGGGGAGTGCCCACATGCATCCAGACCTGTGAACATGCCACCTCCACCCAGGGACATCGAGCAAGGTGGCTCATCCGCCCAGATCCGGAGCACCGACACCTCAGCACGAACCCAGCCCGGCAGCGCACCACGTTTCATGACGGAGCCCAACAAGCTGAATCCTCGGCACAGCGTGCCGTGGGCACCGGCCCCGTGCCCAGCCAAGTCCCAGCAGCACGAGCACAACCCCACGGCACGAGTAGACGCCATGGTGTCGAGCCCAGCACACACATCTCCAGCTCGCAGAGCCCAAACCCAAAAGGTGAACCACCCCCAAGCCCACATCTCCACGCCTCTCTCCGCCAGCATCCCCGCACAGCGCCAACAACCGCCGGCTCGAGCGCCGTGTGCGCGCCGGCTGCAGCGCAGACGCACAATGCTGCAATTAAAATGCATCCTCGATAAGAGCGTGGCAATTAGCCAGCACTGGCAGAGGAGCCAGCACTAATGCACAGCATGGATTTCCTCATTAACAAACACAAACACAATCGATCCCACAGCACAGATAAATAGGTCAGGGGGCTGGACAATCGCCTGGCCAAGGGCTCCTGGGGGAGCACCCAGCTCTCCTCCTGCCCCACAGAAGGAGGGATCTGCTTGAGCCCAAGGTCAAACCCCTCCCCTGCAATTCGAGACTGGGGGTGTTAACTCGCACCAGAGGCCGTGATCAGTCAGAGCGGGGAAGAGGCAAGGAGAGATGGGCACTGGACAGGCTGCCAAGGCAGCTCCATCCACCACTCCACCCAGCCTGTCTCCCGGCTGAAGAGAAACAGCCTCTGCAAGTGCATGAGCGCTCCCCAAGCCACAGAAATGCAGAGGCCAACGCTGCTGACCCACAAAAGACAAAAGAACCCCAAGGAGACAGCTTCAGCCCTGCAAAACATAACGCAGCATCTCCTGCTTTACAGCTGCTATTCATCCTTTATGGCTGCTCCCATCGTTCACCTGCAAAGGCTTTGGAGATCCGCTCCTTCTTCCACTCCCAGGGCTGGTCGTACTCCTCCGGCGGCCGCTCGTCGTCCTCGGGCAGCCGGGATTCCCTGGGCCTGGGGCAAGCTGGGCGGTCGCCATCCACGTCCAGCCCTCCAAGCACAGGCTCGTAAGGAGTGTCGTAGAGGTGCAGCGGCCGGGCGGGAGCCTCCCGTAAGCCCTTCTGGCGGATCTCTAGCAGGAGAGGAGGGAAAAGACCATGAGCTTTTTGCCCAACACAGCCCAGCCATGGTTCCCAAAGCCCTGATAGATGAAAGGGCTCAATTTCACCCGAGAACGACGTGGGGTAGGGAGCATCAGCAATAGAGGAGACCTCCCAAACCTTCAGCAAGCACCTGCCAGAAGCGGGGGAGCTACTGGGCAGCTGGGTCCTGAGCAGCCCACAGCACCAAGATGCCTTCTCGACCCAGCATACAACATCCCCACTCCCAGGCAGCCCTGCAAAGCAGGGTCCATGGGGACAGAGCATCCCAGGGCCTGATTCCCTGCAAGCAGCGAGGCCGAGTTTCTTTCCTGGACGCCCAGTGTGGCTAGTTTAATAAAATACCCTTCCCTCGAGCAAAACAAAAATCCCTCCCACAGACACGAGCAGCCTCTTCGCTGCTTGCCCATTTTTCCAAGAAATGCAATGGTCTAGTCCAAAAAGCTGCATGAGCTTTCCAGAAACCACTTGCTCCAGGAAAACCACGGGACTGCAAAGCAGAGCCAGAGCCTGGAGCATGCAACTAGGCATGGCGACCCTGCGCGCGCCGCAGCAGTAAGAGCGATGCCTTCGGGAGCGCGCGCGCTCTCACCTCGCCTGCCTTCCAGCCATAAACAAGCCCACTGGGGACCCCGCTGCTGCGGCAGACAACGGCACGCCCTGGCCCAATCCTAACCGAATTACATAGCTCCCACATCCATCTCAGTTTTATGCCAGACGCATCAAATGTCAGGTCTCTCCTGCCTCAGCCTGGCAAGCAGGCACCGCGGTTCCGGGGGACAAGCACCCGCAGGGAGAAATACCGAGGTGCCTTCATTGCTCAGGTAGCCTTTGTGAGTGCTCTGGCTACAGCAAGCCCATCGCACAGGGCTAGAGCTGTGAAAATTTGCCTGCAAAGTGGCTGTGCACCACCACAGTGATTGCCTGAGTTTGCCTTGTCAGGGGGGACCCGGTGCTGTCATGGGCTGCAAGGAACAGAGTACAGTGGCCACCAAATTCACACAGCAGGGACCAGAGGCGCAAAGAGCAGCCATTGCACGGAGCCTTCCGCCTTACCAGCCATCATCTTCTGGGCTTCATACGGCTCCATGTATCCATCCTCCGTCACCTTCTCCAGCCCTGCCTGGCTACCAGCCACCTGCGCCGCATCAAAGGGGTCTGCATAGTCCTCCAGGACAGCCAGCTGGAAGAGGGGAAGGGTAGGAGAAGGGTTAAGGTACTCCCTGCCTTTTTTAGGGGGGTCAGGGACCAGCTGAAGCCCCTTGAAACATCACCATGAGCTCTGCTAGCAGCAGACAGAGCAGCAGCCGGGACCCCAAGCCCTCGTCACGGCAGCCCCGCAGAGCAGGTGCTGGCAGCCGGCAGCTTTCCAGGCACCAGCACTCGGCTGTGGAAACACTCCAGCCTTTGTCCCGAAAGCTGGGATGGAGCCAAGCAGAGCAGAAGGCGGCTCGGCCTCCTCCCTCACCATCGGCTCTGCACTGCCAGCGCCCAGGCAGGCTTCCCGGCAAGGCACCCACCGCGGCACGGGGCGGCCAGCGGTGCCGTCCCACCCCCGTGGCACACAGATGCTCTCCCTGCATGCAGCCGCGTTTCCTCGCCCGAGGTGGAGAAGGGGCGCAGATCCCAGTGCAGGGGTGTCAGCTGGCACTGGCACGACTGGGAACTCACTGGTTATTTTCCAGGGCTCTTCCAGGCTCGTTTGAAGACGTTCCTTAACAAAAGGGCTAAGAACAGCTTACGGCTTCCTCTCCGCTCCCTCCCAGGCCCCCACAGCATCCCCACGCACGTCCCGGGTAACACAAGACAGGGCTCCTCCACGCGATCAGGCGTCACCAGGAAGCAGGACCAGGACCTCTCAAGTGCCATGTCACAGGGATGGCACAAAAAGCCCAAGGTCTGCCCTTACCAGCGAAAAGGAGACAATTCTGCAGTAGGATATGGGGCATGTCCCAGAGCTTGATCCACCCCAGCTCTGGAGCCACACGCCTGCTCCGGCACCTCAGCAGCTTCCCAGCCAGAGCACCCCATCACACGCCGCTGCAGTCCCCAGCGAGGCTGGAGCTGTACATCCCACCTCCAGCCCCAAAACAAGGTCCCATAATGGGGCCAGGCAATATTTCCAGCAGGGTCCGAGTGCACCCAAGCACCTTGGCCAGGGTCTCCTCGCCCACTGGGCTGGACCATCCGTCAAGATGGGTTTTGCCACCAGAACACCAGCTATGCAGAGCTCCCACAGCAAGGACCAAACGGGCTGAGCATGGTGTGGCGGCTGCCTAATCCCACCGGCGCCAGGCTCTGTCCTCACTGCCACGCTGTCCCTGTTCCTGGCCAGCCCTGGACTCCAGAGCCGCTCACACATTCCTCTCCGGCTCCCATAATTGGCTTAAAACAAAACACTTCTTCCTCCTTCCTGTGCAAAACGCCCGACAATAGCCTCGAGCAGCAAAACCCAGCAGGAAAAGGGAACAGGAACTGGAGCTGTAAACATCTCTGCACGGCCCCGAGCCTTTGCGTCCCTCTGAGCTGCGGGAGGAACGCAGCTCCCCGCACCCCAGCTCACCTCCTCCTCCGTAAACATCCCAGCTCCGGGCTCCCCGGGTGGCCGATGCAGAGGGGAGCCAGGACAGCTCTCCAAGCCCAGCACCTCCGAACCGGGGCACGAGCAAGCAGCAGAGCATCATCCCCGGAGCAAACCCCGCCAGCCACAAGGGCTTGCACAAGGCGGGTTCAAGCATGGGAGCAAGCAGAGGCTCTCGCCCCTCGGCAAGGCAGCAGCAGGACAGATGGCTGCTCCGGGTACCGGCCTCCGCCGGATGATGGGGGAAGAGCAAAACCTCCCGAGCAGGGCCCGGTGCCAGCGAGCCAGGACGGGGCTGCAGGAGCCGCCAGCCCCCGGCTTTGCAGAGGGGGACAGGAACTCCGCTCTCGCCTCCATCATCCGAGGGAGACGCGGCATCGCTCAGCCCCTGCTGGGCTCCGGGGATGCCAAGGGGTGCTGCAGCCCTTCGCTTGCCACCGCTGGGGCAAAACCCCCAGGGAAATCTAAGTTGCCGGTGACTTCTGCAGCTGCTCGGTCGCTGGGACCCAACCTGACGCCCACGGGGTGGGGGGATGAGCGAGAGCAACCGCAAATGCACTGCGGGAACCCCCTCTGTTTTCTCAGCACCCTTTTCCTCTCCAAGGCAAAGAGGGGTTCCGCCCGCAGCTGGCGGGTGCTTCCTGCCCATGGCCTGCGAGATCCCGAGGGCAGATCAGCGCCCACCACTCCGAACAGCCGGGAGATCCCCCCGGCTGCACCCACGCCTCAGAAAGCTGCGGAGAGGCTTTCGCTCTGCCGCGACGACATCTGAAGAGCCCGGCGCCGAACGCTAGCTCGTTCGCACAGGTGCTAGCGCCAATGGAGGCACGAGCACGCAGGCGGGCGTCCCGACACGCGCGAACGCACAGGCTCGATGCGCGCGCGCCTGCGGACGGGCAGCGCCATGCCTGACGCTCACCCTTTGCAAAGGGCTCTCATGGCTCCAAACGCGCTGCAGGGCCGTGAAACGCAGTTTGTTGACCCTCCTGGGCTCAGAAAGGGGTTGCCTGCTCGTTCCTCCCTCCCCGAGACCAACCTGCCCACATTCAAACCTGCCACGAACCCCATTTCCAAGATGCGTTTTGCTAGGCAGACACAGACCCGGCTTGCTGCTGGCGCCGGTCCGGGACCCTGCCTCTCTCGCCCCAGAAACACAGAGCAGCTTCAGACAAGACAGGGCACCAGCACAGCCACTCTGCAGCCGGGAGCCTCGTCTGCACGCAGCGGTCGCGCTTCCCAACCGGAGGAAAGGCCGCTCCGTATTTCCTCAGCGCTTGGGTCTGGCTTCCCCGGAAAGGACGCACGAGCTCCGGCAAGCTCACAGAGTGGACCCCACTCGGATGCCTCCACCTGCAGGTCTAGAAAGCAGAGGATGGTGGAGAGTCCTAACACATCTCTGCTTAGACCCTAGAACTGGGTGTTTTGCTTGCAGGGGGTGCAGGGGCACTCAGCAGCAATTAGACGGGCTCTGTGCAGGCAAGACGTGGTTTGTTGGGCTTAGCTCGGACCCAAAGCAAATGGCTCAGGTCAGGGGCTTGAGCCTGAGTTGCCCAGGTTCAGCGGCGTTTTGCCACCAGGAGTGCCTTTACTCCTCCAGTATCTCAAGGCAGCCTCTTTGTAGGAGCGAAGTCTCCTCACCAGAGGGTGCTGAGAACATAAACTCCTGTGGTTTTCAAATGGTCAGTGGAGAGCCATGGAAAAGCTGGGAAGGCAACTCCTCACTGTCTCCGCGAGTGCCGCAGCCTCGGGACGTGCAATCGAGCACACGAGAATGGCACCCCGAGCCCCGCGGCTGGAGGCTCCCAGCCGGTGCTGGGAACGGGGCAGGGCTCTTAGAGGGCGAACAGCGGGGGTCACACAATTACCGATGGCATCCTAATGCCCGTGCACATGGGGCCGAATTAAGGTTGCCCAGAAAACTGCATCTCTGACATTTCCTAATCCGAGTGCTGGACTTTACAAGCCACGCAGGGCTCTCTCTGCAGCAGCCGCGGAGCACAAATCCACTCCCCCAGCGCAGGAGGGGACGCAGCCGCTGGCCTGGCAGCTCCCAGGGGTGCCCCAGACACAAGCCCCCCCCCCAGTTCGGTCAAGGGCCAGGCGTTTTCATGCCTTTGCTCACCTCCCGCGTCGCGGAGGGAGCTGCTCACCGCCCGGCTGATCCCAGCGTGCCGCTCAGCTGCCCACGTACCGAGGCATCGCCTGCTCGTGCACAGCACAAGCTTTGCTAGATTTGAAATAATTCGGGTGCAAAGTAAAAGCTTGACAAGCAAAGCCAAGGTTCCAGGGCAGCTCTTGGTGGAGACCAGTCCTTCAGAGAGCAGCCAGGCACTGCTGGCCCTTGGACACACGTCCTTTTTGTGCACAAAAAGGTTGTGCACAAAAACACGAAGTGTTTTTCATGTGTTTATCTGCCGTCCCACTGCACACCCAGATCCCTGCTGCAGTACTGAGGCTGATCTTGCTCTATTATTTATGCCAACTGTAAGAAAAAAAGAAAACCAAAAGAAAATTAAGGCGAAGGACCAGATCATCACTGGGTTCTCTCAGTAAAACAGCTTTTACACTGCCCACCAGGGAAGGCAACAGACGGCAGCTCTCCAAGAGCGTTCACAGTTCAGATACTGAGATCCCAGAGCAGAGCTGGGGCTCTTCACCCCATCTTGCCTACAAACGTCCTACCTGCCACCACCTTTTGCCACAACAACGTCTGGACCACTCTACAGAGAGGTCCCCAGAGGACACCTGGGGTCATCCTTCACTTCATAAACAAGTTTCTTGCCCTGCAGATAAAGCATGCTTGGGGTCCCCCCCAGGAGGAGATTGCTGGGTTTCACGCTGGAGCCACTCTGAGTTATAACCAAACTCAGTTTGTTCTCTCTGTCAGGTGCAAAATTTCCCCAGTTTTACACACCGTGCAGCGTGGCTTTCGGTGGACGCCAAAGCCAAACTCGAAAGCAAACGGAGCACCGGCCTGCCAAAGAAGGGTCCGGTCCGCAGCCCAGCGGGGACGGCGGGGCCAGGCGGGGGAGCCCAAGGCTGTACCCGCGGCACGGGAGGAGGGAGCGCGGGGCGGACAGCACGGCATCGCGCAGGATGACTCAGTTCGGGGAGGCTCTTGCAGGAAAGACACACGCCCAAGAGCTTCCTGGCCGGCCGTTCCCACACCCCGCGGCACTGACCCTGCGCTCCCAGCAAAAATGCCGGCAACCGGTCCCGGCAGGCAGGAGACGGAGATGTCCCCAGGCAGCTCCCCAACGCCATCCCCAGGCACACTGTGTCCTGGGTGCAGGCGTCCCCAGGCAGGGACGTCCCTCACCGCATCTCTCCCTACTGCGTCCTGGTGGCATTGCTCCTCACACCTAATCCAAACACAGCAGAGAAGACGTCTCCAGGGTATCTGCCTCGCTCAGGCGAGCCGTACAGGGCCAGTCCGCTCTCCACTGCTGTAGCGAAAGGACTGCCCAGACCAAGCAGATGGAGAAGGACCTGTGCATGTCCCCGCCATGTCCAGCAAGTCTTTGTCATAGATCAGGAGCCACTGCAGAGCTCACTCTAAGCACGTCCCCACAAGACGTTGCGGATCCTGTGCAAGGCAGAAAGATGTGACGACTCATGCTAGGACGGCAAAGCATCGTGTGGCCCAGGCAGGAAGGATGCCATTGCCAAGATGTTCCTGCCCCGTCTTCAATTCTCCGGAACAGGCAGGAGAGCTACAGCAAGCACAGGGCTCCCAGGGAACGTGGTCAGTCCCCCAATCTCAATGCAGCGCCCGTACCGCAAACCACACGGCCTCGGCCAAACCACACAGCCAGGAACTGGTGGCTGCTCCTTCCATGTCCATCCTCGTCCTCCCCGCTTGGAAGGCTGCACATTTTAGTAGAATGTTTTTCACTGCCAGTTATTAGCAAAAAGCCTCTCTGCTCCAGCAGCCTTGCCTGTACCTAGAATTGTACTTCTCCCTTCATCTTCAGCATCAGCACAACTCAAGGCCCACACCCGTGGGCTTTCCGGAGTCCCAGTCCCTGCAGCAGGTAGGGAACAGTGCCCACCACCTCTTCCTAAGCGTGGGAGCACTGAGCCCCCCGCCACAACCATCATCTCGCTGGAAGAGCTCAGCAGAGGCTCCAGCCCGGCCCCAGTGTGCCTTCCCTGTTCCAGGACACCTTGACGTTGTCACCAAGAGCAAAAGCCACAAGCACCAGCAACCCCCAGAGCAGGCGTCTCCATCCTCATGGACCGCCTCCGGAAAGAACCACCACGACCTTGCAGCAAGTGGGGAACGCACCCACTGCTTGGCCCAACCGTCAAGGCCAGCAGATGAGAGCTGCAAAGGGTGCTCAAGCCCAACAGAGATGCTCCATGTGCTGGACGCTCCCCGGCTCCTCCGGGGAAGCTGTTTTAATGGACGGTTGGCATGCACTATCAAATATTCCCACCTTATCTCCAGCTTCAACCAGCCTCCTGAGCTCTGCCTGTGTCCATCATGTACCGGAGGCCTGAAGAATTAGAAACCTCCCCCCCATAGAGGCACACAGAGGATCAGGAGATAATCTAATCACCGCCTATCTTGGATAAGATGAAGGGTCTTCTTTGGCCTAGTGCTGTTAACAGGGTTTCCCCAAATGCATCCCAGCTTTTGGCTTTTCTCTAAACTTCCTGGCTTCTCCCCAGCCCTCGGATGCTCGCGCAGCCCTGGCCATACCCGTCGGCAGTCCCCACTTCCCACAGCTCCTGCTCAGCCCTCTGCACATCAGAGTCTTGAGTCCTTCTGTGACCACCACCCGTTCCTGGTCCCTCTGATCCCACACCATGCGTTCCAGAGGAAAAACTATCCAGCCTGCCTCAGCAAACCACATCACCACCTCCAGTCCCCTCTGCCAGTGCCCTCCTCCTCCTCTGCCGCCTGCAGCTGCCAGTTTACAGGATCCTGGCTCAAAAGGGGGTTCCTGCTGGGCCCCTCCAGAAACGTCCCGAAAGCGATTAGTCAGGACAAGCAACTTTCCAAGACCCACCAGCAACAAGTTTTTCTATCTGCTTAAAATCCTCCCGAACAGATTTTGCCCAGCGCTCCTTTCAACGTGCCGCCCGGCGATGGCAGTACCAGGGACAGGATCATTGCATCCACCATTCCCTCCACCAGCCAGATCTGCAATCCCGTCGAGTTCGCTCGACAAGCCCCGTCTTGCAGGCAGCAGCGCTGGCGGGCACTAATTACCCCTCCTGCCTTCGTTTGCGCAGTCCCCACATCAACCTCTCTGCCAAGAGGCCCAGCACCGACGGCCGCAGCCCCGGCCGGTTTATTCCTCTACCGGGTCCTTGTGCCGCTCGGAGCCCGACTCCCCACGGGGAGCTTCTCCCCAGCTCCTGCCTCTCGCCGGGGACGTTTCTCCCCTCCTTTCCCGCACCGGCAGCGCCAGGCTCCGCTCTCGCCCCTGGAGAAGCCGGCTGGGAGGCGGCAGACAAAGAGGCGCTGAGGCTCCCTGACAAAGCAGCACAGCGGCTCAGGGGGGCCCGTCCGCCACCGCTGGCACGGGCAGGCCCCGGCGGGCGGGCAGGGCGAGATCCGCGCCGCTGGGCGCAGAGGAGGCCCAGGGCCGCCGGCCCCAGCGTCGGGGCCACCGGAGACGGTCTTGTGCCGCGTGGGGCCTTCCCGGGCTGGAAGGTCGTCACCTCTGTCGACCACCAAGCGCCTGGCTGCAAGGAAAGGGCAAGAGGGAGCGGGGAGGGCGGCCGGCAGGCCCCGCGCTCTCGCACCTCGGCGAGCGCCGCTTCCCGCTGCGCACCGTAACCGCCTCCCGCGGGAGCTGGAGGAGAAGCCGGGGCCGCCCCCGCGGCCGTGAGCGGCATGTTGGCGCCGCCGGGGCGCGGGGGGACGCGGAAGCCCCCCGCGGAGCCCGGCCGTGGCTCCTGCCGCGGCAAAGCCCTCGAGCTCCGCCCGCCCCGGCTCCCCGCAGCGGGCGCCGAGGGGCCGGCGGGGCGACCCCGGGGAGGGCGGGCGGTGCCCGTGCCGGGACACTCACCTCCTGCGGCGGCTCGTCGGGCTGCTCGGGGCCGGCCGGGGGCGAGCTGGGGGCGGCGGGCGCAAGCGGCGGCGGCGGGGGGCTGGCGGGCGCCTTCTCGACCGCCTCCACCTTGATGAGCCGGTGCTTGGGCGAGACGTACCGGGGCCCGTCGGGGGCGGCGGGCGGCGGCGCCCCGCTGTAGGGGTCCTCGAAGTCGCGCTCCTTCTGCAGCCGGTAGGCCGCCACGATGTCGGGCTGGGCGGCGGCCAGCGGCTCGGCGGCGCCCCCCGGCGGCGGGGGCGGCTGCGGCGGCGGCCCGGCCCGGTAGTCGGGCTTGGGCGGCGCGGGGGGAGCGGGCTTGGCGCTGCGGAAGCCCAGGTGCTCGCGGAGCCAGCGGGCCATGGTGCCCACGCACTGCGGGGCCCCGCCGGCCCCCGCCCCGGCTCCCGCCCCGCCGCCGCGCTCCGAGCCGGCCGCCGCTCCGCTCAGCAGCATCGGCGCTGGCGGACTGAGCGCGGCGGCGGAGCCCGGGCCGGGGGGGCAGCGGGGGAGGCGGCCGGGGGAGGCGGCCAGTGCCACCTGCCGGAGCCGCCGCGCCGGCTGCTCCGAGCGCGGCTCCCCCCCGCTCCGCCCGCCCCGCTTCCCCGGGCCCGCTCCCCCCGGCACGGCGCGGCGCGGCGCGGCCTCCCCGCCGCTCGGCCCGGACCGGCCCGCCCCCGCTCCCCCGGGGCCCGCCCCGCTCCCCCACCGCCCGGCCCGCCTTCCGCCGCGCCCGGCCCGGCCTTCCCCGGCGCTCCCGGCCGACCCCCCCCGCCGCGCTCCGGGCCGTCGCCGGCTCTCAGACGCCTCCCTGCCGGCCCCGCGTCCCGCCCCGGCCCCGCGGGGAGAACCGGCGACCCAAGGGCGCCCGCCGCCCCGGCCCTCTTGCCGCGGAGCCTGGAGACCGCGGCCTCATCCGGCCCTGGGGCCGGAGGAAAGGTGCCTGCGGCGGCAGTCGGAGAGGGGCCACCGGGGAGGCTTTAATTAAGGGTCCCTCGGTGGCAAATCCGCTACCCGGGAGGCGACCATGAAACCGGACCCGTGCGGGGCCCGCGGAGCAGATCGCTCCAGGAAGAGGCACCGAAACACCAGCCGGGCACCATGGACACGCACCCGAAACGCCCCGGGACCGGGGTGAGCAGGGTCGAGCCAGGCGGAGGTGCTCGGGAAGAAGGCTGACCCGAGGCCGGGTGTGCAGGGACATCGGGGCGAGCACGCAGGGCTGAGCCCCAGGACACGGGCTGGGGGACACCCCTCGGGTGCAAGCCCCCGCAGGGGTGGACTTGCCGGTAAGGGGCCGGTGGTGACAGGCGTGCAGAGCAGGAGGGTGGCACTGGGAGCAGTGTGCTGGAGCATGGCAGCCGAGGCCAAGGCTCTGACTGTTACCCCTGCACACACAGCCATCACCAGCCACCACCACCCCTGCTCACCCACCACCCAGGACCAAGCGTTTCCTCGTGCCCTCCTAACCCCCGGCAGCCACAGTGCACAGCCCTGTCTCCAGACCTATGCCCCCGAGTCCTCCACGCTCCTTCCCAAGCGCGCACCGTTCACGCAAATCCGCTCCCCGTCCTGCTCGCGGGCTGAATCCCCCGAAGGCCACGGTCAACTGTGCCTGAAAGGGCGGGGGGCCAGAAGCAGGTTGCTCAAAAAGCAGGACCACCGCAGAGGGGAGAGAGATGCCACAGTGCGCTCCTGCCCGTCCTCGCGCCGTGAGCCGGGCTGCTGCCCCACTATGGGAACAGACGTTGGGATGTGGCTGTCGGGGTGCCTGCTGCTGGGAGGAGAGGGTGCCTGGAGAGAGAAATTTCTTGTGGTGACCCCCCGTTCCTTCCAGCCCCTGCGCGGGAGGAGGGCTGGGATGGGGCTGCCAAGGAGCTGAGCCTCCTGTGCCAGCCTGGCACGTGCCGAACACGTGGCCAGTGAGCCCCCCCGAGTCCCAGATTTGCTGATTTATTGAGTACACGCACGCTGCACGCTCCTGCCCAAGAAACCCGGCCAGATCCCCCGGGTCCAACCGGGCATCAAGGGAGCTGTCTCCCTAGGGAGAAGACAGCCGTGGCACCCAGAAACC
Source organism: Phaethon aethereus (assembly GCF_964289735.1). Taxonomy (NCBI): domain Eukaryota; kingdom Metazoa; phylum Chordata; class Aves; order Phaethontiformes; family Phaethontidae; genus Phaethon; species Phaethon aethereus. Next base: position 23,609,439 of record NC_138588.1, on the reverse strand, counting down.
GAGACTGGAAATTTCAGAGCGTAGGGAATGCAAGACACAAAAGGTATCAGGAGGAAAAAAAGTGTCTGCCAGGAATAGAGCAAATACAAGGCAGTGTTTGAGGTCTAGCAGCAGACCTCAATCCCGGCAGATGGGGATGATGAGACTGTTATTAAAATGCAGAAAAGACAGAGGTTCTCAATAAATCTGTCTGTCTGGCGTTTGGAAGGAAGCAGGATGCAGGGCTGATGGCACATGAGATTGAGAGTACTTCCACCCTGTCAGTAACCAAGGAGGATGTTCAGCAACATCTGTTGGAGATGGCTCTTATTAAATCCTCAGGCCTGGAAAACACACGCTCAGCGTCTCCTGAGAGGTCACCGAGCAGGGACCTAGCTTGTGGTGCTGGGGTCTTTCTTTAAATACTGCCATGCCAGAGGAATTGCAGAGGTCCTTCCTTCCCATCCTGTCCTGTCACATCCCTCCCATCGCTCCCTCCTTGGAGAGGCAGCTGCACCAGAGCCGTGCTGGGGATTGAAGAGGGTCTGTTGTCGGAGCCAACCTAGGACCCCAGCACCTCCTCACCGTTTGCTGGGCCTGCTTCTCTTCCACATTCCTCTGTGGCCTTTTGGCAGGTGGGCACCGGGCCCAATGTAGCCCTGTTCTTTCTCTGATCGGTGGCCCATGGAGCATCCCCTTCCCTCCTGAGCCTTCAGCAGAGCCTTGGAGGGGTGTCAAGAAGATCCCTGGACCCACCTGAGCCCTCAGATTTGAGCTTCCCCTGGGTGTTGGCCTCCCCTGGGCCAAACCACCCAGAGAGCAGCAGCGTGAGGAGAAGATAGCTGAGGTGGGAGCCCCCTCGGGAGACTTCTTTGTGCCTGGGGACCTTTGAAGGGGAGTCCAGAAGGAGACCAAATGAGCTCCTTACACCCCGCGTGGCTCAGCGCAGGCGCGAGCTGCTCATATTTTTTCTGCAGTCGTGACGAGATGCTAGCGACATCCCTCCATTCACAGCAGTCCGTTTCAGGTTTGGAGCAGCAGCGACAGATTTCTGCATTCGCACCGCCAAAGCCAAGCTCCATCTGCGTCTCACGCTGCAGCTGGTGTTGCTCCCATCCCCAACTGTTTACATCCCTCGCAGCTGATGCACGTTGGGACCCGGGTTTGATGCCTGCGCCATAGAGACTGGCCCCGATGCCACAACCATGGCCGCGATGCCACCCCGCCTGCAAGTCGCCGCGGGCCGGCGGATCGCCGTGACAGATGGCTGTCACACAGCATCGCTCGCGTCGGGACCGGCGGGGGATGCGGGGCGGGACTGGCAGACGGGAGAGGATCAGGGAGCACACGCTGCGCCACTTGCATGCCAGACTCCACATTTCGGCTGCTCTCGCACGCAGCCGTGGCAGGAAGCCCCCCCCAGCGGGATGCACAGCCCCGGGGGCTGCCTGCTGCTCACGCCGCCCGCGGCCCACGGACCCCCGAGAAGGAGGGAAGGATGGCGGTGGAGCCGCTGTGCACACAAGTCCGCAGTGGGGAGGAGGACAACCCATGGCTGCACAGGAGCCATTTCTGGCTCGCTCTTACGGACCGCGGGAGTGAGGGAGACAGGAGGCCGTCTGCCGAGGCCTGCAAGGACCTGGAGCTGGACCTTTGCACCGGGAGTTCTGCTCCCACCCTCTCCTCCGTCTCTGGAGGGCCCAGGGGCTGTGTCAGCTCTGGGCTGGAATTCACAGCACGGCCCTTCCTCTCACCGAAGGCAGCCATAGACACTCCCCAGGCAGGTCGGAGCACGCACCAGGAAGAAAAAGCCAGGCAACATCTTCCGGGCTCCTGCCAGCCCTGCGGAGAGCTGTGTGCGTCCTCAGCCCTCATCCGTCCTCCTGGGTGGGAGGAGCTGCGTCAGCTACCCTGAGCGCTCCTCGTGCTCGCCCGCAGCTGAGGACGGGAGCCCTGTTCGGCAGCTGGGCCGAGAACAGGACGGGGGACCTTCCCTGGGGCTAGGAGGGCTCAGGCCACATCATCCGGGTAAACCTTCCCCTCCAGTTTAAACCCTGGGTGGTGCGGACACCGCCCAGCGTCCCCCAGGCAGCAGCTTTTGGTGACTCAGAGGAGGAGATCTCTGCTCCTGCACGCTCTTGAGGAGGTGCTGGAAGATGATTCACACACAGGCAATGTGGGGGCTGAATTCAGCGTTTGACGCTCGCCAACGTGTCACTGGAGTCAGGCGCTGGGGTCGGCTGCTACCCCTGGCTTTGCGTGCAGCCCCTTGAATCTCCAGGCGCTTCTTCCGCAGCTTCGAATAAAAGCCAGCGCCGGGAGCTTAGAAATGTCTGTGGTGAATCCAGCCCCTTGCCTCCTCGGGAGCACCCCACACAAGCCCCGCTGCGCCGCGCAGGGGGTCTGCTGGGTGACACCCCGACCTCCCCCGAGGTCTGGGTGCAGCAGGAGACACGAGGACTGGAAGGTGGCCGAAGAGCCACGGACTGATAAATGACACATCTGTTCTCTGCAAATGAACAAAAACTGGCATAAGGCGTAGGAAACTGGCATCGTTAAGGGACAGATGGGTCAATATGACATGCTGGGAAAGAGTCAACACAGCTCTCTTAAAGTGAATTTCCTTTTTCCAAAGCTAGCGGCTTTCTTGGAAAGTGCCAGCAGGCACCTGAGGGTGATCCAGCTGAGAGAGGTCATCTGCATTTCCACAAGTAGATCCTTTGATGGGATGAGGTCAGTAGAGGAGTGACAAAATCTGCTAATAATATTGAATTACTCTGGGTACTGTGGAGGAATGCTAAGAATTGCAGGAGGACTTTCAGAGGCTGAGCAACTTGGCAATGAAACGAGACGAAAGCCAGTGTCAGGGAAGTGACACACGTGGGGAAACCAAACCAGCCTCATGTCTAAAGTGGTGGGCTCTGAGGCCAGGGGCTCTGACGGTCTGTGAAAACATCGCCTCAGCACTCAGCAGAGGTCAAAACTGCGAAAACCTCTCCATCAAAACTGGCAGGAAGGGTTAGGAAAAGGTAGAGACAACATCAGAGGTGCCACTATTCCCTGGTCAGTCCCGGCCTGTGTGCGGTCCTGGTCCCCCCATCCCGAGGCTACAGCGGAGCTGGAAAACGCGCAGAGAAGGGCAACAGGATGAGCAAAGGTTTCCGCACATGGGGTGCGTGACGGACCGGGGCTCTTCGGCACGGAAAAGAGACAACTGGGGTCCCAGGGCAGAGATCGGCGCAGCTGGAGGAGGGTGGGGAGAGACTGGAAGATCAGGGATAAACACGGGGAGGTGACTCGGTGCCCAGCAGCCCTCCCTGCCATGGGCCGCTGCAGATGCTACGTGGTTTATGAACAAGACCGGACAAATCCACAGAAAGAAATCCATCAAGCGCCGCTAAATACAAAGGCTGGCGCAAGGAGCCTTGCAAATATTTAGAGGCAGGGATCACGTCCAGGGGAAATGCTGCTACACATTTGCACCAGGAGACCACCAAAGACTGGGCAGTGGGTGGGATGGGCCGCCCTCGCCGCGGCCGCTGCCCATGTGCAGGGGGACGCTGCTCCCAGACATACCACGCAGGCAACATGCTTTTGTTTGGCAAAGCCATTCCCAGGCTGGAAGCATCCCTCTTCCAGCAGCCCCTTGTCCGCACGCCAAGCACATCCCCCACCAGTTGCTGCATAGCACTTAGGAACCTGCGAGCTTCGTTCATCCCTTCCAGACGTCCCAGCTCCCATCCGGCTGGAAGGAAAAGGCAGGGAGCAGCCGTGCCCCCCCACCCCAGCTTGCTGCCCCGCGCCCCTGGGGCAGGCAGGGAGCAGGCTGGCATGCTCCTGGAAGGAGGAACATGGAGAACATGGGCCCACACCAAGTCCCATGTGACACATTGCTCCTCCCAAACGTCACAAACTGGGACATTTCTGCATTGACACGTGCACACGTGACGCAGACCCGGGCTTTGTAAGCGCGTCCAGGCAGGCGGGATATGCCCAAACTGTGTGCGTTTACCAAACGGAGCAAATTCTCGCAGGCCCTTGAACCTCCAGGCTCCCCAACCTTTCTGTCAAAAGAAACCATTACGCAGTTGGAAATATAATTGAAAGCAAGCTAATTGACCAAAAGAAGAGACAACAACCCGCTGACAGACACCTGCCAGCTCAGAGCCAGATAGATCGGTCGTTGCCTCAGCCACGCCGAGCGGCTTTTTCCGCCTCTGCTCCCGGTGCCGACAGCCCTCCGCACGTCCGCGACCCTGAGCGCCGTCACCGCTCTCTGGTGTGATCCATTATTTCGTTAACACTTGACGAGGTGTGGAGAGCCGTGGGGAGCTTCATTTCCACAAATCCAGGCGCCGCACCCTGGAAGCAGGCCAGCGAGAGAGCCGGGTGGCAGATACGAGAGAAAAATGACTTCAGGACTAACACCCAGAGGGTGAGGAACGCTTCTTTCACCCGTATGGGTTTGAGGGAAATTTCCAAACGGCCACTACGTAAAGTCTTTGGTGTAATTTTTTTTTTTTTTTCCCCCCCCATAAAATCTTTTCGTGTAGGCTCAAGCCCTGGCGAGCTGAAGTGCCGCACTCGGTGCCCATGGGACAGGGGAGCCAAGCAACAGGAGATCTCTGCAGCTGCCTTCAGTATTCACCCAGCAAAACCAGGCTCGCGGCAGGGAAACCTCATGACAGACGCCGGCTTGCTGGCAACAGCTATATTATGTCATGCAAATCGCATGGCCTCATCCAGCCACCCGCTTTCACACTCTGCCCAGCCAGGCTGACGCTTTCGGGGCTCCAGCCGTAGCACAAATACAACCCCTTCATTGCCGGCCCTCCGGCGGGGCGGGCAGGGAGGAACACCTGCATCCGCGGGGTATAATTTGCCGCTACCAGGGGGGTTGACCCTCCAAGGGCACAGCAGTGTCCAGGTGGGATAAGGTGCCTGAATTCCTCCTCTGAAGGAACAAAGGAAGCGGGACCAGCTGGGAGAGAGCGGATCTGAACTCGATAGCAAGTGGTGAAGTGGAATTGATTGGAGCCGCCTGCTCCCATCGATCTCAGGCAGAGCAAACTAAGGAGCCGGAGCATTTGCAGCTCAATCCGAGCGACGTGCCGGCTGGAGGCCTGTGCTCTGGGGCTGGCAGGGGACCTGCGTGCCCCGGGAAAGTGCTAATGGTGGCTTTGATTAATCCAGCTGCAATGGCCACGTTCACACAGCTGAGTCCTTCTCCAGACAGACTCTCACTGGCGTTACATGGCCTAGAGGGTGTGAACCACTCCTGGCATCTCCCTTACATCTCTTAATAGGGCTGTCATCAACCATCGGGAAGATGGCCACAGTGGACAAGAGTAAAACAGGGGCCATTTCCACCCCCCCCCGCAGAGGGGAGCAATCGCTTTTGCCACCAACCCAGCCCCGTGTCTCTGAAAGGGCTGGGAAGCAGAAAACGAAGGCGAATTCAGAGGGGAGGCGAGGGCCCGGCAGGCTGCCTGGCAGTGCATGGCTGCCTGTTTTCTGCCCGCTCAGCATCACAAAGAGGGGTTAAGAGGTGGCTGTGTGCAGGCTATAAATCCCTGCTGCGGGAGGAGGCTCCGGCTCGTGGCGCAGACAAAGGCAGAGCGAGAGCCCGGGCTGGCAGCTGGGATGAGGCAGGGCACACACGAACACGTGGCAGCGTTTACAGAGGGCTGCGGGGTGGCTGACTCTCCCCTGGGATGCTTTTGTCGCATCCCATCTTCATCTGGATGCTGGACCCACAAGGAGAGGGCTCAGGAGCCTGCTCCAGGCTTTGTGCTCCCTGGAGGTCAGACAGGACAGCTTTGGTGAATCCCTGCCCCGAACATTTTGGGGACCATTTTCCTTCATCTCTGAACGCTGGAGCCAGGCAAGGGGATCCCAAAACATAAGCAAGCAGAAAAATCAGTCTGTTGTAGGCTGTTTGCTTGCCCTACCTAGTGCTGGCACACTGGAAAAAGTCCTTTGAAGCTTGGGCTTTAAAAGAACTGGGACCGTCTCATGCACTGTTGTGGGCTCATAAAGCCTCTCAAGAGCATCACTGCTGAACATTCATGTTGAGAAATGCTTGAGTCCTTCTCCTTCAGTCCTTGGTGCACATGTCTCATGAGCTAGAAGAGGATGGGGAGATGGACGGTGGGGACAGAGCCACGTTGGGTTGCTTGCAACTGCCTCCCACCTCAGGTGTGCTGTCCTTTGCCCTCACATCCCACCTAAACCCTCACCTCCAAAACTACCCCCGCCCCAAGACACTTCCCTGGCCCGCTCTTGCTCCAGCATCCTGCACCGGCCCAGCAGTGCCTGTGGGTATGGGAACATGGGATAAATGGGCTAGCTGGTGTAACTCAGTGGAGTCGCTCTGATTTCCTTAGGAAGGAAGGTGAGCTTTCAGCAGCAGAGCAAATTGCAAGCTGAATTTACGGCCTCTGAATACCCAGCGAGGGCAGCGCTGGCCTGCGCCAGTGCACCCTTTTCTATCGCCGGTGAACCGCAGCGCGCCTGCTTGCAGCGCTGGCACCCGTCCCGGCTCCCCGGGCACCGGCGCAGCTCCTGGCACTCTTTTAGGGATCTAGACCAAGACAGGAGGCGGGGGGGATCACTCTGCCTCCCATCTGCCTCCTTGAGACAGGAAAAGGAGGCCAGGGGCTGCCCCGGCGAGGGAGCAGCTGGAGCGGCCACTCACGGGGCAGAGCAGCCCAGGCAGCCATGCGGTGATGAATTGCTCTTGTCCCTGTGCCAGCCAGAAGATTTATGTTTGTGCCACGGAGTGGCAACGTCTGGGCCCAGCAGCGCTCTCCGCCTGGCTGCACCGGCGTTTCGACATTGCAGGCACCTTTGAAATCCCGTTGAGCGCAACCCACAGGCATCAGAGGGCTTGGAGGAAACCCACCGAGGGACAGAGCAGGGTGCGAAGAGCAAGAGGAGCCTGCCCGGAGCAGCCTTCCTGCCCAGGTGCTGAGCAGAGCCCGAAGGGATCAGGCCGTCTCGCAGACAGACGGTCCCCTAACGCCCCCACGCACTCATATCCCTTTTCCTCCATGCTGTGTGAACACGTCCTGGCAGGTCTGAACCCTCCAGGCCAGACCACCACCATCCCGTGGACAAAACCACGCAGAAAAGGGCTGTTGGGGACCTGACAACTGACACAACGTCCTTAGGAGTGGTCATATCCGAATCCTGTTGGGGAAGGCAGCCCACGGGTAGGAAGCTGTGCTGGGATGGGGCCACCGCCGCCGGTGATGGGTGGCAGCAGCTTCATGCCTCCTCTTCCGCAGCCGCCAGGCCCCAGCCACTTATCTCCGTGTCCACTCACCGCCTCCCTGCTCGCTTCCATGTTTGGCTGACTCCTCCTTATCGCTGCAGCGTTATCTCAGTCATGCCTGGTCCAGTGGTTGAGATCATTGTTATTCTGCTGGCTTCCCCCTTCCAGAAACGTCTGCCGAGCATCCAAAGGACGAGCCCCGCTGCCTCCTCCCCTGCCCACCGAGGAGCCTGCGCCGTGCACGCCGCGTGAGCAGCGCCCGCGCAAACGCGCGCCCTGCACCACGTCAGGCCAAGAATCGGGATCGAGACCATGGTGGAGGCCAACCTCAGGGGTCCCGCTCTGCCTGCCCACGCAAATGCCTGAGGAGGAATCCCTCCATCACTGCGTGCGCCGCTGTAGGTTCTCCGTCCCCACCAGGCGTGGGCAGCACGTCCCGCCGGAGGTGCTCCACATCTGCACGCCGTCCCTCCTTCTCCCTTGGGTGCTGCTTCCCCACCACCGCTGTGCTGACCCAACACCGCAGTTGTCCAGGGCCGTGTGTGAGAGCAGGGCAGCACGGAGCTGGGCTTCTCCTTACACTGGTGACGCAGCCCAGCTCAGCGGCCCTGCGACACCACCAGCTCAGCGTGGAGGAAGGCAGAAGAGGCCAGGCACAGGGCAGCACACGGTCCTCTCCCCTCCACAAGCTCGTGTCTCGAGATTCAGAGGCTGTGATGACCCCACCTCTACGTCTCCGCTGCCCCCCTGTCCTGCAGATGTCTGGGTGGTCAGATCTCTCCCCACAGTGCAGCCGTGATGGTGTTAAACTCCCTGCACGTGGGAGGAGACACACCTACCAGTGAGGCTGCGCCCACTTTAGGTCCAGCGGGAGGACACAGATGGTGACAGGGCTGGCCACAGATGAGCAAGAGCAGTGTCCCTGCCAGCCCTATGAGAGGGACAGACTGGGATCCTTGGAGGGTGGACAGTGGAGGGAGAAGGGCAGCACTGGGGCAGGAGGGCAGTACCAAGAACCACCCGGACACCCAAGGTCATTCAGCGATACCACCAAAGAGCCCCTCTCCTCCACCACCTCCTGGTCGGCCAGGTTTGATGCTGTGGAGAGCATCTCCCATCGCAAAGGTTCCCGCTATTGCCGAGGGGCCAGCATGCACAGCCAGCGCCCGGGGCAAGTCGACAGCGAAGAGGCTGAGGGAAGAAAGGGGTGGGCATCGACAGAGGGGGAGGCACAAGGCTGTTCTGTCTTCCTCTGCCACCCTGAGCTCTTTTGGGTTGGATACGAGCAGGATGAGGAGCTCAGGCTGGCGGGAGTAATTACTCCACAGAGTACGCAAGGTGCACGGGGCCTCCCTCTGGCTTGTCCCAAGCCTCAGGAAGCCTCTTTCAGATTTAGCTTCCACCAGCCACGGCAGATACAGAAGGAGGGACGTGGTGCAGGGACATACCCCTGCCCACCACGGTTGCAGAAGACCTCTGCCTCTTCCAACACCCCCCCACCCGCAAGCAAAACACGCGGAGGCGCGTATAGACGATGCCAAGCGATGAGCTCGTTGCGCACGCAGAGGCGGAGGCTTCTGTGACCGGCTCTCCCCCGTGACGCAGTGCAGAGGTGTGAGTCATCTGGGCCACCCCAGTGCCTTGAAGTGCCACGGTCGCTCTAAAAACACTTTGCACAAAGAAATCCTTTTGATCCCGGGTGTTCTGAAGTCTTTGCCTATCTGCAAAATTAAAAGAGCCTTCAATGCTCGGAGCACCGTGAAAATCAGCATCAGCGGTGACGGCGAACAGCCGTTAACTATTAACGCGTGTTTCACCAGGAAGAAGGAAGCGCAGACTGGTACCCGCCACCGTTTTGGGCCACAAAAACGGTTCCATCGTTAGTCCCTGGCCCTCCGCCCGGGTCGGTGGGCACCAGCCCGGTGCGCCGAGTCGCTAACGCGGCTGCGGGAAAGAGAAACTTCCCAAAAGAAAAAAAAAAAAAAAAAAAGGGAAAATTCCCTGAGAAACACCCACGGGGGGCGAGAGGTGGGATTACAACGGGGGTTAGGGGCGCAGTGGGGGTTCGGGGAAGGGTGAGGGGAAGGGTCGGGGTAAGAGTTGGGTGGGGGTCAGGGTCGGGGTCAGGAGCTGGGCCAAGGCCCCAGAGGGAGGGTCAGGGGTGGGGGTGGGGGTAGGGAGGGTCAGGATGAGACGCGGGGTTGGATTCGGGGTTGGGGCCAGGCAAGGAGTGAGATGGGGGTGGAGGGGGGTGAGGATCGGGGCCTGGGGCCGGGGTCCCGGCGGGGCCCGCGGAGCCCCTCACCACCGCCGCCGGTCCCGCGCAGGCGCACGCGGCCCGGCCCCGCGGCGGGAGGCGGGGAACGGGACACCCGCCACTCACCCCGCGTCGCCGTGGAGACACCGCGCGGCGGGGGCAGAGCGCGAACCTCCCCGCCCCCGCGCCGCGAGCCGCGCGCCGTCAGCGCTAAGGGCGGCTGCGCCGCGGCGGTGGCGCAGAGCCCCGGTAGCGCGCCGTGATCGTATAGTGGTTAGTACTCTGCGTTGTGGCCGCAGCAACCTCGGTTCGAATCCGAGTCACGGCATCGCCCCGGCGGTACCACGGCACACGGGCTCCGATACGGTTTTGGGGCCCCTGTCTCTGCAGCTTTTTTTTTTCACGTCGCGCCAATATTTGACTTTTATTTTTTTTCCGGTCTCATGGCGGCGCGCGATGCTGCGGGGCCGGGCCGGGCCGGGCCCGCGCAGCCCAGGAGCTCTTCAAGGGCGGCGGGGGGGATAAGTAACGGGGCAACGGGAAATTAAACTGAACTGAACTGGAGAGGAGAGGAGAGCGAAAGGAAAAAGGAAAAAGGAAAAGAATAATATAATGAAATGAAATGATGAAATGAAATGCAATGAATAAAAAAAATGAAACGAATACAAAAAATGAAACTAAGTGAAACGAAATTAAACGAAACAAAACGCCAATACGGCGCGGGAGAAAAAGCGGAGCCCGTGTGCCGTGGTACCGCCGGGGCGATGCCGTGACTCGGATTCGAACCGAGGTTGCTGCGGCCACAACGCAGAGTACTAACCACTATACGATCACGGCGCGCTACCGGGGCTCTGCGCGATCGCCCCGGCGCGGCGCCCCTTAGCGCTGACGGCGCACGGCTCGCGGCGCGGGGGCGGGGCTTGCCCACTCCTCCCTGCGCCGCACGGGCGGGCGGTGCCCGGGCTCCGCGCGTCCCACCCGCGCCTGCACGCGCTAGCCCGCGGGTGTCGCGCGGCGGACTGGGGGAGCCTCGCACGCGCGGGGAGGGCTTTACGCCGAGCGCGCCACGCCGGCCCCAAATTCGGGCAGCGTTAGCAAGCACGAGTGGGCAAAACCCGCAGGGAGACGGCGCTGCTCGTGCGCGCTGGGGAGCTGGCACGGGGGGCCACCCGCACGCGGGCGCCGCGTGGCGCGTGGACACCCCCAGCGCCCCGCGGCGTCATTACTCGGCGGTCTCTGACGCGACTCCCGCCGCTCCCCGCAGGTTCACCGCCGCTCCCCCCCCCCCCGAGCCGCACGCAGGGCGATGCGGGCCGGCAGCGCGCCCGTGGGGACGCGGCTCCCACTGTCCCGCGGGGGGGGAAAAGGATGGGCTCCCAGCACGCGTGTCTGCGGGCGCGGGTGACGTGACCTGGCGCGGCCGCGTCCCTGGAGGCCGCGTCGTGTGCGCGGACAGCGTTTCCCGCAGCGCGGGCTTCTGTTTTTCGCGTCCCTCCGCTCGGATCGTTTCGCGCGTGGGGGATGCACCCCCGGCCGCCTTGCGGGGGCGGCACGCATGGCCCGTGCCCCGCATGGCCGCCCCGCCGGGCGCCCCCCTCGCCCCCGTGGGCCTGCGCCCCGGGAGGGGCCGTGGCAACCGGCCCCGCAGCGCCCAGCCCAGCTCTTTGGACCGAGCTGTTAATCGGTAACCGGGGCGCGGGCCGGGAGCGGCGGGGCTGGCGGGTGAGTGCGGGGCGCGGCGGGCGCCGGGGTGGGGGGCGGCCGTGGGCACCGAGAGGGCACAGGGCCGTGGGGGGCGTGAGGGCGTGGGAGGTGTGAGGGCGTGGGAGGTGTGAGGGCGTGTGGGCGTCAGGGCGTGGGGTGCGGGGACGCGGCGAGGAGGGCGGAGGGGCGTGTACCCACGCTGCACCACGAGGCCGTGGGGGTCCACGGGGCGGCGGGGGGGGGGAGGGGGGGGGGGCGGGCCGCGGAGGGACGTCAGGACCCGGGGCGCGATGGGGCGAGGGGCACGTGGGGGGCGCCCACCTGCTCCCCCACTGATTGGCTGCCTGTCCACGTGACCCCACCCCCGAAGGGGAGGGCAGCCAATGAGGTCCACCAAAGCAAAAGGTAGCTGAGCCACGTGAGCGCAGCGCCGGGGGCGGGGGGGGGGGTCTCGGCGGTGGCATCAGCCCGGGGGTCCTGGCGGGCAGCGGAGCCCCGGAGCGGCGGGGAGAGCCGGGGCCCTGGGGGGTCCCGGGGGGTCCCTGAGCCCAGGGGGGGTCCCAGGGCGTCCCTGAAACGGTGGTGGGCCTGGGGAGGGGCCGCCCTGATCCCTGCCAGGGTGCTGGTGGGGGTCCCTGAGCCGCAGCGGGCACCGGGGGTGCTGGAGGCCCTGGGCGAGGCCCGGGCTGCCGCGTTCCTACCGTGGCCCCGGGTCCTGCCCCGCTGCCGAGGAGCCACGAGCGCGGGGACACGCCGGGGGCCAGCGCGCCCCAGCGCTCCCCCGCGGTGGCTCCAGCTGCCGCGAGGTCCCACAGCGAGGGGGACGCTCTCCGAAACGCCTCACCCCCGCTCGCCGCATCCGGGGCTGGATCGCTCCCTTCAGTGGACCCTAATCGCCGGGCGGCGGGAAGCAGGCGGTGACCCGGCTACCTCCACCTCCTCCGTGCAGACCCCCGCCACCCCCCACAAAGCCAGCACAGCTCCCACCCCCGCTGTCCCCAGCCAGAAGCGCTCCGGGGTCCATCGCTGCCTTCTCCGCGCCTTCTCCGCTCTTCCATCATCCTTCTCCAGGTAGAGGAACCGGGAGGGTGTCCAAATGGGATGCTCCAAGGGTTCCTGCCCTGGCATAACACTGGTTCTTCTGGCTTTGCTGGACCAGTTCTCCCAGTACGATCTTCCTTTAGGACCAGTCCCCATGCAAACTACCACTTATTCCTGCCCATCGCTCCTGCACTGGGCTAATTACCAACGTGGAAGGACCTTCTTTCCGATCTTACCCGGTTGCACCAAGAGCTCTCGATGAAGGATGCAGCCGGATTTATTTTTTGTGAAATCCCACTTGCAAAGGGGCTCACGGAGGCCGGTGGCCACTGCCACACCTTGCAGGAGGAGCACCAGCTCTCCCTGCTGCACCTCATTATCTCCTGTAATTCCCTGGAAGCACGGAAGAGCAAAGGCCCTCCCAGAGTCACAGGAGAACGAGGAAGTCAGCACATCAGCCCCACGGCTTGAGGAACCCCATGGGACGGTCCCTTGACGTGCTGGTGTAGGAACTGCTCTGGGTCCCTACTGCAAAGGGCGTTCTCCTCCCGGAGACCTAAAATTGGAAATCGGGGTTGGACATTCGTCCTTCCCAGAGCTGATCCCGTCTTTCTCTCCCCAGCCAGCGCTGGTCCCTCGCTGTGCTGTTTCTCTAATGCACTGAAGCTGTGGCACTTCTGGAGATGGAAGAAAACCAGATAACCCTGGACAACCTCGAGAAGGGCACCGATAACCCAGCTTTCAGCTCCCTGGTAAGTCCCCTCTTCCCCTCCCATCGGGGTACAGGACCTGCTCGGGGTGCTCCAGCTAACAACGTTTTCCAGGGGGAGGAGAGATTCTATGAGGAACGTGATGGTCCATGTGGTGAGAGCAAGGAGGAGAGGAGAGAAGAAGGGAAAGGGAGATTCTCCTCCTACTGCAGGTAGGATAACCCCTGGAGATGCGTGTATGTAGGGTATTTGCAGTGGTCGTAGCAAGTCTGCAAGCCTTGGGCCAGTGTTTCTCCTGGAACCAACCCAAGCGTGCAAGTACCTGATCTGGGAGGAGAGTAGGGTCATGTTGACCACATAGAGGGGACAGGGCCTGATGGTTCCATATGGCTTTGTAGGGTGGTGGTGGCAGGCCTCCGTCCCCACAGCAGCCACCCAGAGCAAGCCTCCCCTCATGGTGCCCAGGGTGTTGGCGTGTGTGATGGGGTCTCCCCGGCCATAACAGGGCCAGCTCGCTCCTCCTAGGAGTGGGCAGCAGAGCTGCTGGAGGCCACGGCACACCTATACCACCGTGCTGCTGCCACAAGTGCTCTCTGGGAGGCAGGGTCATGATCTGGGTCCGTTGGGTTGGGTTGATCTTCAGGATCCATCTTCGGCGCCTCTCACGTCTCTGGCGTGTGACTCTCCCCAGGAAGGCCCTGCAGCCAGTATCCAAGGCAAAGTGCTTCTGCAAAGCTCATGCCAAGGCGTTACGGAGGGTCGTCCTGGGGCTCCTTGGAGTAGGTGAGGACATCCGGGCACTTGAGACCCCATCTCCACATCCCTTTGGCTGGCTGGGCCCCCAGCCTCCCAGCGCTGGGCATGACCACCCACGTGGAGGTTGTGTCCACTCTCACCAGCCCCACTGCCTGCCTCCTCCTCACCCTACCACTCCATGTCCTCCCCGTTCTCCACCTACCCAAAGGGTTTGCTGTGCCTCTTCTGCACGCTCCATGTGCCCCCAAACAGCTGAGTTGCTGTCACCAAATGAGCCTGGCTGCTGGGGTGCTGCTCCCTAAGTCCTCCCTGCACACAGACGGGAGCCTCAAGGGGGGCCAGGGATCGACATTTGGAGCCAATGAGCCTCACTGTTGGCCCTGGTTAGTGTTATGAACCCATGATCCTACGGCCCTGATGTTTCTGACCCACAACGTGCTTTCTCCAGCCTACCTGTGCTACTTCATTGCGGCCTGTTGGCTCAACTTCCAGCGAGCCCTTGCCTTGGTTGTCATGACTGCTGTCGTTGTCTTCTTCATCTGCTGGAGCCTCTTCAAGAAGCACTGTGGGGCAAAGGTATTGCTGCTCCTCAGCCCCATCTGGAAATGCTTCCAAAAGTCTTGGCCATGGCTGAAATGGTGAGTCAGGAAGAGGCAGGGCCACATCCCTCCCAGCGCCCGGGTCCCTTCTCCCATGGCTGCCCTGCCCACGCAGCCAAAAACTGGTGGCACTGGGCACATGACCTAGTGCCATGCAGGCATCTCATGAATGATGAGGCGTGGCCCAGCCTGGGGAGTACTTAATAGCCATGGCAGAAACATCTTGCTACCCTGCCTTGGTAGCATGATGGCTTATTGACACTCATTTGTGTCCAAGCTCCAGGTTTCTTCAGATGCATGGACCTTATGGTGGCATCTCCTGCACAATTAGCTCCTGCCCTTCATCAGCTGCTCTCCCCATGGGGACATCGTCTCTGTGACAGTCTGGGATTTCCTTTGCAGGCTGCTGTGGGTGGCCCTCCTGGGAGGCCTGATCACATGGCTGGCTTTGGACACCTCCAGAAATCCAGAGCAGCTCATCTCATTATCCGGCTTCTGCTTTTTGGTGCTGTTCCTGTTTGCCTGCTCCAAGCACCACAGTGCAGTACGTGTTTCAGGTGTGGCTTAGCCACTGGTGGAGGTGGCCACCCAGCACTGGGGAACAAGTGCTTCCTTCCCGGCCCATCACTGGAGCTCCCTGGAGGAAGCAGAAGCCCAGCAGGGCTCCTGGGCAGAGCTGGGCACAGCCCGGGGAGTCGAGCCCAGGTTTGGTGGCTGGAGCCCCAAAGTCACCCCACTGTTCTTCTCACTGCTCAACCCAGGGCTTCCCCATGATGCCTCCATCCTGCTTTCCAGCATGTCCCTCATGGGACCCAGAGGACCCAGCACCAGACCCATGCCTGAGCATTGGGTGCCTGTAGGTGGAGAGTGGGCCTGAGCTTTGGGTGCCCTGGGTGACTTGGGCAGAAGTGATGGAAGTCCCAGTGGCTTCTGACCCAACCTGCCTCAGTGTTTTGGGCAACCCCTCCACCTGCCTCCTCCAGGGGTTTAATGAACAGGAGGTTTTGATTTAGCGGGTCTGTACTACCAGTTGAACCATCAGAAGGTCTCCGTGCTCTTCTCCTCCTGGGTAAGCTTGGCAGGTTATGTTCCACCAGCCAGTTCCTGAGTCCCACCAAGGCATTTTTTTCCTCTATCACCACCCTATGTTTTGGGTTTCTGTGACACTTTCTTTGTTAGCATCCCCATGGCCCTCACCCAGGGCACAGCATGATGGTGTTTGCCATGTGCAGGTGTCAAAGGGGCAGGAAGGCAGAGAGAGAAGTCTGTAGGCTTTGTTAATGTCTCGATCCCCATTCTGCTTTTGGTTCCCAGGTGTCCTGGAGAGCCGTTTTCTGGGGTCTTGGCTTGGAGTTCTTGTTTGGACTCTTCGTCCTCCGAACAAAGCCCGGTGTCCAAGCTTTCCAGTGGCTGGGTGATCAGATCCAGGTACTGCATCTGCTCACCCCATCCCATGCTTGTGCCCTCCGTGTAGCTCCCCTGGGATCGGCTAGAAGAGCTGAGGCTGGCATGGGGCAGAGGAGCTGCAGGGACTGCATGCTCACCAATATTTCTATTTGCGCTAATGGAGATCTCCATCCTACCATGTAACTTCTCCACTTGCAGTTCTTCCTGAACTACACCAAAGCTGGCTCCAGCTTCGTCTTTGGGAACACGCTCATTGAAGAAGTCTTTGCCTTTCAGGTCAGCTTGGGGAATGGGGTATGGGGAGGGAGAGGCAGAGCTTGGTTTTCTTCTGGTCCGGCTGCCTTGCTGGGTCCTGAAGAGCATGGAGCTAAATGCAGCCAGATTTGCTGCAGCAGAGCTCAACCAGCTCAAGGATGGGTCTCCCTCAGCTTTGTACCCACCTGCAGACCCCCTCAGTGCCATGGGGGATTTGCACCGGTCGCTGTCTCTCCTGCCAGCCTGGCCCAGTGTTGTGGCACCCTGACAGCATGGGCTGGCTGTGCAACACCACACCATGCCCAGCTCATGAGACAGAGGGTCTTGGTCCCCAAGTGTGCTTAGATGTGCTACTCAGGTCTCCTTTAACCCTGTGCCCTGGTGCCTTGCCTGCAGACTCTGCCCATCGTTGTTTTCTTCAGTTGTGTGATGTCCATCCTCTACTACCTCGGCATCATGCAGTGGCTCATTGTCAAGGTAGGGCCTCACACCTGGCTCTTGGATGGTGGTGGAAAGGAGAAGAACCTGGTGGCTTCTCTGACTACTATGATCAGCTGATGGATGTCCTCAGAAAATTGGGATGGTACTAATTTGGGGTGATTTGTCCGGCTAAAAGAATAGACACAAACCCGCTCTTTCTTGCATGTCCCCCTGAGAAAGCCCAGCCCTGGGGTGGATGTTGCTACCTGGACTGTGGGCACTTCCCGAGGTCACCTCTGTGCAGCTTGGCAAGGGAAGGCTGGAGGGCCAAACAGTGCCCTGCTTCGTGGAGTGGGTGGCAGGGGGCCAGGAGTGAATGCGGTGGCCTCGTCTTTCCCCAGATCTCCTGGATTCTTCAGGTGTCATTGGGCACCACTCCCACCGAGACCCTGAGCGTGGCAGGGAACATTTTCGTGGGACAGGTAAGGTCCTGGGCAGGAGATCCAGCTCCTCAGCCCTTGCAGCTGAGCCTGCCCCAGAGGAAGGGTCGTCTCCTCCCTTCCCAGGAGACCTGCCTCCCTGCGTGGCCCTGCCTCAAGGACAACAAGCTTTTCTCTCTCGCAGACCGAATCCCCGCTACTCATCCGTCCGTACCTTGCAGACATGACCCATTCAGAAATCCACGCCGTGATGACCGGTGGCTTTTCCACCATTGCAGGCAGCGTGATGGGTGCCTACATATCCTTTGGGGTGAGTGCACGAGCAGACATATGCCATGTGCTCCCTGCTATGGGGTCCTGACCGCAAGAACTGCCCTGGACTTGTGGGGGGCGGGAAGAGCCCCCAGAAGGTGCCCCAGGGTCCCCTTCCACAAGCAGCATGAGGGCAGGGTGCCTCCATGTCCAGCTTCACCTTCGCTGGCCTGGACAAAACCCCAGAGCCCTGCCAGGCAGAAGGCTCTGCCGTGGGACCCTCAGTGCGTGTCCTCGCACAGCGAGCAGGGTCAATCTCGCTGAATCACGGGATAATTTAGCCTGGAAGAACCCGCTGGGGGTCTCTAATCCATCCTCCTGCCCAAATGAGGTGATGGCAAAGCCCAAGGGGATGCCCAGGGCCTTGTCCAGGTTGGTGGTAAACATCCCCTTGGATGGAGATGTCCCCCCACCTCTCTGGTCCACCCCACAGGCGCCGTGGTCATGGGGAACAATTTTTTCCCTGTATCCAGCTGGAATTTCCCCACAGAAACTGTGTCGTTGCTTTTCACGGGGCACCTCTGAGCAGTGTCTTCCCTCCAACCCCCTTTTAAGTAGTTGGGCACAGCACCTACAATGCCCCCAGCCCTCTTTTCTCCCAGCCGAACAAGCCCCCTCCTCCAGCACCACCTTGGTGGTCCTGTGCCCCGACCCCCAGGGATGCCCACTCCCGTTCGTCAGTGCCTCAGCCCCGGACTTGGTGTCCAAACGTGGCCTCATCAGTGCCCCGTAATGGGGAATAAACCTTCCTTTCCACCTGCTGGCTGAGCTCCTGCTATTTAAACATTAATTAGTCTCCTTAAACGGGGAGCCAAGGGTGAAAGGGCAAAGAAATGAGACATTGCCACTTGGCGGGCAGGGGAGGGGTGGGAGCTTGGCTCTTCCTCAGCGAGTAGAGGTTCGCAGTGTTGCACAACCTATTGCTCCGATACCAATAAAAAGGGACAAGGAAGGGACAAGAATCATCATGATTAGGTCAAACAGCAGGAGAGATTAACTTCTCCGAGGCCGCGATTGCTGCGGCTCCAGCAACGCCTCCATCCAGACAAGCTGCCCTACATGCCGTAGCTGGCCAAGATGGAGAGAACACAGACATTTTTCCCACCCTGAGCAACCAGAGAGCCCTGAACTGCTCTGAGCATCACCTGCCGATGCGAGCCACGTGCTGGGGTGCCCCGGGGTGGCACGGCACGGGGCGCAGCCTTGCTCGGGGGTGCCTAAGCCCACGGTCTGCACCTTGCAGATAGACGCGGCATCACTGATCGCAGCCTCCGTGATGGCTGCGCCCTGCGCCCTCGCTATGTCCAAACTCGTCTACCCCGAAGTGGAAGAGTCCAAGTTCAAGGGCAAAGCAAGCATCCGCCTCTCCAGTGGGTGAGTGCGAGGAGGGGGATGGTGGCATGGAGCTGCACGTGTCCTGCCAGCGTGGGGAAGCCATGAGGGCAATTTGCGTGCGAAAGTCGACATTGTGGGTGGCCCGAAGTTGGGAGAGCCTGTGATGTGCAGACATCCATGGAGCGAGAGCTGACCTTGCACAGGGGATGACCAGCCACGTGAGCCCATTGGGTTCATCTTCTACACAGGGAAGAGCAGAACATCCTGGAAGCTGCAAGCAATGGGGCTGCTGCTTCCGTGGGGCTCGTGGCCAACATTGCAGCCAACCTCATTGCCTTCTTGGCAGTGCTGGAGTTCATCAACGCTGCCCTGCGCTGGTTTGGGGAGATGGTAGACATCAAGGGACTGTCCTTCCAGGTATCCCCAAGGGCAGCCCCGTGATCTGGGCTGCCAGATCCTGCATCCCCCACCCATCCCCACCTTTCCCCACCACCTCGGTAGGCTGCTGAGACCCTTGCTGGGCATTTGTCCAAGCCAGGGGCTATGCAGGTGGTCAGCTCTGCGTTGCTCTCTTCTGGGATGCTTTTCCCAGGTGATCTGCTCCTACGTCCTCATGCCCGTGGCCTTTCTCATGGGGGCAGACTGGGCAGACTCACCACTGGTGGCCGAGCTCTTGGGGATCAAGATCTTCCTGAACGAGTTTGTGGCATACCAGCAGCTGTCTGAGTACAAGAAGAAGCGGCTGTCGGGCCTGGAGGAGTGGGACGGGAGCCAGAAGCAGTGGATATCTGTGAGGGGCATCTGCCACCCTGCCGGGCACAGGGCAGGGATGGAGACAGCCAAAACGGGGCATGGGACCTTTCTGGACAGATGGGTAGTGGGCAGGCAGGGGGATGATGGGGTTGGGGTTGGGAGGGCACCCATGGCCAACTAGACTTGGATGTCCATTTGCTGCTGGATACGGGGTCATCAATCAGTGAAGGCCTGTCCCATTTATCCTGCTCCTTGGTGGGGCAGATCATGGTGCTACAGCGTCCCCTGTCCCCCCAGGCCAGCCTCTCCCAGGGGCAGGATGCCCACCACCTGCACTCACCACCTGCACCACTTCCCAAAAATAGCCAAAGGAGAAAGGATTGGGGTGTGGGACTCATCTCCATCACGTCTGGGTGGGCTGGGAGCTGTGACATGGTGCTCAGCTCTGGGTGCTCTGGGCCTGATGCTGGGCTAAGGTGACGGGCCCCTGCTGCTGTGCCCTTCCAGGAGCGAGCCGAAAGCATCGCCACCTTTGCGCTCTGCGGATTTGCCAACCTCAGCTCCATCGGGATCATGCTGGGAGGCCTGGGTGAGTGTGACCCACGTCCTGGGTTCTTGGGCATGACGCAGGGGTATCCTGGTCCCAGGGAGTAAGGGCTCAGCTGGGGCAGGAGGAATTTCCTGCCCACGAGCCTTCCTGTTCGGTCTCTGCCAGCACGCAGATAAGAAACAGTATTTGCATGAGGTCATAGGGATGATTTTGCACTGCACCCATGGGCAAGAGCACGTACATGTCCCACAAGCCCAGGTGCCACCCAGCCATGGGGCAAAGAGCAGAGACTCCAGTGCTGAGAGCACCAAGGGCTCTGGTTGATCACCCATGGGTGCTGAGCGGGCACAGAGCTCTGCCAGCACCCACCACTGCCAGGATGGGCAGACAGCATGCTGGGTGCTGGCTGGGATCAGCACGTCCCCCAGACACCAGGGGTTGGGGTGGGCAGGGCACTATGTGGCAGAGCCAGCTGGGGACTTGGGACACGTCCCTGTCTGTCCCCAGCCCAGGGCAGAGCCAGAGGGAGGATCTGACTGGCCCCAGTCTCTGCTTTGGCCCCGCAGCCTCCATGGTACCCCAGCGGAAGGGCGACTTAGCCTCCATCGTGCTGCGAGCCCTGCTCACCGGCATCTGTGTCTCCATGCTCAACGCCTGCCTGGCGGGTAGGTCCCTGCCCACTGCCAGAAAGAACCGGGGAGGGACCAGCAAAGGGCTGAAGACCCCTATAACTGCAGCTGCAGGGGTGGGGACGCCTGGCCTATCCTCCCCATGGCTCTGCCAGGGCCTCCAAACCCTCTGCTCTCCCGTCATGGCTTTGCCAGGGCCTGCCCAAGCTCTGCGGGGGTCCCCCATCCTCACCTGGGCCGGGGACATTTCAAGGGCAGCTTTTGGGGCACTGCAAGTTCTCTGGGGGCACTGCAAGTTCTCTGGGGTCACTGCTGCAACCGTCTCGAGGGGGAGGTGGGATGTCGCACAGGACCTGCAAGCACAGTCAGGGTATGGGATTTGCACGCATGGTCCCCTCAAGAGCCGCAACCAGGAGACCTTGTGCCCCAGGTCTCCTTCACACGCCAACAGAGGTAGGCGATTGCGTGACCTTCCTCAGCACCACCAACTTCAGCTCCACCAGCTACACCATCTACATGTGCTGCAAGCAGCTCTTTGCCAGGTGGGTGTGAAGGGCCCCACGGGGTCCTGCCCGGGGATCCAGGTGGTGGGGCAGCAGCTCATCCTGACCATGCTTCTCTCCGTCCAGCTCGGTGCTCAAGAACGGGACGCTCTCCTTCACGGGAGCCTGGGCCGGCCTGGCAGAGAGCGTGCCGTGCCTGACGCAGTGCTGTGGGCACTACAACCACACGTCCTGCACCGGGACAACCTAGAAACTTGCAGGCAGCTGCCTGCTCCAGGGGCGAGGGCCTGGAAGCACCAAGGCCTGGCCCCAAAGGTACCAAAAACCCCAGCAGAGACCTGTGCATTTGGTCTTCTCCGCTCCAGTGATGACGGACAGCCGTGTGCACCTTGCAACCAGCACCCTTAGGTGCTGGCCCTGTGGACACAAGGCAACTGCTCCCAAAAATAAATCATGGAAATCCCCATGCGCTCGCCCTCAGCCCCACTCTGGCCGCTGACCATGGCTGTCCCACATGGCATGAGGTGCTTTGCTCGGGCTGCACCCTGCAACTGCAGCTGCCGTAGCCAGCGTTCGCTGCAGACCTCGCCAGCCCAGCCTCTGCCAGGTGCCAGCTTTTGGGCTCTGGCCCCAGCCACCCTCTTCTCCCCCATGGGGCACAGATGGGGGTAAAGCCATTACCTGAAGACGTTTCCTTCCCCTGAATGCAAAGGCATCCCATCCTGCCATGCCTGGGTGCATCTTTTCCGCAGGGACCACAGTGTCAGGGAAGAGGCCAGTCCTTCTCGCTTTATTGCACTCGAGAGCACCCATTCGCCAACGCGGCCACGTTATGTACATCATTATTTTACAATGACCCAACAACAAAGCACCAGGACCACAGAGCATGCCACACTCCCAGCCCGGTCCCCTTCTGCATCTGCCAGGCTGCGCCGAGGCACTGTTTCGGACACCACCATGTGGGGTGACATTGCTGGTGCCCAGCGCCTTCCTCCAAAGCCGTAGGGAAGGTGATGCTCCGCGGCAAGACAAAGCGGGCAGCGCCGGGGATCTTTGCAAGCCCTGCTGCCCGCTGCCACGCTCCGCCGGCTGCTGCACACCCGAGCGAGCCGAGAGGCACAAGGGAGGCTTGATGCAGCACAGGGTGCTTTACTTGCCAGCATGAGCATCACTGCCTGTCTGCCGCTGCCTCCTGCCATGGCATCCAGAGCGGGTGCTGCTAGCTGCTTACTGGGGTACGCTGTGTACCAAGCAGGGGTCATGCTAAGCAGCCATGACCAGGGCATGCTATGGGGCTGGGCAGGACGTGCAGGGTCTGCATGTGGCAGGTGGGCAAGGAGGGGCGAGGCCTGTCGGCTGGTCACCCACATGTGCCAAAGCGGGGTCTGGTGTGGAGGGGAGGTCTCCCCTGCACCCCGCTCCCGGGTGCCCTGTGTGACGTAGAGCATGCTTACTGTGGTGCTGGCGGGCACCCATAGCAGCACCGCCGCATTCAGCACCCACCAGGCAAGGGGGTGGGAGGCTCACCCTGGGGCGCAGGGGAGGCCGGGAGGGCAGGGGTGCAAAATCCCATCCCCGTGCAGCTGCTGATACCGATGCCAGCGCCGCACTGCAGGACTAGCCCACGCCCCAGAGCCCCACGCTAGAGCTGTAGGAGCCCTGCGTCTCACTGATAAGCCCCTCTGCAGCACAACCTTTTACATCACAGTGTGCCGGGGTAAATGAGACCGTCTGGGCGCTGTCGGGGTTTGCATCCTTGACACAGGGCGCGGTCGCTTTTTGGAGGACACAAAAAGGGACATGAGGTGATGGGAGCCAGGAGGGCAGCCCAGACCCCAGTTTGCTCAGGGGAGCCAGGCAGGGGGCATGGTGCCTGCAAAGCCTGAGGGAGCAGGTCTGACAGCCACGGCCTTAAGGAGGGCAAACAGAGTCAAGAGAGGGAAGCAAGCCCGAGTGTGGAGGGCCACATGGCCCCACAGGCTCCACCACCAGCAGCAGCTCTTGTAAAGAGGTATTGGCGAGGGGGTCTGTGCTGCTGACGGCTTACAGCCCCTCCATGACCCCAGCCGAGCCGCAAACACTAGCACACACCACACAATGCAAGCGCCGCGGGCTGGGGCGGGAGCCGAAGGGAGGGGAGCAGTGGCAGCAGCCGCTGCCGGGGACTCCCTTTCCCAGCCGGGTCGCATGCTGCTTCCAGGCTGCTTGGGCTGGGGTCTGGAGTGGGGGGTCCCAGCTGCAGTGGCTCCAGCTACTGCAGGCGGCCAGACCTGCCGCTCTCTCCTGATCCGGGTTTGGAGGTTGCTGGGGCCTCCCCCGTTTCTGCAGCTCTCCGGGAGCTCTTGGGGCTCACGGCAGCCTTGCGAGTACCCTGGGGACTTGCCAACCCCTTCTTCTGGAGCTGGGGGCTGGACTGGGCAGATTTCCTACCCATGGAGGGGCTCTTGGAGCCCTTGGGCTTGGTCGGCTCCAGTGCCTTCAGGCCCAGGATGTTGCAGTAATGGTTACACTGGTGAGCGGCTGCAAACTGCTCCAGCAGGGAGGGGAAGCAGCTTTCCTTCAGCCCTTGGTACCTGCCAACACAGCCATCCTCAGCCCCTGCTTCGCACCAGGAGACGTCCCGCTGGAGCAGGGAGCCGAGGCCAGAGCCTGGCCACACTCACCACCTTCGCCATGTGGGTGGCGGAGCTGGGGACAGCCAGGGCCACCCTGCACCAGCAGCTCGGGGTCACTCACCCTTTCAGGTTGGTAGCGATCCGCACGTTGGTCATCTTCCAACCCACTCCTGCAATGAAAGGGAGGACAACCAGTCTCTGCCCAGAGAAGGACAGGCACCAGCAACCAAGAGCAGGTCAGTGCCCTGGGAGCTGGGCTCTATGGCACGTGGGGAAAGAGGCAGGAGGGCAAGGCTGGGGCTTTTCCTCCTCCTTTCACAGGCCAGAGGGTGGTGAGGGGCCACGGGAATCAGATGGGAGATCCCTTTACCTTCCATGTCAGTCACGAGGATGTTTCCATTTGTCCACTGGTAGACCCAGTGCTGGAAAGTGCAACATTTGAGCACGACCTCAGAGGTGCCTTGTGCCACCAAGCTGCCATCTCTCTCAGTGACACAGTACTGCTCGCAGGGCCCACCCAGGTCCTCCTCCATCGTGGCATAAGGGATGTTGTTGGCTGGTCGGTAAATCAGGTACAGAGGAATTATCCTGCGTGGGAGTGCACAGACAGGGTCAGCACCAGGCTGGCAAGCTCTCCCACTGCAGCAAGTGGGGATTCACACCACGGTCTGCAACCCTGGCTTTTCCCTTCCTCCCCAATATCACTTCAGTTTGAGGGTTGAAGAAGAGCACACTGCCCTTCGGGGGCACAGGGAACCCTCCCACCATCCCCCGGGATGCTCAGCCAGCATGTCAAGCCAGCAGAGTCACAGCACTTTACTTACTCAGGCACCGCTCCAAAATCAGGGACTGCTCGTGCCTCTGCGGCAAAGATCTTGCAGTACTCGCGGCTGGAGTTCTGGATTTTACATTCCTGGAGATGCAAACCAAAGAGTCAGGGACCCGACCCGTCTTGCACCAATGCCTCCCTGGGACCCCCTGCCTGGCCAGGCATCCCCTGGGACCACTGCCAGTTGTTTCCCTGTCCAAGGTCAAAGGACAAGTGACGGGAAAGCTCCAAGCAGCTCCATGTTGCTCAGAGAGAAGAGCTGAAGCCAAGAATAACAAGGATGTCACCAGCCTGCTGGAACATGGCTTGACCCCTCCAGAGCATTCAAAAAGTGGAAGGAAATAAAGAAAGGGGCGACAGAGCTGGGGACCGTGGCACAGACAGATGGGGAAGGTGTGGGGGAGACAGGCAGAGGATACCCCACCTGGATGGTAATATCGTAGTTCTTCTCGATGAGGCTGTTCTCATTCTTGGTCCCAAAGACAATGAAATTGTGCACTTTGATGATGCAGGTGCAGCCAGACTCAAAGACGGGCTCCAGACCATAGATGGCTCTGGCACGGCAGGCTTTGTGCAGGAAACCAGCGCGCACTTCCACGTCCTCGCTCACCACGCGCCCAAAGAGCTTATCCCCCCAGTAGCCTGCATCAGCCAAACCCTTTGCGAACACCATGGGCGTCATCTCGATCTCCTCTCCAACTGGCAGAGGGAAGAGCTGGTGAGGGGGGACAACGCGGGCACGTCCTGCCCCCGCCACAGAGCTGCCTGCCCCCATGCAGCAAGGGGCAGCAGTTGCAGCTCGTCAGCCTGTGGCCCTTCCCTTACCTTCCATCTCTTCCCGCAAGATAAATCCTGACAGCACTAGAGGAGACAGAAAAAAAAGAGGTATCAAGGTCCTGACAGGATCCCACCCTGCCCCATGCACTTCCACGGCACACCCGGGCAGCTGGGAGAGCTGCCAGGCTGCTGAGGGCTCCTCACCTTCTGGGCTGAGCACAAAATCGGTGAAGTCAGTGCCATACTCATTGCTGATCACGCACCGGTAGACCCCGCAGTCCTTCTGGGACGCCTGCACAACAGCCAAGGCTGCCTGACCCTCGTCGCCAGCGCTGGAAGAAACCGGAGCATGGCCTCAGCCCCATGGGATGTCTGGGGGCACGCAGGAGCCCCATCCACAGGCACTGTGGGTGGGCACCATGCTGCCCTCGGAGGGCTGGAAGAGGGCTACAAAAGAAGCCAGCCCAAGGGCATCCCAGCTGCTACCCTGGCACCTAAAGGCAGCAGGAGTCCTGCCCTGCAGTTCGTACTCACAGAGATGCTCATCTTCCAAGCAGCCCTGCAAAATCTGTCTGGGATTGGGCTACAGACTGATAAAGGTACTTGCCTCTGAGTGTGGCTGGGTCAGGGCTGTCCTTGGGCTAATGGATCCACATCTGGATGGGATGGCTGGAAGCCAAACAGCCACAGGGGTGTCCAGCTTCATTTGCAGCTGTTCACAAGTGAGGGCAGACACCACTCCCCCTCATGCAGCCTCTCCAAGGGACCGGCAAAGCATGAGCTCTCTATCAGCAGGCTGCCGGTCTTCTGAGCCTGCGGCATCAAGCTTTGGGCTGGCAGTTCCTCCAGCTAAGGTGGCAACACCTTGGACAGATGGGTCTCCACAAGAACCAAAGGCCTGTTTTCTGCCCTGCATGGCCAGCATGAACCAGGAAGGGGATGACGGCCCACAGAGGTGAGACCCTCATCCTGAGACCTGCTGGCTGAGAAGGCTCTGCTCTGGTCAGCTAAGAAGGCGATGGCCACTCATGGTCCACTTGCCCCAGTTCAAATATCTGCTATAGGGAGATAGTTTCTGCCCTAGAAGCACCTCCTTCTGCCTGCTCATTATAAAGGAAGCTCATGGACACTCAGAGGCATCAGGCAAATCCTATCCGATGTGGATGACATTGCCACAAAAGTTCACTCGGGCTTGAGAACAAGTTGCTCTCCATAATGTACCCAAAGGAGCATCCAGGATACAAGAAGCCATCCCAGCTGTCCAAACATGCTCTCCCTGTGCAAAGGCAGTGCCAAGGGATAGAGATGGCACGGCCAGAGCTGCTTTTTCCCTGTTGGTGCTCGCCAGTGGTGGTTGCATGGAAGTGCCTGCTCAGGTGCAGTGTGCAGAGCCTCCCAGCACAGCTGCCACCCTCACACGTATCACCTGGGGACCCAGTTTTGCAGTTCACACCCAGCTCAAACTCTGAGATGGGCACAGCACCTTCCCTGCCCTCCCTAGGATTTGGGCTCAGCCCGCGCTCTCCCCAGGGCTCTGCTACTCAAAGCATCAGTCCTTAAGCCAGGCTCCAGAAGGAGCATCAATAGGAGAAATTTGGCAACAATTCCCCATCTGGGCGATCCCTCCCTCCCTGGGCACTGAGAAGATAAAAGTTCACAATGTACCGTGCCATGCAATGAGCTTCCCATGCAGCCTTAGCAGACAGGGCACCTTCACTCCCGTAAACGCAAGGAGCTGGATTTAACACACAAACCCAGGGCTATGCACAAGGACTACAACGAAGTGGAGCTGGCAGGTTACCTCCTTTGTGCTTCTGCTACAGGGATCTCGTCCTTGTACCACATCAGCTTAGAATCACTCAAAATGTTGAAGAACTGGCACCACAGTTTCAGGTTTCCTGATGCGTCAGAAAATTGTTCTGCCCTGATCTTACGGATCACCTGTGGAGCTAAGGACAGGGTATAAAGAGATGGATGGTGAGAAACACAGTGCTGGCTGCAGCTCTGGGGACAAGCCAGCCTACCCCAGTGCTGCTGCTTAGGAATTTGGAGTTGGGTAACACATGTATGTCAGTACAGCCTTGGTATAACATCACCTTCCCAGGGGAGGTCTCAGAGCTCCACTTGGATAAATACAGTGGGATACAAGTGGTACAAATTCATTCAATGGCGCAGCACTGCAATATCTAGTGGGGCTTGGCTAGAGGCAATGTAGAAAATCACTGTGAAATGTTGGAGGAAACATTTATCTGCTGAAGTAGGGTTTTATCAAGGTTGCCCTTACTTTTGCAAGAGTGCTGACTTCTGTGAGGGTATCACCTGGCTCCCGCAAGCACTTCAACACCAGGATTATGCCTTTTCTAATTCAATGCCATACGGGATCAAATTAGCATTGACCATGGAAGTGGAAAAGGACTGTGCATCCCACTGATGCTCACTGGATCCACAACCAGCATGAGGCATGGTGAGGACCAGGACGCACAGACCAAGAACAAGAGCATTATAGGATTCCTCTGGCCAGGGAAGCCCAGGCTGCGGAGACAGCCAGTCTCAGTGCAGCTGTCTCTCGTGCTCCTCTGCCCTCCCTGCGCTAGGGAAGAAGTCTTGGGGCAGACTTTTGGCTTTCACACAGCCAAAGGGCAATGCTGAAACCCCTGCAAAATGCACAAAACTCACGTGGCCCCAGCTGACTATCACTGGCTCAGTTGGCCAGGCTCCCTTTGTAGGCAGCAAGGATACATGCTTCATGGGGATTACCTCTTCCCTTACCTTTAAATGGATTATTTGCCTTCTTGGACTCTGCTGGCTGTGCTTCTGGCTTAGCATCTTCAGGAACCTCGTGGTCACCACTGCTGTCACCTGTGGGCTCCTCATACAGCTTAGGAACCTCCAACGTGGCCATCTTCCTTGTCAGGGTTGGCGAGCGCTGCTCTGCAGGAGGGGAAGGAGCCAGGGCAGGTGACTGCAGCAGGGCTGTGTTCTTCCTGGATTGTCGTGGTGAAACAGTAGGACTCCTCACGTGTCCTGGGCTCTCTGGGGTTGCCTCCTCTTCCTCCCCCACCTGCTTGGATTTTGGCAGGTATATTTTGCGCCGGGCCCCGGAAGCAAGCTCCTCTGGTGTGGCACAAGGTAGCACTGCCAGAGGGTCACCAGGGCTCTCTTTTTCAGGGCTCAGTGGAGGAAAATCGGAAATATTGTTAGGAGGCTGCCTCACTCCTGCTGCCGGCATGCTGCCCACCACAATGGAGGGCACAGAGAGCTGGGTTGGCCCCTCCGCCTCGGGAGTGACCCGGGTACGTCTCTTTGGTGGCACAGGTCTGCAAGCCAGCATCTCCTTACTGGTAACGAATTCCTCGTTAATCATGCCGGTGATGCGTCTGGATGTCCTGGGGGTCAGAGGCAAGTTCTCTGCTGTCTGGAAGAGCTGATTGTTTTGTACCTTTTCCAAAACTCTCCTTGAGGTGCGGGGGCTCAGGCCTGCAATGCCTATCTCTGGGAGCATGACTTCCTCTGCATCGGGCTGTTCCTTGTCCCTGGGCTCAGTGTCTTCTTTCATGGCATCCTTACTGCCATCTGACATTTTTAAAAGCAGCAGCAGATAGTTCTTCAAGGAGGAAACAAGGTTTTTGTGCTGCATCTTCTCCTCCAAAGACATCTCCTGAGGTCTCTCAGGGCTAGGCAGGACCAGCGGTACTTGCGGCTGAACCTCAGCACCTCCTTCAAAAGTGCCTGAAGGTGCTGCCAGCTCCTGGCGCGGAGCTGTGGCTGTTTGCTCTCCTTCCTTCTCCTGAGGTCCCACAGGCACTAGTTTGACACTCTCCCCCCTTAACGTGCTGGCTGAAAACTCCTCTTGCGGAGCAGATCCATCTGCCTTTTTGATTTCCATTTCTCTGCTTGCAGGAGGCAGCAGCTGGGCTCCAGACGGGACCTCTCCTGCTGTGGCCTCCATCCCTGGGGCGTCGTGAGCCACAGGCGGTGCCTCCTGAGCCACCAGCATCCCCGCTGCAGGAGCGGGCAGTGACTCTTCCTTGGCAAGTCGAACTGCAGCAGGAGCTGGTGTTTCAGCCCTCTGATGTCCCAGAGATGTCCCTCCCGCCTCCCCATGTGCAGCCCCAGGAGATGGCTCTGCTGCACCGATCCCTCCTGTCTCTGCACCAGGATGGGTCCTGGATGGCTTTGCTGCTGCCTCTTTGCTCTTCCCATCCTTGACTGCTGTCTGATGTGTGATTTGCTCAAGAGAACTGTTTTCTCCAGGCTCTGGAGGACTCAATTTCTTTAGCAATGGCTCTTCCTCAGCTTGCCTTTTGTCCTCTTGACTTAACAGTCCTTGTTGGCTCTCTCTGCCCTCAAGAGCACAGGAATGTCCTTCTGCCTGCTTCCTAGAGGGAGGGTGCTCCTTGCTGGACTGCACATGGTCTGGAGAATGTGCTGGTGGCTTTGGTAGCTCCTGAGGCCTCAGCCGAGGATTTGTCCTTTTCCCAGCCCCCCTGGTCTCTTGGCAGACAGGCATCTCTTTCCTGAGCTCCTCTAACTTACTTGCTTGCTGACTGGTCTCTACAGTTGGACCAGACACTGGGTGTTTTAGGTCACTAGCAGACTGTTCCACTGTTGCTACAACCTAGCCAAAAAACAGAAAATAGAAAATTAGCATCATTTTACTGCCTGGGTCTGCTCAGTGGTGCTTGTGCTCAATCTGTACCATATGGCACTGCCCAACTTCTGCTTGAACTCTGAGTCTTAACTCGGTATCGCTGATACTCACTCATCCAGGGCCTCCTGGCTTCACCATCATGCCATAGCGGGTCCCGCAGCCCCCTGTCATGCTGCACAAAACGTGTTTTCTTTTAATCAGCTCCAACTCTTCTGCCTTTCAATGCCTTGGTTGTGCACAAAAAGGCAGGAGATCTGCCTCTCTAAAACACTCAATGCCTTTTAATTCAATCTCCTCTGACATGGCACCTTTCCAAGAGCAAAACTTTCTGATTTTCACCAGTCATTGCCGAGACTTTGTATAATTTCCTTGCTCTTTTTTAAGACTCAGTGCTCCCCCCATACTATATCTGCAATCTGTACTCTGAGATGGGGCGATCAGCTTGTCACACACTATCTGGATGAGGCTGCCTGAATGATTTATAGCGAAACTGTACACCGTGACGTTATCTGCGCTATTCAACCATGCTGTTTCTTTGACATTCGGGAAGCTCAAATGTTTCCAACTGCAGCTGCACACCAGAAGACGTTTCAGCAAGCTGCCCACTGCGACGGCTGAGCTTTAACCCGAGGAGATCTGGCGAAATCCTCCAGCCAAGGGGCACTATCTATTTTTGTAAGATAAGGCTCAGTGGAGGCAGCGATACTGCTGATACACGCTGTGCCCGGCTGATGCTCAGCTAGCAACATCAGGACAATCGCACGGGAACAAGGCGTGCACACAAAAGGTTCCCCTTCCATCCCAGAGGATCTGCTGCTAAGGATTTTCTCCTGAGGTCTCCGACTTGAGCTTTAAGCCTCCAGAATGAGGTCCATTGGAAAGGAGGGCTGTGGCACTTAGCCCTTCTATTTTGTGCCACTTCGGCTTCGTTTCAATGCTTGGAAAAAACAGGAAAGATAATGCTGGTCTCCCAGCAAGCCCTTCACCAAGCAATTGTTATAACAATGTGAATATCAGAGAGCTGGGGTGGGAGGAGCAGCACTGGGGGGGCATTCCTGCACGCAAAATTCAAGTCTGCTTCCTTGTTGGACTCCAAAGGATGCCAAAGGCCAGGCAGTTTCTGTCTCCGCACCAAGGGTGTGCAGAAATAGGGCCCCAGTTCACAGGGTTGCGCAGGCACCCCCAAATGCCACATGTCCCTGCTGCTGTCCCCTAGAGCCACGTCCCTAGCCTGCTTCGACAGGCTGAGCGTCACAACACAGAGCATCCCAGTGCTCAGGCTTAAAAGGTTTTATTTTAAGAGACAGGCGGGCTTCATGCACTTAAACCCCCTTGGGGGTATTTGGTCCTCCGTGGACACAGCCCAGTCTAACCGCAGGGCCGGCAGCCCTGGTCCCTCTGCTCGGGGGGCTGAGCAGCGGAGTTCCCAAGGGGGCTGGAGGTGGACCATGGCTGGTCCTTCACGGACGGACGCACAGAGGCAGCTCTACGCAGCAGTGCTGGTCAATGGGGACATCTCTTCGGCTGAAGATGACTCGGGGCTGGCTTGGGGGAATCTTGCTTTATCATTGGTGCACAAACTAAAGCTTATTCAGCAAAGCTTTCTGGGAGCTTTTCAGAAAAGCATCTGTCCTTAGGTAATCATAAAATACTCAAACTAGGGGTATATAAAAGAAATATAATAAAATCATCAGTTTCGAAGTTAGGCAAGAGTGATCAGCAGGCAAATCCAGTTTCTCCTCTGCTCTTGTGCGTGAGGATGTTCAGAGCACGGCTACAGTCTGGCATTGTGCAAAGCCCTTCTGCTATGAATAAATCCAGCTCAAAAGAGAAGTTCTGAGCATGCGGCCCAGCTAGGTCCCAAGGCCAGGAAAACACTCATGCTACGACCCTGTCTTGTTTAAGGGAAGGATCAAAAAAGAAAAAGACAAGCAACCCGTGTCCGGGGAGTGAAAATATCCTCAAACACGTCTGGAGTCAGCTTTAAAGGGCTTTAAAATAGCTTATTTGGTCACACAAAAGCCTGAGCACTTTCCCCAGCATCACCAACTAGCTGAAGCATTCAAATTCAAATCAAAAGCATTCCCTTTTGTCTGCTCAAAGGCACACCAGCTGACAAGTTACAGGTTTCCCTCTGTGAGTGGGTTTTTGAAGAGGAAAATACCTTGATGCATGTCAAAGGCTCAGGGATGACAGCCCAAGCCTTGCTGCTACACACCAACACTTTCCACCCTCCTTAAGAGCAAGGGGTGTAAAAATGAGCAGAGAGGGAGAAAACAAATTGCTTTGCCATGGGCTCGCACGCACAACAATAATTTCTGCAGCGATATGTGATGCTGATGGGTCAGGTTAACGATGGGCTCAGGGTGCTGCGCTGTGGTGAGGCCAGGACCCAGATGCTCACCTCACTGCATAACACAGCAGGTTCCTCACCAGTAAATGGTGTTCCTACCTATGGCTAAAGAAAGCTAGAAGAGGAAGAAAGGAATTTTTTTTCACTGGAGCACTTGTCAGTCCCACTCTCCGTATCATGGACGTTTCCACATCCTGAAGTATTTGCATCACCTACCAAGGGAGACGTGCTGCATGCGGGGTGCCTCCTCTGATAGCCCTGGTCTGTACTGAAAGCGTGCACCTACCACAGCTCAAACGCCAATTCCTGATGGCACCTGCACATTAGACTGGGAAAACCTTTTACCACAGAAGGGGTCATTAAAGAAAAAAGGGGAAAAAAAAGAAAAGACTGGTAGCTTCCAGTCTAATATTTTCATGGAAAATGCTTCAGGTTAAGTGACAAAAATAGAAGTTGACTGAAAGATGCAGTGAGGGTCAGGAGCAGGTGCTGTGCCCTGGCACTGCATCACCACCACAATGAATCTTGCAACAGAGTTTTTCCAACAGGGAAGAGCCAAAAAATAGCCTAGATCTACTGTATACATGTTGCACTGTAAACAAAATTCAACGCCCTGCCCGGCACAGCTCACGTGGTGTACCTGGCACGCTGTGCTCATTTGCATGGGGGGCTCATTAAACGTCGGCTGAAGCTCCGGCTCATTTGCTAAACCGCACAGATGTCATCAGTCTCGCTGCCTGTCGTATGCACAAGGCATCCACCCCCAACTATAAATAGCCATTCAGTGTTCCCTGCTTAACTGTTTTGGAAACATTTCGCATGAGGTCAGCTGGCCGATTAAACAGGCGGGCTCAGAGCACACCCCAGGCCACCCGGAGACCAGCTGCTCGGCCGGAGGGCCCTGACGTACATCTCGCCACCTCATCTGACATTTATTCAGAGATGGGGTGGAAGCTCTGCTGTCTGGGCACACAAAGTCCAGAAAGCCCTTCTTCCTGGGTGCTTTTGCCAGTGGAGACCTACGAAGCCTCAGCAGCAGATCCCGTGGGGTACACGCAGCCTCCCAGGGCTGGTGCTACAATATGACCGTGTGGCACGAATATTTTCTTGTTGCAACCCCTGCGTTGGCTGCTTTCTGTCCTAGTTACCTCTGGACCGACGGCTTTGTTTC
The DNA here is from genome assembly GCF_964289735.1 of Phaethon aethereus. Taxonomy (NCBI): domain Eukaryota; kingdom Metazoa; phylum Chordata; class Aves; order Phaethontiformes; family Phaethontidae; genus Phaethon; species Phaethon aethereus. The sequence continues at coordinate 23,576,117 of NC_138588.1, read as the reverse complement.
CCTCTGACTTCTGTGCTTGGTGCTGGCCTCCCTGTCCCTTGGATGGCACGTGTTCTGCCTCCGACACCTCCGAGGGCAATGGAGCATCCTCTGTCTGTCTGCTGACTGCCACAGGCTGCAGGGCAGCCTCGCTTGCAGCCTCTTCCTTGGCTCCTGCCTCCTCCTTCCCTGCTGCCGACTTCACTTGCTTATACATCTCTTTCAGAGAGAAGTGCACATTGCCATTGATTTTAGTGTCCTGATTCACAGCTTTCCCAGGTTCTTTGATTTTTGGACTGTTTTCCACTTCTTGATCATTTGCCACCCTCAAATGTGCGTTCCTGCGTAAGGGGACAGGAGGGGCAAACCTTGGATTTGGAGAAGGGTTGGCCCTGTCTCGCCCACTTTCTTCTCGCTTGGAAACTTCCTGCTTTGCTGCTGGAAGAGCCTCCACCTTCTTCTTCTTTTTAGCTGCAGAGTCTTTTGCCATTGGCTTAGTCGCTAGGTCCTCCACCGTCTCGTAGATGTACGTGAGAAAGCTGTTCCCATTCTCCTCCACACTTTCCAAAGAGGCATCTCCATTGGTGGTCACCTCTGCTTTCAAAGGTGCTATCAGTTTGTTTGGAAAGCCCGTCATTGCATTGACTGGCTGCTCCTTTGGCTCAGCAATATTCTCATGTAGTCTGGACTGAGAATCAGCGACGTGCACTTTTGCCGCATCCTCCTTCTCCCATGGAGAGGCTCCTGACCGGAGATTCAGATCCCTGGCCAGCCTCCGCTTTCTCTGGAGCCTATCAGGGCTCATTCCCTGCAACTTCTCCACCTCCACATTTTCTTTCCCTCGTTTCTTTCCCTGTTCTATCTCTCGCAGCTTTTCTTCAGCTTTTCTCTTAATTTTGTCAAACCATTTCTGATGGATTTTGAACTCCGTCATGGTTCCCACTTCCAGCACACCAGAGCAGGACACGATGCCTTTGTTATTTCTAGCTGAGGCCTGGTAAATGCCTGCATCTTCTTCTCGGCACCTGGAAACCAAAAGCTCTGCGTGAGACCTGCCCGTCCTGCCCAGGCACTACCGCTGGGCACACAGGCATGCACGCTCTCCCACTTCTTGCTCCAGAGGAGCCAGAAGATGAAGACGTGGCCCTTGAGGTGCCCACAGCATGTCAGGAGCCTGAGGCTGGCCTCCCTCCCCGGGCTCTGCCTGTTCTCAGATAAGCAAGCTGGACCTTAAATCAGTGCCCAACTCCCCCCTGGGCTGTAACTCTGGTGAGGGCTGTGATGGAGGAGGAAAAGCTAGCACCAGGCTTCCCGACTGTTCTTGGTCACATTCCTCTGCAGGATCTTCTCCTCTCAGCTCTTCACAGCCTACATGACATTTCCGTTCTTCCTCCACTCTACTGCCTTACCAAAGCCTTCCCACCCCGCTTCACAGGCACCAGCACAAGCATGTGCATGCCATCTGTGCTGTCACCCCTCAGGGACGCCTGGCCCATGGAGATCCCTGCTCTTGCGAGAGGTGAGCCAGCCTCTAACGGAAACCTGGAGCGCACCTGCAGTGGCAGAAAAGTCCAGGCTAGAAGCACAAGGATGACAGGACTATCAGCAATACCGATATTCTGCACTTACAGACAGTGCCGCACCTGTCTGACACCCCAAATCCAGGATTTGAGGTGTGACAGGTCTCTATTTGCTGGGGACACGGTGTGCCTGGCTCTCCAGAAACACAGTCCTCGTTTAAAGTTAAAAAGAGGCTGGTAGTCAGGGCTGAATAAAGGAGACCCTTGGCTCCATCAGGCAAGTGCCAAAGCAGCCCTTTCCTTCCCTGACCTCATGGTGAGAGCTAGGAAAGGCCCTTCTGGGACAGGGCTGCAGCCCTTTCCCCTCTTTGTCCTTGCTTAGAACACTCCTGTGAACTGTTTCTGTCCTTGTCCTGCCTGATCCCCTGGACCATCATCCTGGAGGCAGCCAGTGCTTTCCCTTCACTCACTTGCATCCAGCTCTAACACTCAGCTCCTGTCTGCTGCAGCCATAGAACATGCTGCTACCAGCACTGGAAGGCTCCAGAGAGAGGAATTTCTCCCGACCTTCCTCTTGCTTCCGCATGGCAGCTATCCCTGGATGCAGTAATGGATCTCATACTGATGTGACTGGGGAGTCATCAGAGCGAAGAGCTGAAGGGGAAGGGACAGCCGGGAACATCGCAATGGAGAGCAGAATGGGCCAGCACGGGTACTGGGGGGAGATCACTGCTGACAGCCAGCTCCTCCAACTACTGAAAACATGCTCACAGCTCCCATCACCACATCCAACCTCTCTCCAGCTTCTTTACTCACTTGTACAGCTGCAGGGTGTGGCGATTTCCGTGACGGAATATCTCATACTTGGGTAAGCCACAGTAGCGGTCCATCTCTTCATCATCCTTATACCACGTCACCTCTGGCTGCGGGTATCCTGGGGAGGAGACAAATGGTACATCAGGGTGTGAAACATTGCAACCAGTAGAACATCAAGCCTATTCCCGTGCGGACAAGGTATCAACAGCAAAACGAAATGCTCTGGAAGAATAGGATACATGTTATTCTGGGCTCACCACATTCTTTAAATCACACAGCAGAAAAAGTATTTTGAGTGGAAACCTGATGGGCTTATCCAAGTCTTTTATCACTCCTAGGAATAGGGCTATTTTTGAGAAAAAAATCCCAGCACTTCATTCCTGAACAGAGAGGAGTGGATCACACGATCGTCTCCTGTAACACTGGCTGGGACGAGAAGGTGAGCATACTGTCACTTTTATATGAAGAGGCATGATTTGATGAGACTAAGGCTAAGGTTAGAAAACAGGCATTCGCCCCTCCATGGAGCTCACAGCATTTCACTAAGTGTCAGCCTGTAAGCTGATCCAAAAGTTTCCATTGAACAGAAACAACCTTGATTGCATCACAGCCAGCTTAGTGTCCTACAAATGTCACTTGACAACAGATGTCACCTGCCTTTTCAGTAGAATGACATCATGACATGTGTGACTGGCTGGCTAGCAGGCCGGGCACACAGCTACATTCCCCGCCACCAACAGCAGTGGTCGATCAGCAATGAGTGCCCTACATGGACCAGTGCTAGCCACAGCCCTCATCTCCCACCAGCAGCAGCTCTAGCTCAGAATAAGAGCAGTTTTCAGGTGAAAACTGCTCAAGCCAGTGGCCAAAGTTGGTTTCCGCACTTCACATGGGGCTCCCGGCACAGCCAAGCTGACCCTAAGGGCATGGAATAAAAGTTTCAATGATCACGTCACGCCTCCGCTTAAGTCAATGTGCTCAACAGTTGTTCGAAGCCCTAAGGTAGACACCCGAAGCTTATCTCCTGCAAATGCCCCTGCTGGCTTTCTGTGCTGCTGAAGCGAAGGAGTCCAGCACGCTGCTTACCTCCACCAGTCCCCAAGGGTCTCCCCACCAGGCCCCAGCACCCCCAAATACAGTGGGGGGTCAGGTCTCATGGACAGCCCTGGCACGGGGCCAGTGAGGGCTCTCCAGGAATATCCAAAGCATCCAGAGTCAACGGCTCTGAAGCAGAGAGAAGGCAGGGACAGGGCACTACCTACCTATCCTGGATACTTCCTAGCTGCCAATCTACATCTTTCAGGGCTGACCAGGACATCTCCAGGGTGAGGAGCCTCCTACTTGCACCAGCCAGAGATGCTGGCAGCCTGTAGCAATGCCCGAGCTCAGCTTACGCCTGCTCCCATGAAGGTCCCATAGCGGGAGTGAAAGACCAGGAGCAGACTCAACAGCAGGAATTCACCCTGGTTTTGGCCGATTCAAAATGCCTTTGACCAGAAAAGCAGCATACGCCAAATCTCCTCCTCATGTACTGCTTGGTTCCCCCCACCCTGTCCCCATCCCTTGCTTTTTGGGGGTCCCCAGTGTTCTCTGGCCCCTCAAGGGACTTAGCCCACTGGAACCAGACAGGGTCAGGGAAATGGTGTCAGGAGAGTTTTCCTTGAACAACAGCCATCCCCATAGCCCAGATACCCCTGCAGACCAGATTTTGCTCTATTATCTTCCTTTTCTCACTGAGGTCTCTTACCCTGCACTGCCCCTGGCATCTGCCCTCTCCATCCTCATTCCCCTCCCACTGCTGCCATCGGCAGCTTTGGCTTTCTGTTGGTTAGTGCCCCATTCCTTCTCTTCTGCAGGAAGCCAACTCATGACTTTCCCCAGAAGCCCTTCCTACAAGGCTCTCCATCCTCCCCTTTGGTCCCTGTCTTACCACAGTCCGCTCTTTGCTGCTGCTCTGGCCCTCCAAACCAGTTTCTGGTTTCATTTAGGGTGAGTGAGCCCTAAACTGCTAACTGGAGGAGGCCAAAAGAGTATCCCAGTGATGGGATCACCAGGGATCAACGCTGCTGCTTATATTTTCCATAAATATTAGCTACTGACTGTACTTGGCAGCAGGACCCTGGGCTGAATGAGCCTGTGTCTGTTTCTTTTTGCTCCAGGGATGACAAACAAAACAATTTTTATACGCAGCTCACAACTTGCCCAGAGAAATCCTACCCTTCCCAAGGGCTGTTCTGCAAGCGAGACCTTCATGAGGCCCCCACAGTTTGTAATGCAGGGAGCTGGCAGGTAGATTAGACCCTGTGAACAGCAATTGCAGCACTTCATTCTGGTAACTGCAAGCGTATCATTTCCGAGAAGCCCTGTGATGTCCCCCCGTGGCCTCTACAGCTGATTCCCATTCCCAGCTGACATCTGCCAGAAAGAGCTGTGATTTCTATAGCTGCACAGTGCCTCAACAAAAGGCTTTTCCTCCTGTTAAGCCTAAACTCCCTTTGACCTGTAGCACCTGTGTGCTTGAGGCTACCTGCTCCCTACCAGGGGCTTCTGCCATACCAGCACACCCCAGGCAAGGAGGGATTAGCCCCTGCTACATGCTCCAGCCTGCAGTGAAAGGGAGCCACAAGCAAGTGCCGGCTGGAAATCCTCAGGCAGAGGGACGCTGAAAGGCTTCCCACCTCCCACGCAGGAACAGTGGCCCCAGCTGCCTGTTCAAACACCAGCCGTCCCTCCCCAGGGGCTGTAACCAGAGCTAAGCAGGGGATGGAGAGATGCCTGTGCAGGGTCAAGGCTCCCTGGCATGCCCTGCGCTCCGCTGGGGAAGGGAGCTGCTGCTGACACTGCAGGCATCCATCTTCCGGCTGCCGAGAGAATAAATTCCCCTGGTCCAGGGGTGGGGGGGGCCAGGCATCACTCACGGCACATCCCCTGCAACCACAACATCCGCAGCTTGCCCAGCTGCCGTGACGGGCCAGTTTCAAGGGTGCCAGTGGGACGGTGCGGCTGAGCTGAGGGCCCCATGGGCGGGCACTGCCACGCTGCAGGGTGCCGGATGCTCACCCTTAGCATAAGCACGTTGCAAGACAGAGAAGCCATTCATAAATCAGGCACTCGCCCTTCCGAAACCTGTCACTCCCGCAGACACCCGGTGCAGCTGGTGCGGAGAGGGATTTGCCAGCAGCTGGTCCCCTGTGTCCACCAGCAAGTGCCCCGCAGCTGCAGACAGAGCGGTGCCGGGCATTCCTGGGGAGGAGGGCAGGCATCCGCTGCACACCTTTGAGCCCAGCAAAAGTTTTTTGGGAAGTGTGTCTTCCAGCAGCATTGCTCCAGCATGATGGCCAGCCACTGCAGGACCCAGGAGACTTTTCTGAGCAAGGATTTTTTCTTCCATGGAGACTGCCAGGTTTAGACCAAACATTCTTTTTCCCAAAGTTGTTAAAGTCTGAGAAGTCTTCAAAGCTTTGGTGACCTTATCCAAAACAGTTCTTCCAAGAGCCATCCAAAATCACCCAGGGAAACTCTGTTTAAAGCAACTTTCTTTTTTTGATTTTTTGAGGTGTGGGTGCGGCGGAGTTAATCTTCTGAAACTTGTGAAGGTGGAAAGAGTTGAGAACAATTACACATAATCTCCATGGTTTTCTGTTTCTGCTCTGTAGAGTGGGGTCTTTAAACAGTTTTAGGAGGAAAAATCATGGTAAGATCTCATCCTTTCTGGCTTTATGGATTTAAACCTCCCTATCACCTGAAGACAAGGAGGTTTCCAGTAATGCTGACAGGAGGGACAGATACTCACTAAGAGCAGTAGTTCCCCATGCCACCAGCCTGCGAGCGGTGCTCATTCTCCATCCCTCTCTTGCCCTGGCTGCCCGAAACCCAGGCATCCTCATCTCCCACCAACCTGCTCTCTGCTCTTGTACTCCCTACCCCATCCCCAAACCCACCTACCCACCGATCTTGCAAGCCCCTGCATTTCTCCAGACATCCTTCATCCAAGCACTTCACTCTTGTCCTTCAAAACACTTCCCTAACAGGGCCACCACGGATGCAACACGTTGAAGCCCTTTATGCTTGTGAAAATCCTCATCCACTAAGCACATGACTGCCTATGCACTTCACCCCAACTCTCTTCCCCAAGCCATGGGCAGAGCCCTTTCCCCTCCGTAGCCCTACAATAAAACCAGACTGTTTCTGGGCACGTTGCTTTGTTCCCATCCCCTCTGGGGACGTGCTACTCAATGCAGTGCACATGCCCACATTGATCGAGCACCTACATAGCATGGGAGAGGTACCAGGCTGGACACTTCCTCAGCACAAGCACTGACCCATGAAGGCAGTGATGAGACCGAGCTCGAGCTGATGATTTGGGCAGTCAGGTCAGAGGGGTTGAACCTGCCTAAGGAGGGGTGAAATGACACTGAAGAGGCAGCTGCACAACAGCAGGCAATACCTGGTACTGACATGTGATGGTCTTGGCTAGATCCAGTCATCACCTCTCCTGGCTGGCCTCATTCCCTAACAAGCAGTCACAGACTCAGGCCCCTTCATCCAAGCCCTGACATTTCATCAGCCAACATCCCTCCTTCCCAGCCAGTGCTGAATATAGATGTAGATATACAGAAATGACTGAAAAGTAAAATCCTTGTAGTAGCACCTCCAATAAGGGACACTCTCTCAAAAGAAGAGCCCAATATCCAATCAGTGGGAAGGATCTTTTATGATCCTTGAGATCCTGAAGTCCAGACTGACCCATCAAGGAAAACACTTGGTGCAGACAAGCACAGTAAATGGAAATATTCTTTCCCCCTTTTTCACAACTCTCAGAGATCAAAGGATGACCTAACTTTCTCTAAAAAAAGAAAACACGTCATAACTGATGCAGGATCTGACCCAAAACAATCAAATCAGACATACTAGGGACACCGGTAGCAGGCAGAAGTACGCAACAGGAGGAAAGGAGGGTTTGTGCAACCACTCAGGAGTATCAGGAAGTCTGCCTCTGCCTGACTTGTTTTTTTCTTGCCTGCACCACCCAGCACACTTTGGAGATTGGCCCTTCAAACATTTGCATCTTGCTGCCTTCCTAGGACAGGCCCAGCAAGTCACTGGTATTCATTGATGTGGGACTACCCTGTAACTCTCATTATTGGTCAAGAAGCAGCAAAAAAACATTAAGATGTTATTGTAGGTCATGTATCCATATTTAGGGCTTGAGAGTCAAAACAGGAGCAGCTGACAGTCTGCCCTTTGCCTTCTGCAAGTCTATGAACCACAGTGTCCCTGGACTCCAGCCACAGCAATGGGACTGAGCTGGTTCCACTCTGGTCACTGGCCAGCGATGCAACCACCACTTCCTTTCTCCCCGTAATGTCTCCCAGCTGAATGTAAACATCATGGCAGGGGGAGGTATCTATCTTAACTACTGATGGCACTGCAGTCAGAGTTCGCTTTCCACCTCATGAACCTCTCTCCTAAAGAGGTCCTGAGCTCCTAGCACCGTCCATAGGACCACATGCAAGAGATGACTATATGGCATAGGAGGTCCAGGCTGCTTTTAAGGACGTTTCCATGCAAAGTCACGATTTTGTAGGTTTATTAATGTAAGTGCATACCCAGTCTAGTTTACCAGGTATGAAAATACCGCAATAGGCTACATGCTGAAGATGCTCATTTCACATTTTCCTTCACTTCATCAGAAGATGAGACCAGTATCAGGTCAAGTTTTCAACTTGGTGTAACACACCAGGTTGTGCTACACAGCACCAGCAGGTCGTGCAAAACTGGAAGGCAGCATCCTGCCTACCAAGAACAAGAGTGGACTGCAGGAAGGGCTACAAACTGGACAGAGAGCGTATCTGTCTCTAGACGTTGATACTTTGATTTTTGTACAAGCAGAGGAGATTATTCCTTGGCAGTGTGTCTCCTGCACAATATACAGTGAAGTGTTTCTCTAGCTTTTCCATGAGAGGTGCCGGAAAGGACATGGACATTGCATTTACCAGGCTTCCTTGGTAGGGCTGACCGAATTATCTCTCCTCTCTCGTCTTGAGAGGAAACTGAGCATGCTGGCATCACACATGCAGGGCACTTCCAACCCTGTCAGCCATCCAGTCTAATGGTGAACTAGAGCTCAGATGCACAAATGCATCTCACATCTTGACAAAGCCCACTTGGAGCTGACAGTATCATTTGGACTTTGTAGGCGATGAAGTTTGTTAGAGGGAACTGTCAACCTCAAGGTGCAGTTGGTGAAGACTTAAGCCAGTGAGAGAAGACAGGACTAGGCACTTTAAAAGGGGCAAGAAATCCTGAAAGGGAGAGCAATGCTACCCCATGTCCTTGCAGTAAGCAGTCATGCTCTGGGTCTGCAGCACTGCTACGCTTTCCAGCAAGGGGACGTGGAAGAGAGAATTGTACCTGCTCTTACTCAGAATTTCCTAGCATATCTAAACATCACTAGTTTTCTGACCTCTGACACTCATGGCTTGCAGAATGGCAAGTTCCACGCTACTGCACAATATGTCAAGCTTTTGCTTTTAGAAAACTTTAATTGGGAAAGCTCTTCTAATGAATCACTGAGGGGCATGGCTTGGAGGTATCTTCCTAGAAGCCCACTTTTGCCCTAGAAGCAGGAAGTGGTCTGCTGAAGTTAAGCATCAATAAAATCAACATATGAGTTGTACCCCTGCGAGTTCAGAGTCAGATCTGTAACACAAGTGAGTCCACATGAGAAGAGGCAAGAATTCAAAGTTCTCAGACTGGTTCAACGTTTCCTGGTGCACATCTTATTTACACCACGTTTCTAATGGCAAACTAGATTTCCTGAATCTTAGGAAAGTCTTGGTCCTTGTGACTAAAGCTCACTGGAGATAGCCCCCTCCTTTCCAAAACTTGCAAACTTGTTCAATTTCTCTCACTCAGTAACCTGCCAGAATAACTAACACGTGCAACATCAGGAAAGATCACAGAATCGTAAACAAGTACATACTATGGAAAAAAGAGGTTTCAGAGTCTTTGTATTTAAAAGACAAAAGCTCATCAACAAAGGAGCCACTTGCCTTTACACCAATGCACTGCCATGCCACATCACCACAATGCCCTTTTCCAGCCTCCCCTTCTGCCCTTATTGGCCTAACCCCTTCCTGCCCAAGGTTAGATTTTAGCTCACTGGGCAGAAAATGGCTTTTATTTCAAATGCTGACAAACACAGAAGTTTATCACTGATGCAAATGCAGCCGCACTCTAACCATTTACAGCCAGCAAAGAGAGACAGAGCTGTCCCCAGTATGGTAGCCTTAGTCTTTAAAACTGCACATCCCTGAGTTATGGAGTCCAGGATTAGCAGAGATTAAGACAATAAAATGTAGCTGGCCCAAGCGGTAACCAGCATATTCCATTTTCTGTTCTTATTTTGCCTTGTTTGAAAAGTTGTTATGCCTTTGCCTCTTTACAATCTCAGGTGTTTTTCCCCCCCTAAATTAAAGCTGAAATTATCATGCAATTGCTGAATCTTTACTGGGCAGTCTGACAACAGCAGACTTGTTAACATGTTGCCTTGTTATCACTTGCTCTAGAGTTTAATTAGCGCATGTCCAGCAAGTGAGGCAGGACCAGGTTATTCACTGAAGACACTGTTACCTGTCACTATGCACGTGAATTTAGCATCAGAGTCCTCGGACACAGAACGGGATTTGATAGTGGTTTCAAATAGTGGCTGGGTTTCCTCCGTCAGCTGAGAAATGATTGCGCAGAAGGTGCTCCTGGAAGATTCAAGAAGCATTTCTTAGAGACCAAAGTACTCAAATCAAAGGGTCCCCTTCCTCTCTCATCTCAGAAGCCTGCTTTCTTGTTGCAAATGCCCTCCTTCCCTCCCATCATCCCTACGCTAGGTTGTTCACAAGTCTAGTCCAGTGTAAGGGTATTTGACTGTTTTTTCACGCCTAAGATGACTCTGTCACTTTAAAGTGTCATTTGAGAGACACTCCCTTTGTCTTAACCCTTATGGCTATCAGGGTAATGAATGTCAAGAACCATTTTAGTTCTTGATTACACCAGAACATTTCTTTGATCAGCCAGCAGCTCAAAGCAAGACCCTAACAAAGTCAGCTTCACATTCCCAGTACTGCACCATCAGTGTTTCAAGTGTTGCTCTGGGATTTGACTTTATTTGTGAAGACTTCACATTGTAATTTCAGGCCAAGTGTGAACTGAACATGCCTTCCGAACACAACAGCACTCACTGAAAGCTTTGAATTAAGAAAAGCTGCCCATTGTAGTGACAGCTCACTGAAAGAGACCTTGAGCCTGGCTAGCAGCTTTCTGAGTTCAGGAATTGTATGTGAAGCTGACAGCCATTCCCAGTTTAACTTCTCACTGCTGCAGGTAGGCACTCGCACTACATACCCCAAGAGTTCAGGCACTGACATTGAAGTTCAGGCTGGGACACCCAAATAGCCAGAACTATCCAAATAGGGCAATCTACGAAGCTCAAAAATGGACCTCAGATTCTCCAGTCATTTAATCAATATTCAATGATGGCAATAAATCACCATATTCATACAGCACTGCCAACCCTGTTGGAGCATCACCAAGAGAGGCCCCAGAATATCTGGGCTTTCTTAAAGGAAAGTGATTTAATTCCAAGTTGGGTCTTCATTTGGATAGTGATCTGGGGCTCTTGGGAGGGAAGAGCTGCTTCTTTCATTTTTCCCTCTGCAATTAAAACACTACACGTTTATACTAGGAGAGAAGACCCCAAGGTCTCAAGTGCAAGGATCTTAGGAGAAACAGCAAATACTGCAAGAGAACCAGTAGCTGGCAGCTCTACTTATATAATTTTCAGCAGTGAAAGACATTCCTTAAACAAGTGATCAGCTTATAGAGACATGCAAGAGGTGGAACAAACCCCCAAACCATTCCTGACACAGCTCCACCATGAGCAGAAGGTCTCATAGCACGTGGTGAGGGCTCCACGACGAGGACCCCAGCCTCACAAGCAGCCCCCAGCTTGCAGGCAGGATGCTGGTGCTGCTGCTACTACTCATGCTCTACCTGCTGAGGAAGCAGACTTGTTCAGGAAAACCAAAAATAACCCACATTTAGCATGAACCCAGCAAGGTTAGGTGCACTGGCAGGCTCTGCAGCAGGGACTGAACTGGACACACGGCTGAAGGTGCCAGGATAGCTCCAGCCACAGCAACTGCCTGTTTCATCCACCCAGAAAACTTACCTGGAGGCTGCAGTGCTGTGATTTTCACTCTGGCTTCCTGCTAGAATGGGTTTGTAAGAGATGCAGGAAGATGAATCCCTGAGCGACAAACAACTGGGGTGCAGGAGGAGCCTCATCTAGCTCCCAGGCACTTGGTGTTGGGTAAGGGTTCGGGATAGGGGTAGCTAGGGCTGTTGCAAACTGGACTAATCTACTGCACAAGGGTCATAAGCACTGTCTATCCAAACACATGTGTGGGATGGGGTAAAAAACAGATGCTATAGCTCAGACTTTTTTCTGTGTAAATCAATGGTCCCCAGGAGACTGGTCCTGGCAAGCAACTCTTCACACAACTGCAGGGCCAGGAAAGTGCTGTGAGAGCCAACAGCAGTTTCAGACCAAAGAAACCTTTCCATACTCCAACCCCAGGAGAAAAATCTCCCATTTCCAAACAGCAAGGCAGACAAGGCACTACTGAGGCAGTTACTGGTGGAGTTTTGATGCCCCTTTGATATAGAACCCCAGCTCTAGACCAGTAAATGCCTTTTAGATCCACATAAGGAACTTCCCAAGCATCAAAGAACATTTCTTACCCCAGCAGGAGAGCAACCAGATCAGCATCTTAAAAAAGTGATGAGCACACACATAGTGACACTCGGGACCAAGTTTAATCCCAGTACCATGCCATCGATATCAGCAGGCAACACCAGGAATAAGTCTGGTCCATTCAGTGCAAATCCCAGAGTAAGGTGAACTAACAGCAAAGGCTACTGAATGCTTTAGGAAAGCAGCATCACCAGAAGCTGGGGGCTCCACAGGCACAGCAGATGAATCAGAGGAGACTTGCCCAATGTACACTTGGCAGGAAGCCCTGGAAGGTCTATTTAATCTTTCAAAGATACCATTGTATTAGTCACAGAGGGGGTTTAGAAACTGCAGCACTGTGGGGCGCTCAGCTGACTCACTCCAGCTGCAAGGAGACTTGTCCAATTCAAATTGCTTCCTAAACCACTAACTCGGAGCATTCAAGAAATCTGATACAAGGTGGCAGCCGCTCTTCCTCCAGGCCTTCCTGAAGCTGCATCTCTGTTGCAGAAAAAGCCCTGGAGCAAGAAGACACTCACTTCTCACAAACACTTCAGAGAAGTGTCTTCTCCCCCTGGAAGAGGACACCAGCAATTCAGTAGCCTTTTCACATTAAAGAGGGATTTCCATACAAAGGCAGTCTGCAGGAAAAGGAGATTGGAGAAGTGTACTCCTCTTCATCATGATTTTCTTCTCCTGACTTTTGGTTAGCAATCCCACTGCTATAGGGATGTCCTGGAGAGGCCTTTCCCTCCACTGTCATTCCTCTACCTGCTTCTGCAGCAAACCAGTAATGCCAATTGACTTCCAAATGCGTTACTTTGCCAGAGGCAAAGTACAGCCCTACAAGTGCATTTCAGGGCAGAGTCCAAATGAATGAAGCACAGGATGGCAGGGGGAGAAGAAAATGTCTTCTTTGAAAGTCTCAGGGCAGGCACATCTAATTTTTAACGTCTCTGTATGGAAGTCTCACTTTAATATCAAGAAGTAGCTGAACACCCATCCTTTGGCTAAGAAAGAGGAATATTTCTTGCACCTTAACAGGAATTACGATGAACATTCACTTTGCTGTCTGCAGTTCAACCAAGTGTTAGAGATCCAATCATGCAGAATAAGGCTGTTAGATCACTTCAGGGCTCTCTACTAATTAATTAGTACCAAAGCATTACAGATTAATCATGTGCGGTCAGATTCAGCAAAGTGTTTGGTCAGAGCAGTTTAAAGCAATGTAGTTTTACCTTCCTAAACTGGAGGGACAGAATCTGCTGCTTGATAAGCTAAGCAAAAAACAGCATAAAGACGATTAGACAGAGAAGCATGGAAAGGAGCTGAAATAAACAAACCATTACAGAGACGTATTAATGATGAGTCGTTTTGCACAGGTCAGAGTTCCTATTAAAAGGTGGTACAGCTGCCTTACTCAGGCTGACTGCCAGGACGAGCAAGCCACATTGTCAATTGAAATCAAAGGCTGTAAAAATGAAACGGTCGTTAACCGCAGAGAATAAGTGTAAGGACATTTATACAAATAGGTTTCCAAGAAGCAGCACCTGAGCCTTCCATGCACCATCCGCAGCGTTGTGCTCAAAGCAGGCAACTCCACCCCGGGAGATGTTCCATTAAACGGCAGGCAGGAGTACAGACTGCTGCAAGCCCACTTCTCTGCTGGCAAGCAGGTGGCCTGAGCTGCTCACCCTCTGTGCTTCCAAGGACAGCTCTTTGGAGAAGCTGAAAACTCTCTGGTCACTACACATTGCTTTCCAGCTTGCCAACCAAATCACTAAGGTCTGGCAAAAAAATTAAAATAAAACAAAAGAAGTAGACTTTACAAGAATCTACAGGTTTTGCTTTCTTTGCAGGAACATGTTATAACATTAACCAATTCAAGCAATAAAAATGAAACACCCAAGTCCTACACAAGGGACACTCAGATGAGCTACTTACCAGCGGCCACCAGCTGTCCCAAAGGAGTAATCTTCAAGGACTCATGTTCTAGCCAAAAAGCCACATTGCCATTTCGTGGCAGCAGACCCTTGCAGGCTGTAGGAAATAACCTCTTGGCATTGACCCACAGCAGTCAGGAGCAATTCCTCAGACCCTGAGCATACCCACATGGCAATCAAAAGCCTAAAACCAACTAGGTACCAGCCAGTCAGCAGCGTGTAAGCTCAGTGATTTAGTCGCACTGAGATACATGCTAGTTATGCCTATGCAACAACCTCACCCTATAGCCTCAGAAGTGACTGCAGCATAGACATCCCCTTTGGGATGTAAGAAGTCAGACTCCCACATCAGTACGTGCAGACAGATCAAACCTTCTCAGCCTTGCATATCAAAGACCACCGTTGAACAACCAAACTTCAGTGCTTTGTGATGATGCTACAGAAGACAGCATGAAGAACCAAGAAAGGTGCACCACTTCAGGTCTCCTACCCAAATGACCACATCCAGGCTCTGTGCAACTCCTAATTGCACAGAATTCAGCAGGACTTCAAGTCTTTCCCTAAAAATGACCACAGAGGGTCTCAGAAAACTGCTCCTGCCAACCATGCAGCACTTCCACTTGTGGAGGCAGAATCTCCATGTGAATAATAATAAGCAGTTCAGCTTGAAGGCCTGACACTTTACACAAATAATTGCACGTAATTGGGGAAAAAAACCCCAGCACTCTGAAGAGCTCACTGACTCCTTGCCTTCAGATCAGGAGAGCAGAGACAGAAGATGTTTTAGATGGCTGCTCAGGAGTAGCTTTAACCCAACAAACATGGGTGGCACTTGCCCTTTTGGCAGCAGCTTCACCCCCAGCCACACAATCCTGATCCCTCCCCAGTGCCAACTGCTGTTCATGCAGAGCATGAGCAGATCAGGCATTATGCAGCTGGAAAAATCAACCACTAACTGTAACAGGCTGAGGATCAGCCACTCGATCCATTTTGCAAGTGCTGTGCTGGCCCATGGGAGAAGTCAGACAGAGGTACTTTGTCTTTCCAGCTCAGCCCCACCACCTGGGGCATCCCTTTCAGCCCCATGTCCTTCCCAGCACTGCAAGGCATGCCTTTGCGTTACCCGCCTTACTGGCCAGCATGTCACCATGTCGTCATCACTCCCAGCCACCCTAACAGCTTAGAGAGCTCAAATTCAACCTCCAGATGCTCTTGCCCTGCCCTGACCTCCCGGGGGGATTGAGGTCCCTCCTCCCCACAACTCTGCCAAGCACAGCTGCCCCAGGTGATCCCAGGGGCAGCAGCACCGATGCACTGTGGTCTGGGCTTCCCCCAGGCAGCTCTGTCCAGCTGGAAACACAACCCATAGGCACAAGTATGAATTATGTCTCACCTCCCAGCTTTTCAACAGCAAAGGAACCCAAAAACATTTTGCATACCAGTGCAAGGTAAAAATGGCCTTTTGGCCTCTAGGAATACTACGGACATGGACATCGCTTGAGGAGCCAGCACTGAAGATCCTAAAACACTTGCTGGAGAATGCTAGCATAGGCAGACGTGTGGTTTTAATCATGCTTTCTTGCGCAAGACAAATGGGACGGTGTCTTTGTTTGGATATAAAGAAATCCACTCATCCATTCATCCAGAATGAAGGTTGCCTGAGACATGAACCCCTTGTGCTCATGAATGTGACCAAACAGTGAGCATCAGTACTTTTTCTAAAATCTCCAGCGTTGAGCACACAGCCCGGGCTTTATTCACTGCACATCCTGAAACACAGTGCTGAATACCGGACTGAGGGTCTCTTGAGAAGCCTTGATATTATCAAAAGAAAAAGGCCATCATCACAAAGATCCATGTATTAACTGAAGTTTAACCTCAATACGACAAGGAACGAAGCAAAATTGCTTTACAGACTAGAGATTTAAGCCCAGAGAGAGCAAGATCAAATTCTGAATGCTTCAGCCAGAACAGCCTTGCCTGCAGGCAGCTGGTGTTTCACTTCATTTTGATTACATTCCCAGCATACCCACATAGAGCTGCAACAGCATAACTACATCAGACTCTAGACCAAATCTACCCACTTGGAAACATGGAACTTCTGAGCAAGGCGCGACAGACACCTCAGTGTGCCTAGTCTGATTCGCTTTGGGACTGGACTGTCTGTGTCTTCAGCTCCCCAGAGACTTGTTAGTGCACACAGTAGAGGACTCTGCTAATGAAATGCAGCATCAGCAGTGGATGTGTCTCCCCCGAGCAAGCTTGGGGCCATTATAGTTACTGGATGAAGGCAAATGCTTATCTTAGCCTGAGGAACGTATCTAAAGCAGGTGAATTGAGGTCTAAAGGTACAGCTTTCACTCTACTGTAGAAGAGGAGCTCAGAGACGTCTGCCCCAGGCATGTCCAGCATCCTCCTCCATTGGTTGGAGGCATCTATGAAGCGAAGCACAGCTTGTCAAAAGCTAGCCCTGGAAATATAGGTTTGATTATTAACCGCTGTGGCACGGGACTCTGAGAATTATACCCCTCTACTATGTACCTTCTACCAGCCTCAATTCTTCTTTAAATTCTGTTTCATCAGATACTTTCAAACTCCTTCGGACATTTATCATCTACTGAAAGGTTTTAGCCCTTCAACTACTCATCCTATTCTTCAGAAGTGAAGACAGTTTTCTCCATTTTTCACGCAGTTGCCAAATTTCAGTCTTGCTGCAAGAAGCAGGAGGCAGACCTGTCAACAACACTCACTTTCTTTAATGACTGAAAATATTGCTCAAGTTGATGGCCTAGGCTGGTACATCACCCCACTGGGACTGAAAATGTAACTGCTTGAAAAACATAGATTTTAAACCCAGCACCTTTTCTAAGCCCTCTCATGCAATCACTGCATGAAATTCTCCTCTTTCCATATTTCTTCTTCCCAAGGTAAAGAAATCTTTCTTCTTCCAGCTCACATCCTCATATGGAAGTCGACAGAGCTCAGGAGACCCTGAAATAGGCTTCACAGTGGTTCCAGCCTCACACGTACAAGTACACGGACTTGATCTGCTTGAGCTGCAAGTCATTAATATATTTCAGTGCTCTTCCACAGCACAAAAATTGAGCCACACAAGCTGTCCAGTGCAGCAAGTAAACGTGTCAATGATAGCAAAGCTGAGAACTCCATGGTATGTTTTGACGGAAACAGCACTACACAAAAGGTCCTCAGAAGAGCCCACTGAGAACAGGGCAGCCCTTCCATCCCGGGAGCAGGACAGAGGGATGGCCCTGGCAACCCCCTGCAGATGCTCCCTCTTGCTGGCACTCTGACCCATGACATTATTGGGCATGTTTTGCACATGCAAACTTCCAAGTATAAGATTTCATATGAACTTCTCTGCCTCCAAGGTTAATACTACTTGAGACAAATACAAGCCATTCTGAATGTCTTCTCAGCTGTCAGAAGCCAACCATTTTCAACATTTAAAAGCCAACAATGAAGCTTTCATGTACATACGGTTATGCTTAAGGCTTCTTTCCTCCTGTGAGTCCCGCTTCTTATCAAGCACTTCATGCACACACAGAACAAGTGTGTTTGTGTTTCATATACCATGGCAGTAATTATCAGCAATCCTGTGATAAAGCAGCTGTGAGTGCTATGGAGCTCTACAAGACACATTGTTGTTCCACAGACTGGAAAACTGATGTATTAAGTCTTTGCTTGTCAAGGTCACAGAATGAATCAATGTCGGAGCTGGAGAAATATGGCATTTTTTCTGCAGGTAATTTACTTTGAGCCGAGATGAATATGGACTTGCATGTAACAATTTAGAGCTAGATTTCATTAACAGAGAAGGTGGAAAACAATAAATTAAGTTACATGTTCTTATATCAGCCTCTGTAACACTCTGGAGATGGCTCAGATCTGTGTATTTTAACTCTAAATTATTGCTGCCTTTATGGTCCAAATTAAACTGGTAGCTAGTTGAAAGACATCCAGGAATGAGAAAGGACAAATGAAAGCAAAGCAAATAACGGACAATGAGATGCCCAGGAAAGCTGACATCTTCCTGGTAACTCATTGTGCATAGAAGATTTTTGTGGCTGTGGGTTAGAAAAGAAGCAAGGTGAAAATACAGTTGTTCCTAACAGCTCTTCTGCCGCCTTCTTCTTGGACCAGGGGATGCTGTGAAGTGTGAGACTGAGTTGGTGTGAGGTAACAGCCTCATTCACCTGAGACCTTCCGCTCCTTGCTGAAACAGAGTGATGATAGGGCAGGTTTTAATTCCATCCCCTGGAAACTGCCTCTACTGTGGCACAAGGGGTGGCTGGTTCAGAGGAGACCACACTCTCCCCTCCACGCAGTCAGATGGGATCCCAGGTCTGGGAAATGCCTCCATTTATGAGGTTTCCAGAGAAGAGCAAAGTTCACATATGTCATATATGCTGTATTTTAACAGTGGTTCTGAAGGGCGCTGCTTGACCAGCTCCACATCTTCATCTTCCAGCCTACATACTCAGCTCTGCTTGACCTTCTAGGAGATATGGACAGGAGGCTTTAGAAAGTGGGCTGAAAAACGCAGCTTGGAATTATTATTCACTGTGCACAACTGGCAAGGAGCCCCACTCAAACAGGGCACCACTGTGCAGATAATTACACCAACAGGAAAGAGACCTCTGCCCCAGAGATCCTGGAGATGAACCCACCAATGCCATTACTTTTGCCTTTCAAGTGTGTACTGTATGTCCCTCCTTTCAGAGTTTGGGACATTTCTGTCAGACAAGACAGATGCACTGAACTCCCTCAGATGCACAGCTGGTTTCTTATCAGGGATTTACACCACTTGGTGCCAAAAGCAAGGTCCCGTAAGAAGTTACAGGTGCCCAACTGCTGAAGAGGGAACTCCTCTGAACTAAGAAAGCTAAACATGCTTTTCAGGAACTAAGCACTCCTGCGTTTTCAGCTCACTTTATTATAGTAACAGATCTTTCACCTTCATTTGATATTATGTGCAAAGCAAGAGGTACAAGATTGGGAACAGTTTCTCGCCAGAAGAGCCAGGTGGCAAGGCACTCTCCTGAGCTCAACTGCCACCACAACCAGAGACAGCCGTCCAAGAAAAGATCAGAGGCAATGTCACTCTACTCTAAAAATATCTGCATATGATGAAGCTATGACAGTAGAAAGATATTTAAGCAAGGAGGCAATGCTGTAACGAGACCGAGGAGCAGACATCTGCATTAGACGAGAGGTGTTGATCAGTTCCAACAGAGGAGTTTGCCTAGGACTCAGATGAAGCCTCTGTCATAAGATTTTACATAAAATTGCATCTCTCTGCACAAGACATTCTCCAGACTCAGATAGTTCTTACAAAAAGGACACCTAAAGAGACGTCTTGAAGTTGTGGCCCATGAATGCAGCTAAGGCAGACCCTGGACAGGACTGGCAGCTTCTCTTCTCACTCTGGGAAGTAATTACAGTCAAGTGCTTTGAGATGTAAGAGGTTGGGGTTTTTTTAAAAAACAAAAAAAACACCTAACCTAAAATAAAAAGGTCCTGTCAGCTGCCAGGGCAGAAGGCAAGTCACCATGACCATAAGCTGCTCCTCACATTGTCCGTTATCAGGTATGTTAAAAGACTGATGAAGGAAAAGCCAGTAATTTCTTGTCACTGCTCACAGGGGAGATTCTTCCTAAAGACCAGTTCCTAAGGGCACAAAAAGTAAATATCCTGAATATCCTGTTTAATAAAGGGATGATGTTCTCTCTATGGCCATTTTCAACGCCTCTATTCTTTTGGCCCCTGCAGCACTACCTCTGACAAACCCTAATTCTACAAGTTAAAAAAAAAAAAAGTGTACTGGTTTCTAAATTAGTATCCTTCAATTTACACAACACCTTTTTCCTCCTATAGGATTAGGGAGACCAAGTAAGAAGATCCAGACGACTCTCTACATGGGTTATGAATGCAAGCATATAGGTGAAACATGTTCAAGAGTCACCCCAGAGGCAGGGATTCCTAACCTCAGTTTCTTTTCATAGAGATATCTCCATGTCTGAAAGTACCTCTGTCACATCACTACACTTTCTACCGCTTTAAGAATGGGTGAAGAGAGCAGGCAAATATTTTGGTTAAACACACCTGACAGATACATATAAAGACAGAAGTAGAGAAGACTGGAAAAAACCCACACTTTCTTCAGATCAAAATACCCATTTTTGCTTTCTAACCACCACTGTAGCCTCCCACCGCAACTCTGTGTCTGTATCACTTGTCCCATACTTCTGTTAGCTCCAAACTCACCAAATTAAAATACGTTCTGCATTAACGAGAACTGCTGAATGTTATCTACCGTTATGCATGTCGCTCATCTTGCTTTTCAGGTTGTCTCAGGCAAGCTCTCCAGATGTTCCTGGATTTAATTAAACCCCTAATTGCTTTCTGAAAGTCTTCTTGCTACACCATTCCACTCAGTTGCTCTCCAGAATTATTATGATACATTATTTAATTATAGGACAAAAAGCCCCACTTCATTCAAGCCCTTGCCCTACATCATAGACAACACCACAGTTTCCACACATACTGGCTCAAGTCTTCAGCACTTGTAGGCACACTCAGGGCTGTGTGGGGAATGAGACTTTTCTATTACTCCTCCTTTACTCATTAGGGAAACCGAAAAGTGTCATGAACACAGGGAAAGGTCAGTTTTGCTATTTAGCGAATATTTATTCACTGCTGCTTACAACAGAAGCAGCAGCCACTGAAGTTAACAGGCAAAATGAAATTACCTTGCCATGTGCTTTGACAACCAAGTACATAAGTGTATCGAAAAGGGGATTGGACAATTTGTGGAAAACGAATGCATTGCTGACTTAAGCGTGGCAGTACCAGTGTCCCTTTGCCTGCAAAAACATTAGGCTCCCACAGATGGAAACTGGGGTGCACCCACCCACAGCACTAGCCTGATAGGTTCAGGGTGTGCAGGATTCAGACATTTCCAGACACAGGCTGGATTTACCGTGCCTGAGCCACAGCGTCAACCCAGCCAGAGGACACCAGGCTCACTGCATGAGAGCGCTGCATCACTCTCTGCCTTCCTCAGCAGCCTTGAGCAAAACTTCTGCAACTCGGAGAAGCCGGCTGGGAACACCGGAGGTATTGCTTGCAAGGACTGACAAACCCTCCTTTATGGCTAAACTGATTAAAACTGCAATTTGAAGATACTCAGGAGGGGAATAAGAGTCAAGCTACAGGCAACCAGAACACCTCAACATCTTATTTATTAAAGACTCTCTCTACTTGTAAATCCATAGAATGCAATCATCAGACTCGATTACAGATTCCCTTTGCATGGTCGGGTCTGAGGTATGGGCATTTGTTGGTACTGAAGATGCCACGATACACAGACAGACTGCAATCAGATCGCACGCTACGATACAAGCACAAAGGAACTGAATTAAGGCAACTTAACTTTGACATGACCCCAGTTTTAACATCTGACTTCCAAAAGAGATAAAATCATGCTGCCTGGTCCTGTATTTATTTCTGTGAATCTCAGATTCTTTAAGGCATCAACCCTTGACATGTTGGAAATGGATTATTTATAAATCAACAGGGAAGAGGCACACTCGTTTCAAGAGCTTACAGGCTGAAGAGCATTCCTAATGAATTCAAAATAATTTATAGGCTTTATTTTGAACGACTAACAGAATCAATGACACCTTTGCTTTTGCTTTTGCTGGCATGTTGCCTTGTATTTGCTAACCTCAGCCTGTCTCAGTTGACATGTTTATCATACCTTCTCCTGTGTGAACAAAGCCTTATTCCTACCACAAACCCCCTGCCCAAGGCCATTTCTGACCCAGGAATGCTGTTCTCACTGCTGCTCGGCCCATATCTACATTGTAGAAATACCTTTTTGGCAATAAGATAAGGTACACGCGCAGCAGGGCCCCCTGCTCGGAGTCTGGTGTCGATAACACAAGCGGCTTCACTACAATGAAGGCAGGAAGGTCAGCGCAGTATCCTGTATGCAAGTTTAACTCGAGGGACGCAGAAGCTCGTGTCCATCAGGATTTCACAGCACGGCAGTCGACTTAGCACACCTGCCTTGCTATAAACGATGTGTGGTGCTGACAACCCCTGCCCCAGCAACAACCACGAAAAACCACGGCCCTTTTCTGGGGAGCGAGGGGCTGTCCTGCAGCAAATGAGCAGCTCTGGAGAGCCCAAGCCACCGCTTGGTTTTTCCACCCCAGAGAAGGTCTCCAGGGCTGGAAAGGCCCAGGTGGCCATGCTGCTTCCAGCTCAGCCGTCGCCTCAGGGCCGGGGCATTGCCTTACGGCTTGGGACGCCACCAGCCTGCTCTCCTCCCGCTTCCCCTTCAGAGAGCTTGTCCCTGCTTCCCCCCACGCCTCGGTCCTCCACCTGCCTTTGAAATGTCTCCCACAGGCCCCATCCCAAGGCCTGGTGGCACCACGCACTGTGGCGGCAGCCGGACCGGGGGACACCCACTGCGCACTGGCCCCTTCCCCCTGGCCTGGCCGCCCTCACCTGTTCTGGGGCCGGATGCTCAGCAGGTAGCTGCGCCGGTCGGGCCGGGAGGCCCAGGCCGCGCTCTCGGCCTCCTCCGCTCCCTCGATGTTGCCGGTTTCCCGCCCGTAGAGGCCGGCGAGGGCCCGGCGGGTCGAGCCCATGGCGGCAGCCGGGCTACGGCTGCCCCTGCCCCCGCCGCCGCTGCCCGCCCTGTCAGTCACCGCCGGCATTTATAGCCGCCCCGCACATGCCGCTGTCAGTCGGGGGCGGTGGCGACGTGACGCGGCGACCGCGGCCCGGCCTGGCCCGGCCTCCCCGGGGCTGGGGGCCCGGGGCAGGCCTGGGCCGGGCCTGGCGGCCTGGCCTGCCTGCGGCTGGGGCCTGGCCTGCCCCAGGCCTGGCGGCCCGGCCTCCTCCTCCTTCCATCCCTGCCAGCTCAAGTTCATCGGTTTTGGTAGAAAGTGTTTTTTTTTTTTTTTTTTTTTACAATAACCTCCACCCCACACCTCGATTTGGGGGATTGCTCACACCTCGTCGCTCTCTCATGATCCACTACAAGATTCCCCGTTTTCTTGCAGGCACTGCTCAGTGCAGTCACAGCAGTCATGTTCCTGCGTCCCCCTCGGGAGTGTTTCACGTCTTGGCAGCCTGGTTTTTATCCCGGGCTGGTATTTATTCGGTTTCCATGAAAAGGACAGCACAAAAGAGGGCTATAAAAGGCGGGTACATGTCACAAACTATTACCAGCAGTGATTTAATACCAAATGAAAACATAATGCGTAATAAAATGAAATTTATTCTTGTTCCACCTTCGTGTTGCCTGTCAAGCTGTTGTATCGTGCGCCGCAGGCACGTCGCTGGTGGCACCGCGTCTCTCCGGCACAGGATTGATGGATGGCGCAGATTTGCTGCGGATCAGCTGTCTGCCTATGACTGCATTCAGTGAATGCTGCAGAAGTGGGAAGATGATGGTAGAGAGCTCCAGAACAGGAAAAACAACAGGCTTCTGGGCAGGAGAGATGCAGCAGCAAGCATCAGGGCAGGTGATGGCCGCGTGGATCACAGTGCAGGACAGCCCTGATTCCTCTTCCCCAGCAAACACCGTGATTTGGAAGGTAACTTTGCATAGGGACTGGCACAGGGGTGTTCATGGACATACACAGTGTGTGCACCACCTATGCACAGGCACAGGGATGTGCACAGACACACACACACAGTGTGCATCAGGTTAATATAACTCAGTCTTGACCTAAGCTGTTCTTTCTTGTCACTGGTATATCAAACCCCGGTGCAAACTGAAGGTTTGGTTACAACTTGAGCCAGATCTGCATGTGGAGAAATTGATGTCCACCAAGAGAATTACCAAGTGCAGCAGAAGCCCAAGCCTGGGCATATGGGAGGGCAGTGACACCTGTGGACCAGGGGTTTGGAGAGAAGTTTGCGGGGACAAGCAGTGACTGCAGCGGATTCAGCCATCCAATCCAGTAGAGCGGTGCTTGCAGACACCACCAGATCCAAAGCCAGGACCCCCAAGTGAATTTTACTCTCATATAAACTTTCTTGGATCCTGTTGACCTGTCAGAGTCAGTGTATACTGGGTCAACAATTTTTTTTTTTTTTGTGGTTGCAGTAGTTATTATGATGTGGTCCCAAGCATTCTAATCAGGGGAGGTTTAGATTGGATATTAGGAAAAATTTCTTCACTGAGAGGGTGGTCAGGCATTGGAACAGGCTGCCCAGGGAGGTGGTGGAGTCGCCATCCCTGGAAGTGTTCAAAAAACGTGTGGATGTGGCGCTTCAGGACATGGTTTAGGGGACATGGTGGTTCTGGATTAATGGTTGGACTTGATGATCTTAAAGGTCCTTTCCAACCTAGTGATTCTGTGATTCTGTGATTCTGTGATTCCAAATCTGGATTTATCCAGCTGGTTGACAGTGGCTTAATCAGACTTGTAGTTCTTCCTCTTCAGCCTCAGTGAAATGCTCTTCTCAGTTCAGATCTCAGGATAGCCTTGCATTTGAGCAGTGTTCTGGAAGGACCATTCTGTCATCTCAGGTGTAGGTATTGGAGTTTATTTGCTTTTTGCAGGCCAGCATGGCAGGTGATTATATTATCAAGCACATAAATAGCTGGATTTGTGATAGCAGAGAGGATACTTGGTCTTGGCAAATGCAAAGGACATCATACAACATTTGGATGTGGTCCTAGGAAATATGGGGAAAGAAGGTCGTCCCAGAGGGCTGACCAAAGATCTCACCTTCACCAGGCAGCAAAATAGCAGATGAAGTTGCATAAAATGAATGTAACATGGTCCGTAAGGGAAACAATGATACTCACGTTCCATAGGCAGCCGTGGGCTCTGCGCAGGCTAATGCCACGCAGGAATAATCTATCTCAAACAGAATACGGTAGACCTGAAAAAAACCAAACCCAAAACTCAGAGAAGGGCAGCAAGGATGACCAGAGGTCCAGAGTGGTTTCTGCATGAAGAATAACTACATAGACTGGGACTCTTCAGCCTGGCAGGAACAACTGAGGTATACACAGGTGTGAGGGACAAGGAGAACAAGACCAGGGGCATCAAGTGAAATTAGTAGGAGGTAAAGTCATTAAAAGTGACGTGCTCCCTCACCTGGGCATGAAGCTGCTTCCACACATTGCTGTGGCTGCTCAATGTCAATAGGGGTTAAGAAACCCCGCAGGACATGTCTGTGGAAGGAAAATCTCTTGAGGTTTACTGTGGACAAAGACCTTTGGGTCAAGAAGTCTCTGAGCTACAAAAGAATATTCACTGTGCGCGTACCCAGATCTCACACCCTTTGCTGCGCCCTGGCTGCTGCCCAATGTGGGAGGCAGAATGCTAGGCTGGGAGGACCCAAGGTGGCATTCTGCTGCTCCCACCTCTTTCTCTGAAAGGAGGAGGACTTTCAGGTCCCACACCTTCAGGGAAACCTGAGTTCAAGTCCCAGCATATGAATTACACATTATTTTACCATCCTGAACCCTATTTTACCACCATGAACCCTATCTCTTGGGGTGTTGATCTGATAGAAAAGAGCTCAGACCATCTTGAGAAGGGTGTCCAGAACAGATGGGTCTCTGTGTCAAGCCTGGAACTGTGCTCGGTTTCAGACTCCCAAATACAGGAAAGACACTGGTATACTGGAGTGAGTCCAGTGAAGGCCACCGAGATGATAGGAGGAGAGTATGAGAGGAACTTGGTTTAAGTCTTTAGGGAAGGGCTAAATGGAGACCTCCTTGCTTTCTTCAACTGCCTCATGGAAGAGTGCAGACCAGACAGAGTCAACCACTTCCCAGAGGTGCAGAGTGATAGACTGAGAGGCAACAAATGCAAGTGGCAAGGAAGAAAGTTCTGATTAGATGTCAGGAAAAGAAATTGCCCTGTGAGGGGGATCAAACAGTACCACAAGGTCCCAGAGGGGTGGGCAATTCTCCATCCTGGGAGACAGTCAGCTGTGGATGGGACAAGGTGCCAAAGCAACTGATCGACATCCTGCTTGGAGTGGGAGGCTGGACCAGAGACCTCCAGAGGTCCCTTCCCACTCTAGTTATACCATGGTTCTGTGCCTCACCCCGGCAGCGCAGGGAAACCCGGACGGTGAGCACAGGTTTAGCTCAACTGTGGTGAGACAAAGCCTGCTGTGGTGTTTGATCCTCCCCCCAGACACTCAGTGGATGTATTTTTTTCTGCCCTTTCAGGCTCTGAATGGTTCTTGTGCCCATCGTCCCGCTGAGACAGAGCTTCCTCTTACAGCATCTGCTGTCCCGTCATTTTGTTCGCAGAGAGTGACAGTGCCCTCTGCTCCCGTCTCCATTTGGAAACGCTGTCTCTCACCACTTAGTTTTTGAAGCCTAAGCCAGTCAGCCACAAGGCTTCAATCCTTGTTAGCAAAGCTGCCTGCAAATCCGGTGCTGTCTCACAACGAGAGTCACATATGTGTTCTCACTCCTCTCACACAATATATCCTTCCCTTTCCCAGTCTGCACGCATACCCGTAGGTTCCTCCGTTTCTAAAATCACAAGCTTCTTCCTGCTCTCCAAAGTGATGTCAACAAGCTCTCACCCCTGGTTCTTCACCGAATATTCATGCAGACTGTGCCGGGGCAGAGCTCTTACAGAAGACAAGAACGACGGTCTTTTTGTCTAGGGATTTGACAGAGGATGCTCTCTCTGAAGCCCAGAGAAGCTGTCTATGGGGAACACAGCAACCTCCAGCTGTTTGAAGAGATGCTGCATCAACCAGAAGTGTCATCTTTAGCTCTGGAAAAGCGCTGGGCTTAATTTAATGATCATTTTTATTAGCTACCTGTGCTGCATTTATAATAACTACGTATCACAGGCATATCACGGAGCTACTGGCACATATTCAGCCAGAACCTTCATTTGCAATCCATTAATATGTCTGTTTTAAACCTGCAAGGGTGTATTTCCAAACAGTTGGAAAACCCTCCAGAAATTAAGAAAAAGAAGGGTCTGTGTGTTCTCAGACACAACTGGGGAGATGAGCACAAAGAAAGGTCCTATGAGTCTGTGCTAAGCATCACCTTCCCTATATCCAGGAAAGGAAAGGACCAGTCCCTGTAGGAGCAGGGATTTCTCTGGATCATATTGGACGGACAGGTTGTAGCACGTTTTCCTACCTTTGCAGGAGTGCAGCATGACTGTCCCATCATGCACAGAGGAAAGGACATGGAGGGAGAAAATCCTTCCCCCATCCACCAATTGTGTTGGGTTTAGCTTTTTCCTTCCATCTTCTTCCCTATCCCTTGTAAGAGAAAAGCAGCAGGAAGAGGTGCATCCCCCAGCCTTCTTTAGTCTCTGTGACCCTATGGCATGGCTCAGCACTGCCCCGGGTTCCCTAGTGAGCCCCGTGGAGGTGATCCACGACCGCTCTCAGCCGTGACTGCTTCCTTCTGCCATCCCAGAGACCTACCCGTGCCCTTCCATGCTGCCACTGAAGGCACTTAGGAGAGACATCTTTGATGGCCTCACTTTTCCTTGGTCAGCCCCCATCATAGCCACTGCTGCAGCCCCAGGGGAGAGAAATATCAGCAGAGGAGCAAGAGTCTCTCTCACAGCTTCTTCTCCAGATGGTCTGTGGTCCCCCTCATGCTGAAGTCCTGGTGCCCATCACTCCTGGCACCACAGGGACCTGCTGCCCAGGACCATTGGCTTGGGGAGAAGCCAGTCTGGTGGGAATTTGTCTGCCCTGGGGCTGGGAACCTGTCAGTGGGGCCCCCCAAGTCCTGAGCCCAGACCTGCTTCATCCCCACTGGCTTTGTGTCACTCTCCCTGCCTGGCCACTTCAAAGTTCTTTGGGAATGACAGCCAGTCACTCCCTGGTCACCCTTCATCCTCTCCATTCGCCATTTCCAGCTGCTTTCCATGCGGTCCTCCTGACTCTTGAAGGGTGACGAGTTTCGGTTTAACAAGTCTGCCCTTACTTGCTCTATCCTAGCTAATGAAAGTCACAGCACAGCGATAACGAGTCCTGACGCTGGCTGCCACGTCGTTTCCCCTGTGGGAGCAGGCCACCCCAGTTCTGGGACTTGCGCAACCTGCGGGCGCCTGGCCCGGCACCGCTTCCCCTGGGGCCCTCGTGATGCCGGGCATGCCGGTGGGGATTTCTCGGAGGAAGCAGCCCGGCAGGCTTCCACCCGCCTGGCGGAGCAGGGGCTGCGGAGCTGTGGCTCCACCATGAGCCTTGGGGCTGCGGCCCCCGGGAGAGAGGTGAGGGCAGCCGTGGGGAGCGGGGTGCGAGGGCGGCGGGCAGGGCGGCTGTGGGGAGGGGGTGAGAGTGGCTGGGGGCGTGACAGCAAGGGTGGTCGTGGGGACAGGGGCAAGGCCACCCGTGGGGAGGACGCCGACGGGGACGGGGGTGAGGCCATCTGTGGGGCTGGGGTGAGGACACCGGTGGGGATGTGGCAGAAGATGGCTGTGGGGTTGGGGGCGAGGTCACCTGTGGGGAGGCGCGAGGACACCCTTGGGGAAGGGGGTGAGGACCCTCGTGGGCAGGGGAGGTGCGGGCAGCCTCGGTACCCGAGCGAGAGGCGCCTCCCGCGGCGTGGCCGCCGGCGCGGGCCGGTCCGGCCGGTGCGAGGGGCAGCCCCGCCGCCGCTCGGCGCCGCCCCGCGCGGTTCCGCTGAGGGAGCGGGGCGGGCCCCGGCACGGAAGTGCGGGGCCGACGGGGCCTTCCCCGGGCGGCGGGGCCGGCGGCAGGTGAGTGCGCGGTCGCGGCCGCGGCCCGGCGCGGGGGGAGCCCGCCGAGGCCCCGGCCCGGCGAGCCGGAGCCCGGAGCCCGGCCTAAGCCCGCCCCGGAGGCCGCCACGCCCGCCGGCCGCTGCGCCGGGCCAGCGGCCCCGCCGGACGGGCCCGAGCCGCCCCCCCGAGCTCCGGGCGCTGCCGTCCCGCCCGCTGCAGGTGCTGCTGCTTCCCCGGGAGAGGAGCCGCCGCAGGTCTGGCCGGCGGCCGCCGAGGAGCCGCGGGCGAAGCGATGCAGGAAGGTGAGCGGCCCCCGGGAGTCAGTGGGCAGCTCGGCCTGGGCCGTTCCCCTTGCCCTGCCGCGTAGAAGGGGCCGGCGCCCGTGCGCTTGGGCCCCAAGAGACCACCCAAAAAAGCCCCGCGGCATCCCCTGGGCACGGGAGGCCGAGCATCTCTGTTTTTTCCAAATCTCTCTTCCTCTCGGGGTGGGAGCCGGGGTGCCTGGCCACCGGCTGGGAGCAAAGCCCTGGGTTGCGCCTGTCGGGTTGTTTCCACCTCCGCGTCCCGTTTCTCCACAGCCATTGTGATCACTGAGCAGCCGGTCTCCGTCTCTGTCCCTGTGGGATACTCCGTCACCCTGCGGTGCAGAGCCGAGGGACGCACGTCGCTGCAGTACCAGTGGTTTTGTCAGCACCAGGTAACAGTGGGAGCAGAGGTGGCCCTGCGTATGGCACCGGGCTGGGTCCCCACCCGCAGCAGTGGTCTGCGGGCAGGCCTGGTGGGAACCAGGAGGCTAGGAGGAGAGTGGGATAGGATGTGTGTGCATGCCGAGGTCTTCTGCAGTGCAATGGAGGAGCTCCTTCTCCTGAATCCCTGCGGCTGGAGGAGGGGATGAAACCAGGGATTTCCACTTTTCCTGCTCTTACAAGGGGCCTGCTGGTGCCTTCTGCTACCAGCAACAAGGGTGGGACTCACCACCCACCGCCTGTGTTTTCCCTTCAGTCTGTCTGCTGCCAGATTCCTGGTGCCACCAAGCAAGACTTGCCCATCACTGCCCAGCAGACCCAACTCTACACCTGCAGAATCAATGACCTGTACAGAAATGCCATCTTCTCTGACTGGGTGAAGGTGGAGGTTCATCAGTGTGTTGCCAGAGGTATGAGCATGTCTTGTAGCTTTTCTGTACTTTATGCTTTTCGCACCCTTGCGACAGTGATCCTGTGCAGTTCCTGGGGCAGTGTGTCCTCCCAGCTCGAAAATCACAATACAGAAAGATTGCTCCAGCAACATGAGCCTGCGGGTCTAAGCCAGACCTCTGCGTCCATCCTCTGGATGGTTCAGATCCTGTCATGGCCCCAGTAACCCCGGCTGTATGTACCTGCTCCTCCTGCTGATCACTCACCATGGGTTTCCCAGAGTTTTACTGGGTGTTTGCCTCATTGTGTTGGGCATGGGGACTGGAAGAGGCAATGTGGCTATTTCAAAGCTGAATGTGTGGGTGTGGTTGACCTCAGCATGTTGACTGTGCCCTTGGCAGGAAAGAGCAAGCATCAGGTTTGGGAAGCCAGAGGCAGGGCTTTGGTGTGTCATTTACTATCATGGCTGTTGCTCTCAAGGATTCCCTGCTCCTAAAGCAGGAAGGTGCAGTGATGATGCTGCAACCACAGCCATCCTGTGGGACGCTATCTCTTGGTGCGGGTGGAAAAAGCTCACTTTTCTGGCAGTACGCACAGGATCTTATACAGGGGGGAAAAAATGACTGTTGTTTTCTGTTCTTGTGGAGGGGGGACCAATTCTGTGTTGCTGCCTTGCAGGACTGCCCCCTCGGCTCTGGCGAGGAGAACCAGTCATCGTCCTCAACCCCACCGAGCAGAGGGTGGAGGTGGGGAAGCCGCTACAGCTGCAGTGTGCTGCCATGGGCGTCCCAGCCCCCAGCTACCAGTGGTACCGGAATGGGAACCTGCTGGAACACCAAAAGAAAAAAAAACTCTGGGTAATGTTGCCTTGGGATAGCTCAGAAACGTTGGCTGCTGAGGTGGGTGATGGCAGAAGCTTGTTGCTGGATGGTGGGCGTGGGAGAGCCTCAGAAGCCTTGGAACGACTGCTGAAAATGGTGTTATTGTCATCCTGGACATGACAGGTGTCAGTCCTTAAGCCTGGCTCGTATCTGCCTGTCAAGGCTTGGGCATGCTTTGATCTGTGTGATCAAGTGAATGCCAACAGAAAGCAGTCTCTCCTTGCCTGTCCTCTCCAGCCCTTGAGAAGCAGCCTCATGCTCAGCTGTCTTTCCCTGCCCTGTTGCAGAGTTGTAGGAAAGCACTCCACGTATCACCCCTGTTGCTTTGATAGCTGACTGAAGGATTCCGGGTGAAGAGGGAATACGTTTTATGGACTTCTTTCAAAGCTGTGGCTGTTTCGCTAAGAAGTAACCAATTCGTAGATGCATCAAGGGCTCTCGGCACCTCTCTCGTGCCTTTTTGCAGCAGCGGCACAAGAACAGCTATTGTATGTCTGCGCAGGGGACTGCAGAGTGATGGAGCTGCGGGAGTGCTGTCTGCTTGCAGGAGAGCTAGAAAGAAAAATGGTTAGTCCCAACAGAAGAGAGTCAGGGAGACAGCAAAAGGTCTGGGTTTATTCTGGGTCACTAGCTGAATGTAAGTCAGTGCTGTCTTGAAGCAAGAAAGGCAAATTTCCTTCTGGGGCATCATGTGAAGGGTAAGGAAGACAAAAGATCCAATCTCTTCTCAGCAGTGGTAGATGATATTATAGGGGACAGTGGCCTCAGGCTGCACTTTTCACAGGAGAGCTAGGTCTGGAGATTAGGAAGAGGTTCTTCATTTGGAGGTGGGTGGTGCTGGAACCAGAAAGGCAGCAAGATCTCTGTCCTTGGAGATTTTCAGTACTCAACTAGCACAATTTCACACCCTGGATACACTGGATATGATGATCTCAGCAGAGCTGAGCATGCCCTGCCGAGTGGCTGGTGCAGATGTCCATCAGACCATTATAAATAGGATTTCTTGATGATGGCCAACCTGACCCAGTGGTGGCTTTAGTTCCCCTCTGAGCAGGAGCCTGGGCTGGAGAACCACAGAAGTCCTCACCAGCCAGTACTGCTCTGATTCTTGTCCCGTGTCAAAAGAGATGGGTAAGAGTTGAAAACTTTCCAAAAGAGAGCAATAGGCGTTATCAGAAATCTAGAAAATGTCACCTAAGAGGAAAAACAGGCAACCTTCTGATGTTGGCCACGCACCGTCCTCCCAGTGTGGGTCCTGGGGCAGAGTATGGCTATGATGCAGGGTTTCAAGACTGCTGGAGAAAGAAGAGAAGGCATTTGGGCAGAGGATTCTTGCGCTCTAGAAGCAGCAGACCATAGCGTGTGGCCTTACTGACCTTCTTGGAAAGACAAAAGTCATGCGAAAGCTTTGTGAGGCAAGAAATTGAGGTCTCAGCAAACAGCAAGAAAAAAGACTTTTTATTCCAGGAACACGGGTGCCTTTGGCAGATACTGTCAGGGGGCCTCAAACATTCACTGTAAATAATGTGATTTAACTTTTGATCTGTCTAGATCACCCACGCAAAGGTCAGTGACTCTGGCACGTACCTCTGCTGTGCCTTCAATAGCCACGGAGAGCACTGGACCAGCGCTGTGGATATTCACATAGGTAAGCGGAGCCAACCCATGTCTGCTTTGCTGCAAATCACCTGCTAGCGTGAAAAGTAATTAGAGGGCAGAAATGAATTTAGTGCTTTTGCCTGGAAGCACCAGGAGCCCAGTGCTGGCATGTTACCCTGCAGCTTGGTGCAGGGGAAGCTGGGGCCTGGGGCGTGGGATTAGGAGAAGTAGGATGCACGGCTCTGACACTTACATGTTCCCCCGGCTTGGACAGATCTTGCACGCTTTTATTAACAAAAAAGAAAGGCTGCCGGTTTTAAATACCGCTTCTGCAGGGAGCCGAAGGTAAGAGACTTCAGAGTAGAGAAGCAGCGTGGGGCTCTGCAGGGAAGCTGGAGTGTCCTGGCAGCCCTGTGGTGGCTGTCACGGGAACAGCCTGCAGAGCACAATTTCACACCCTGGATATACCGGATATGATGATCTCAGCAGAGCTGAGCAAGCCCTGCTGAGTGGCTAGTGCAGATGTCCATCAGACCGTGATAAATAGGATTCCTTGATGATGGCGTTCAGAGGTAGCGAGGGAAGCGGTGTCTGTAAAAGAATAAACCCCAAAACCCGGTGATCTGCTGTACTGTGGCATGGGATGCTGCTGGGTCCTGCAGTCTCTCAGAAACCTGCCACGTTAGGGCAGGTTGAGCACTCTCAGATGCTTGCTGTGGTTTTCTTGCCCTGCCAAGAAGCTGGTTTAATAGCTCCTCGGCCAAATCGCAGCAGGCTGCTATGCTAAAACTCATTTACAGCCTTGCTGAGATGAAGCGATGTGCTTAGATGCATAGAGCTGGAGAGGATGGTCTTTATTTTGGGAAGGTTCAGGCCCTTTGGGCTGGCAGCCCAGGCCTGATGCTGTGTGAGCTGACAAATCCCAGGGAGAAGATGGGTCCCCAGAGCCTTGGGCATGCTCCACCTTCAGTGTGACGCCGCTTTGGCCCTCTGCCTTTGCTCTGCTGTGAGACGGGAATAGCACAGGCTAGCTTTACTGGCTCTTTACTCCATCTAGAGATTTTTCTATGCCATAAGCTTTTCATCTCTCCTTTTAGGCTGGCTTTAAAATTGCTCGAGTACGAATTGGTCCTATATAGGCAGAGAGCACTCTCCCTGCCTCCAGGCAGTTGGCAAAACAGCATCCAGGGAGGACGGGCAGCAAGAAAGGGGCAACAGGTTGGGTTCAAAATGTTACAGCTGGGTAGCTTTAACATGCAGCAGGCAGCTCTGTCAGAGGCAGAAAATGATGAACAGGCTTGTGATGGCATCCCTGGTGCGTTAGCAGCACTGGTTCAGGTGCTAAAGCTCTTCCAGACACATGAGATTTATGCAATTAAAAATATTCCCTTAATTTATTCTTTTAGAGCCTGTAGTGTTTTAGGATTTTCTCCTGGGCTGGATTTGTTTTTAATTTTTAATTTAAATAGGAAAAGCTGGAGCTGTTAGGGTAATGATGATTTTAAGAGGGTGGGAGTACTTGGGCAGGGGAGCTTGTGGAGCTTGGAAAAGCGAGTCACATTTGGGATGGCTTTTCTGAGCCAGAACTGCTAAAAGGCAAGGAAAGGCAAAGCAGGATGGTGAAAGGCTCTGGGAATATTACCACAGTCAAAAGCAAACAGGCAGCTTCCTCTGCATTGACCACTCATAAGGAGAAGCTCTCTGTATTGAAGCTTATGTTGACCTTGAGTCATTGTGTTTCTTTGCTTTTGCCACAGTGAGGGAGTGGGCAAGTCATCTCAGGAAGTGCGGTAGCCCAGGCAAGCCTGGTACAAGTAGTGCGGACCTGCCAATGGATACAAGCTCCTCCATGCTGGCCCTCCTTCCCCTGGCTTGCCCCTTCTCCAAGCTTTGCTTCCCAGCTGGTCATTATTTCATAAATGAAGCAGTATTTCATAAATCCTACTAAAATCACCGGACCAATGTCTTTTAAGATTAGCAATCAGGCTATGAAGAACTTGCCTGAGGAGTGTTGCTTGTGTGGATGTTCTGCAGCGTTTGATCCAGCTTTGCATTGCTGGGGGATGTTGGAGCAGGTTTTGGACCTGTGATGGGAGCTGGCACTGGGGTGCTGGGCACAAGCTTATCATTTCCCTCTTTCTTTTCCAGGTACGTGTCACCCTGAAAAGTTTTTTGGTGAGTACTGTGATCTTTTCTTTCTGAGCAATTATTCACTTAATTAAAAGCCAGGGTGGATGGGATGACAGGGCATAGGAGCGCTTTTCCTGCAGAGACCGCTTCAAGCCTTTATGCCCACATTGCCGTGGGCTCTGTGCTTTTGGGATCAGAGCTGCAGGGCACAGGATGAGTCCCGTCCCCTGCCAAGCCCTGATCAGGCTCAGCAAGTGGAGTAAGATTATTCCTAATGAGTAACCCAGTCTTGACCTCCATGCCAGCCAAATGAGTTTAAAAGTGTTGTTCACATGACATCTTTTACCTTTCTTGAAATACCTTCTCAGAGGAGGGCAAAGCTCCTTCCTCCCACCACTGCTGAGTGCCTGGTTTTTCCTACAGTAGAAGGTAGGGATAAAATGAAAGCAGGAGCTCAGGGTTTCTCTCCTTCAGCCCCATGGGGGAAAGGATCTCCTAGCCTGGCTCAGTGCATCCCCCTGCCAGGCACCACTGGCACGCAAGACCTGCAGTCACGGTAGGGCAGGTGCTGAATAACCTCAGTAGCGCAGATCCTCCTGCACTCCTGGGATTTTGCTTGTCAAGTGAAAACTTTTCAAGTCTTTTCTTTCAAAATGATGGTTGGTGTATTTTGTCAAAGTGTTCAGAAAGCCAAGCTCTTTCTGGAGGGCACTCCAGGCTTGTAGCAGCGTGGGGTCTATCCTTCCTGCCTAGTTGTAAGAACTCCAACAGAGGGAGGTGAGACCTTGCCTCCTGCTGCGAGTTTACAGCTTTGTCACTTGGTGTTTCTTTTAGCTACAGGCAAGATAGCGCTTTTAGTGGGCAACAATCACTACCAGCATCATCCCAACCTCATGGCTCCTGTCACGGATGTGTTTGAGCTGAGTCTTCTTCTGGAGCAGCTGGGATTCCAGGTTGTCTCCCTTCTGGATCTGAACAAGGCTGAGATGGTGACAGCGGTCAGTCGGTTCCTGCAGCTCCTGGGGAAGGGAGTCTATGGTAAGGCAAAGCCAGCCCAGCTACCTGCCAGCGCTGAGCAGGCAGCAGCCAACGTGTGGGTAGCAGCGGTTGATGCCAGGGAGGCATCTGGGAGGGAGAGATTTGGCAATTTCTGAACAGCTGTTGAATTAAAAGAGAAGAAATTGAACTTTCCTTTGGGTGGGGCAAGGGAGACCAGCAGCACAGTATGTGGTGGTGCCAGGCTTGGCAGAAGCCCCTAGATAAATGCTGTTCAGTTTTGGCCAGGTTACAGGCAGGCAAAGTAGGTGTTGCTCCGTCACGTGGCTCACCTCCCAACTCCAACAGCATGGTCTTATGCTGAGGTTTTGGACAGCCAGTGCTTCTGATGGCAAATGGGAGAAGGTGTTTTGATTTTTGCTTTACATGGCAAAATTGAGGAGATTGACTGTCAATTTTCCCCACCACTTTCCTTTGTGAGGAGGGGTGCTCCTTTTGAGCTGTGACTGCTACAGCTGGCCACGATTTCCTTGTTTCTCTTTCCTGATGGTCTAATTTGGGCCTCCAACAGCCTTTTTGCAGAAGAGCATTCCCATCTGCAGATGGCTTGGAGGTTGGGCTTTGAGCTTATTGCATGCTGTCCTCATCAGGAAGTGTTCCTCAAACACAAAACCAACCAGCAGATCTTAAAGCAGATGTTCAGATTTGGCGGTGGAAGTAGCTTCTTTGGGGTTTCTGAGGTTCTCCCAGCCTGACAGATACCCTGAAAACACCTTGCAGATGTGGCTTTTTTTGCTTCCAAACCTCAGCGTGAGGCTTATCTTCTCCACCCTCCCAGCTGTGTGGCATACCAGGGCACTCAGACAGTGAAAGTCAGCATGGGCCAATTCCAGCCCGGCGCTCAGCAATTGTGCAGGTTGTGCAATACGTAGGACACAGTCACAAGTGAAATTCTGCAAAGCCACCTTGTTCCGGGAAGCGCTGACTCACTCGGGGAGGCTGAGCTCGTGGGGAAGGGCAGTACACGGTTGTCGCCACTCCAGCCGAGCGTGTCATCTGATGACAGCATATTCCTATGACTTCACTTGTGGCTTCCTTTTGTGGGTGCTCTCTGAAATCCCCTTGCATCTCAGGCTTTACCTCCTCTCCCAGGCCAGAGTCATCCCTTGGGGGCTGCTAATGCTTTTCCCACGGCGCTGACGTTCTTACCCTCTATCTGTGGCACGTGAGGACCAAATGGCATTTTATCCATGGCGCTTCCCTTGTTTTCATAAGCATTGGAGAGAAAAAAAGATTTGGAAACGGCAAACCTTTCATGCTGTCATGCCTTATTTAAACTTCTAATGCTTTTCTGCATTCGTGGCCACTGATCCTTCCTGGCAAAATTGATTTTGTGCACTGGCAGGGAAAACATTAACAGCTGAGTTACTGAACCTTGATAAGCCTCAAGTGTTTGCTAGGCATAGCCTGCTCCGTATGGTGGTTTTCTTTACAGCTTTCTAAGCTGAGTGATCTGCTATTATTTGGAGGCAGTGAACCCCAGCGCAAGGCTGGTCCAGCACCATGATTGAGTTCAGGACTCTTGCCGTAATTGGTGGCATCCAGACTTAATGGTGGGGCGTTGGGTCAGTCTGCTTGCTGATTGCCCCAGGGTTTCTCCATTTGAAGTGTGGTGCCTCTTGCTGTGATGCATCTTCCAGCATTTCTTCAGCTGTTTTCCTTACATAAAATTAAAAAGAACCAGGTGAAGTACAAATCATTGAAATTAACTTGTCTTGTTAATAAAAAGGCACATTTAGAAGAAGATAACAACTCCTCCTAAACCACATGTATCAATTTTTCAAGGCACTAGCTCCAGGATAAATATCTAGAACTGACTGAGAGGTTTAGGATTCACATAACTCATATGCATGGGTAGACAGTGGTGAGACAGCAGCTCCAGGAACAACCTAGGCAGCCTGTTAAAACTACAAAAACCCCAGGAGTGCCTGTGATAGACGGTCCTGTACATCCATGTGTGTGTCGGGCATGCACCTGTACAGAGGCATCCAGTGCTTCTGCCTGCTTTTTCTTCCTCAAAGAACCTGGAGGTGCCATCTCCAGTGTAACAACCACCACAGCTGAAGTCAGGAGAGCTTTGCATAGACATACGGACTGAAGCAGGGAGCTACGAGTAGAGGGCTGACTGGTGGACAACTGTCACTGCACTCAAGTGAGAGGCCCTGGTCTAAAACAGACGCATCTGTCGGCATGCTTGGGAAACGGGGCCGGCTGTTTTCTGAAGTTTAACTCCAGCGGCAGAGGTGCTGGGGCATTCAGGCATCTTTCTGCTGGTGCAGAAGAGAGGACATAGCCATGTGGGTTAGTGTTTGAGCACGGTGCTTGTTATTGCTTCTAGAGTTTTATTTAGCTTCAGGATGCTGACAAGAGCTGAAGAAGATGTCTGACCTCCTAGACCTCTTTCTTATTGCAGGCCTGTCTGGATGGCTGGCCCTCCCTTGCGTGTCCTTACTGACCTGTCTCTGATTTACACTCCTTACAGGGGTTGGTGGGAAGGGACACTGAAGTCATCAACTCAAGGTCAGGGTTGGTTGTGGCTCTTCCTTATCAGGTCTCAAAAACTTCCAGGCATGGAGCCCCCCATTTACCCACCTTCCCATCCCAGGCTGCACCACTCTCCAGGGAGGTCTTTCCTTCTGTGAAACATGACCCTCCATGGGTTGGTGCTCGTTGCCCCATGTTGTATGGTCCACACTGATGAGGAAAGCTGGGCTTTGTTGCCTCTCTTACTGCTCCTCCAGGAACTGCAGGCTGGTGTTACACTTTCATCTGCCTCCATGTCCCCAGCCCAGCTCCCTCCCCCTCTCCTCCCAGGCCCTGGGCCCCAACATCTTGGTGGGCTCTGCTGGCCTTTTTCTAGCTTCAACACCTTCCATTTAAACTGAGATCCCTGAAACTGGACACAGGATCTAAGTGGGGTCTACCTGGGGCCAGGGAGAGTGGTGACAGCTTCCCTGACGATCCTGCATCTTCTACCATAGCTCTATCCCCTGTCAATGCT
This sequence comes from Phaethon aethereus, assembly GCF_964289735.1. NCBI lineage: Eukaryota > Metazoa > Chordata > Aves > Phaethontiformes > Phaethontidae > Phaethon > Phaethon aethereus. Next base: position 23,537,525 of record NC_138588.1, on the reverse strand, counting down.
GGCTCATCTTCAGCATGGTATCTGTTGTGACCCTTATCTCCAAGATTGCTGCTCAACCAGTACTCAGCCCCAGCCAAAATGCTGCCTGGGTTTATCTGCCCAAGTGCAGGACTTTGTCCTTCTTATTATTGAACCTTCTCTGACATTTCTCAAGCCCAGAGCAAAAACTGGCTTCGTTTTCAGGCACAGGAATATTGTATGGCTGCATGTTCAAGGTGATCCAAAGGCTTCTCTAATTCACCGTATGGAGGTGTTGGCTCATCTGGCTGCTTTTCCTCCAGATCTCCTCTTAGAAAAGCCGCAGAAGATTTTTGAAGGACCTAAACATCCCCTGAGTGGTCTAATTATGCAACCCTCAGGCAAACAAAGAATCCCCCCGGATGTTATTTTGAGCATCCTAAAAAGTCCCAAGTTAAAAAAAATAATGTCAGAAATGCAACGAGAGCAGAAAGTTGCAAGTCAAATACTAGGAATATGCTGTCATGCCTTAATTAAGCCGTACGCTGACATTTCCTGTATTATAAGCAGTGCCTGGAGCTTCCTCTTTTTAATTTGGTACTTGGAAGCTTGTCTCTGATCAGCAGTTTTGACTCATGAGATGTGGGAAGAGCATTGAAATGTTAACTCAGAATAAGCCCTTTCCTTCTCTAGGCAAATTGTTGACTTTCCTGTTCAGAAAGAGAGATGAAGTCCAGGAGAAGTTTGCAAAGTTGCTAAGCTGATGTGAAACTCGTGTCTTTTTTGATTTGAATGCAGGTCTTTGTGGAGAGCACTTGGCGGTGCAATCAGGGTGCACAACAAGACCTCAAAAGTTAAAAGATTTCACGATTGAATGATTCTTTGTGGGCTTTTCTGTAGATTTCAGTTTTTTCCAAGTGTCAGTGACACTGCCTGGTAATGGATGTCATCAACTCCGTTTCAGGTACAGGAGGAGAGGCAGAGGGATGAAAGCCATCAGTGCTCGTTGACTTGAAGGGCCAAACCTGAAGTGCCTGCATCTGATTTTTCCAGAAGGCTTCCTGTTTATACTCTTTTATAGTCTCAGGGGAGGTTTTTGTGACATTGCTTTGCAAGTTCTGAAAGTTTAAAACTTCTGCAAATCAGAGCCCACTGTCTCTGGCTGGCGATCCACAAGAAGAGGAACCCAAACCTTGTGGGCACCTGTGAAAACAGCCATTTGAGTAACTTTCCATTGTCCCCTGAGAATAGAAACCAAAGGTGACTTCAGGCATTTTTTACTATGAGATCATGCTTTCCATCCTCCATATGATGAGGTCATGCTTTCAGCCCTTCAGCTCCTGCCCTGTTCACTGCAACCCTTGCAGCATCAGAGATCAAAGCGCATGTCCTGCGAACTACAGGGGCAGGAACAGTGGAGGGAAAATAGAGGAGAGGTTACTCAATGAAGCGTGGGCTTTGGCAGCGAATCTGACTGAAGGGTTTCTCCTGCTTTTGTCTCGTAGCGACTTGTTCCCATTTCTGACCTCTCATTCTTCACTGTCCTTCAGTTGCGGTAGTGCAACTGTTGGTGTCACTTCACAGAGCTGTTTTTAACCCATTTCAGTTCCCTGAGTTGGCTTGTCCCAGCATCCCCCAAGCAGTTGCATCAGTGATGGGAAGTGGCAGCCAGCCACTGTGCAGCTTCTTTTTGGGAAGCTACAGCCCATGTGGGGATCCCTGTGCAGAAGGAGAGCCCTTCGCCAAACACAGGGGTTGGAGAGAAGCACCAGCTTGGGCCATGCTGAGCTCCTCAGTGCTGGCTTTCCAAGCTGGCAGTCCCTGTGTCGCCATCTCTTGTGAAGGCAGAAACCATTACTAAGTTTCACGTGCTTAAACACGAGTAAAACTTGAAACCAAAATTCATGTTGGGTGTTGGACTTCCCACAAACACCTGGATGAGTCTGACTCCTCTCCCGCCTTACAGGGCTGGTACCTGGTTAGAGGTTGTTGAAGCACATGGTCCACGTGTTCTCGACATCTGGAGAACTCCTCTCTGTCTCTATCTCATTTTTCACCAGCTTACATGTGTGTAAATACAGGCAGATCTTTGAAAGCTGGAGAGTGTTTCACATCCCCTAATCCATTGCTACTATCTTCTCCAAAACTAGGAAGCTGAGGACCTTCTTATTTAAAAGGCTGTTAATGTATTTTTCATGGTAAAATACTCTGTTGTCATATTCTTGCAAAGAGCTGATGATTAGCCAAAACTTTGTACCAAGGTGGTATTCAGTCTGGCAGATGCTGAGCTTGGGTGTTGTAGCACAGATGGTTGTGGAAATGTGTAAACCCGGTGACTCTGGGGTCTCCTGACAAATGGCGCTGGAAAACACAAGTACAGGAAAGCCTCTTGGGGCTGTTTCCAACTCTGCTGAAATGAATGGACTGGAAAAAAGTCAAAATTGTGAGGTCAGTGTAGCTTGTAGCTCCAGTTTCATAGGTGCTACTGGCCTAGGTCTGCCTTGCACCAGTATCCCTTCAGGAGGTGGGACGTGGCTGTGGGGAGCTGGTTCGCATCATGACTCGTCCTCTCCTCTCCCTGTTCCCAGCTATATTCTACTATGCTGGACACGGGTACGAACATTCAGGGAGGAACTACATGGTCCCCGTTGATGCTCCACAACCCTACGCCCCTGAGAACTGCATCAGCGTGCAGAGGATCCTCCAGAAGATGCAGCAGCAGCAGACGGCCCTGAACCTCATCCTGCTGGACACCTGCCGGAAATGGTAGGGTGCTCTTCCCCGCTCCTCACCTGGGATGGGCAGAGCGTGGCATTTCAAGGGGTCGGGGGAAACAGCTGGGAGCCTCAGCCCCTGCTTCAGCAGTGGGCTTCTACACAACCACGTGGGGTGTCCCCGTGGATTGCTGGGGCCATGTCCCCTGTTGTGCTGCTGATCCCAGGTCTGTGTCAGGGCCATAAAATCAGCAAGGCTTTCGGGTCTTGCAGGATGTTCTGGGAAGACCAGTCAGTCATGTATTAGGTGCAGAGAGCATCAGATGCTGCCGGAGATCTGCTGGAGGGAAGGGGCTGGAGACCCTCCCTTGATTTTTTTGGAGTGAAAAAGCCTGGCAAATACAGGCAAGTTGCCTAAAGCCTGCAGAGGGATGGTTCTGCCCTGGCAAATTGTTGGTTGAAGCTCAGCATAGGGTTTGTCTTTTTGTGTGTGACTCTCTGCACTGAACCACCCGACCTGGCAGGCTGTAGCAGCATCTTGCTGACCTCATGCTTTCATGGTACATGTTGCCCACATGCTCAGGCTGGAGACTGTTTAGTTCACCTCTCTTTCTCTGGCTGTGTTTTTGTTAACATCTCAGTGAGAAGAGTGCAACATGATGGGGAAATTATTTTAAGCCATGCTACTTGGTTTTTACTGGCCTTAAATGCTTCTGAAGTGGTCATGTCGTGAAGTGGGACTGAGGCTGCTGCCAGGGTCAGAGATCAGCTTTTTCCCTCTGTCTATGGAAAGCCCATCATCCTCCCTTGGCCTGCAGATTGCTATCCTGCAACTTATAGGCTGCAGAAAATTACTACTTGCCCATTTTCAGCAGAGGCAGGTAGACTGTTCCCGTAGAAGCTGTCATTAGTTCATTTATTTCAGTCTCCTGAGGCAGATTTACAGGTCAGTAAAGACCTGGAGGGCAAATGCAGAAAAGTCTCCCTTTTCCTCCTGTGGTTCCTGCACTAAGAACCAGAAAGACGACAGAGATTTTGATACCACTTCCCTGAAAGAGCTGCCAGCCCCTGGAAAGATGTTAAATCTTTGATGATGCTTTTTAGCTGCAGAGGTGGGAATGCTCACTTTGAATAACTTACAAGCGGGCTGTGCCAGGACTTACCCTGCTGCCGCAGCTCTGAGTTGTCAGTGTCGCTGGAGTTTGATGTCTCTTGATACTTGCCCTGAATGCCCCATAGCGAAGCATCCCCTTTCTCCCTTCTTGCTCGCTGCTGCTGCTGAGAGCAGAGGGTGTCGCTTTGCTGCACTGTCAAGTGTCCCCGTGGCACATGTGGCAGCACCTTGCTGCTCTCCCCAGCACAATACCAGGCAGGGGACAGCTTGCAGCCGAGCAGGAGCACCTGGGTCTCGTGGATACACCAATGGAGCTGGGCTAGTGTGCCTCCGGGCTGCTGGTAGCTCATCTGAGGGCAGTGTGTGGTGGGGAGGCAGCGTGGCGACCTGGAGGCTTGCACAGGGATCGCTAACGCAAACGGCGACAATCCATGAAATAGCTTTTTAGCTGACATCTCTGTTCTTGGTGTTGCCAGCAGTTTCCATGCTCAGTGGAGACTTAACGGTGCTTTGGGAAAAGGATATGGTGTGAGGTCTGCTGTGACATTTAGGCATGGTTGTGCAGCTGTTTTTCTCTCTTCTCCCCCAAACCTCACACTTCTTCCTTCCCTTTCCCACAGCAAACACAGCACGTAGTGCAATGGGTGTTATCTCTGGGTTTGTGGGGGATTGCTGTAGAAGCTCTCTCCTGAGCTCGTTTGTTTTTGTTTTTTGTGGGGTTTTTTTTGTGGGTTTTTTTTGTTGTTGTTTTTTGTTTTGTTTTTTTTTTTTGAAAAGTCACCATTTCAGCTCAGCAAAGTGTCTGGATTTCATAGTTGTGTGTGTTTACACCACTCCGTAAAACAAGGCTCCTGGGTCCTCCTTTCCCAACACCCTTTTGGATGGACTGATGCTGCAAGTCTGTTGACAGTTCACTCAGCCATGCATGAACCGCAAGGAGCTGTGTGTGTGCTAAGAGGGATCTCACCCGGAGTATCTCTTCGCCCCATATGTCAGCATCAGAAATGCAAAGGCGATGAGAAACACATCCCCCTTTGCCAAGTGGTAGCAGATGTTCAGCTTCGGCAGAGGAGGAACCAGGAACATGGAGCCTGTGTGTAGCCTCGTACATTTATGTGCTGATTTTGGGTGGATGCGATTGCCTCTTCCAGGAATTCCCTGATTTATGAGGGTTTCTAGCATGTGCCACTTAGGACAGGCGGAGGGTACCATCTCCTATCTGGGATGCAGATAGAAACAGATCGCATGAGATGTGCTGTGTAACTGTGACTTTTTTTGGGTCTGGAGCAGGAGGGAGGCTGTCAGGCCTCTCCCTGCGTGTGGCCGTGGTCTGGAAATGTCCCTGCTGAAGCTTGTCTTCTGCTGGGGCAGGGGATCACAGCCAGCGTTTCCAGTGCGGGCACTAGCTGGTCTTGCCAGAGCTGTGGATTTCTGCTGGTGCCATCACAAAAGGTTTGCATCAACTTGTGTCTGCACAACTTTGGGTAGGTGTCCCCAGCATGGGGACAACAGGACCTGGAATCCCAGATTTATGCATTTATTTAGGAGCAGCTGAGGAGCAGATAAATCTCTGCTCAATATTCATATTTAGAAGCATATCTCCTTTTCCACATTTTCTCTTCTGATCATCTTTAGAAAACTTACACAAGCTAGGTGGATAGTGCCATTAAAGATCTCCAGACTGCACCACCAGCAGTAGGTAATGTGCGGGCTGCTGGTGATACAGCTGCCCCTTCTGCTCTCCTTAGCGTGCCAGCTTCAGCCCCAGCAAACTGTGCTGGAATTGAGTAACGCCGAATAATGCTGCCTCTGTGTCTGGCTGTTACCCTGTGCGATTGGGAGTGGCTCCAAGTCACTGGAGGCAGCTGGTCCCCACGCGGTGCTGTCTGGCTGCAATTAGATGGGCAAGGCTTGGTCAGTAAGTGCAACCATGGTATTTTTTTTGGTGAAAACCAGTACTATCACCCCAGATCTACCTGATCTTGGAAACAGCAGGGTCTGTCCTGGGGGTATGTCCTGATCCCATCTCAAAGTGAGATCTGGATGTGTATCAGCCGTAGCATGCTTTGGTGTCCTGGGGCAGGAGGTGTGTGCATGGTCTGGAAGGGAGCTGTGGGACACTCCAGACCCCTGGGACAGGTGGTTGAGCCATAGCCATGCAATGTGCACACCATCAAGTCCTTTAGGGACAGTCGTCTCTTGGGCCACAGTGAACCCATATATGCTGCCTGGATTTGTGACAAATCAGCCTCAGAAGGTAGGTAGCATGGTTGTACCCACAGCTCCGGGCTCCCTTGCAGGGCTGGGAGCAGCTCACCAGCACAGATAGGTCAAAGCTGGCCCTATCTGCTCATTTTCCCATGGTTTGGGTTCTTTGTAGGACTCCTAGCTTTAGCCTCTGCTGCTGCCCATGTAACACAGGTGGTTATATTTGACACGAGGGTTGATCTTACTGCCATCCATAGGAGAGGGATTTGGTGGAGCACACAGGCTCTGTCTCCTCCAGACACACATTGGCAGATGCCCTTGACACTGATTTGTACCTTTGTCTCCTCTTTCAGGTACAACCCGGAGTGTGCCCTCTCCCAGGTACAGCCGCTGGAGCCCTGGGGCAATACAGTTTATGGCTACGCCACGTAAGCGCACTTTGCCACCCCCACACTGTGACACAGAACTGAATGCTGGCACGGCTTTATCTCCTCGCATCGCATCATGCGTGGTGGCTTTGGAGGCTTGGGAGAGCTTTGCTTATGTTTCCTCTGGCTCTCACCCTCCATCTGTAGTATTTCCTATTCAGACACTTCTTTTCTTCCTCCTGACATTGCTAGTGGCAGCCTGTGCCAGTTACAAGTTATGCGTGAAGGTGGCATCAGCTCCTCTAATCTGTCCTTCCATGCCTGAGCCTGATTCCCAAGGCACGTGTGCCACAAGCATTTCACCTGAAGCCTCCTGAGATGACAATGAGTGTTGCTTACTGCTCCAGTGCCTGTTCTGCTGGCTTTTCTACTGCTGTCACCCACCTGAGCTGCCAAAAGAGGCTGTGCTCTTCTCTCCTATCCCTCTCCACTGCTTTCTCCATGCTGTTCCCACCCTCTCCTGGGCCAGAACCAAGCACGTTGTGCCATTGTGTGAGGAGCTAACTCGGACTCAGCCAACAGAGTCTGGATGGAGTCAGCAAGCCCTGAGTCACCTCCAGGGCTTTGTTCTGTCGCAGAAAGGTGAGGACAAGTCCTTGCTCTTGCAGGAGTGAAGATGCAGAAGCCTATGAGTTGCAGGATGGGGAGTTCAGCTCTGGGATCTTCATGAAATATCTGAAGAAACATATTCTGCAGGAGAAGAAGGTTACACATATGCTGGAAGATGTGTTAGAAGGTAAGGGATGAGCTAGAAACCACTTGCTTCAGTAGCAGGGGTGAGAAGAGATATCACCAGAAACCAAGTGGCTCCACGCCACCCCATCCCAGCCAGCCACCCATCCCTAAAACCCAAATTGCAGGTCGTGTCCTGTGCAAGCTTTTAGTAGCCTGGTAGCAGTACTGAGATGTTCATGTGTGGTCTGAAAGGCAGGGCGATAAATAAGGAACCTGGGGTGACCCTTGTGCCTCCAAAATCTCTTTCCCAGACATCGGCCGGGATCCCTTGGTCACTGGGAAGCAGGTGATGGAGATCAAACACACTCTGAAGGAAGCCCGGTCCCTGACGGACCCAATCTGTCCCTTGGGAGCAGCTGCTGAGTGGTGGGGACGCAACCATGGTGAGCCATGCAAGGCACGGGGAGCGCTACCAGGTGGGGGGAGGAAAGGGCTGGGCGTCCCCGTGCCCCTCATGGACACTGGTCTGCGGGGAGGTGTTGGTGGGACCCTCCGAGGAGCTGACCCTTTTTGGCTTTTCCTTCCAGAGCCAGTGAGCAAAATGGTGACCTTCCCCTGCGGGGCACGCGTGGAGCTCTGCTTCCACCGGCTCTTCTCCAACGTGATGTACGTGTGTGCCAAGCTGCAGCCCCCCCCGGCCCATGTCTCTGATGTCCGTCTCCTGCTCCACCAGTCCACTGTGAGTCCTCTGGCAGAGATGCTGATCCCCTTCCCCTCAACTCCAGCTGGGATTCTTTCCCCGGGGCAGAGGAGGGTTATGGTGAGCCCAAGGGCTCCCAAGGGCTGGGAAAGGCCATTTTCCCATGTGGAAAAGGATCTCCTTCTTTGCTACCTTTGATGCAAATAATCCTCTCTGCAAACACCCCTTTGAGTGCTCCTTCCACGTATCGGTGCCCCACACACTGCCTGCCTTGCTCCTAATGCATTGCAAAAACAGATTTGATGTCGGTTTTGATGCCTTTAACCTCCTCGGACCTCTTTCTGGCCTGCCTGATTAAATTATTGCATTTAATCCGATTGAGATGAAGACCCTTTCTGTTTTCTGTGTTTGGAAGCAGATCTGGCTCTTTGAATGATGCCTTCTTAGCCTGCTGTCCTAATATGTCTTCATGCAAAGATATATCCTCCTGTATTTGCTTCTGGTTGAGCCGTACCAGCTTCCTTGCACCCTTTCTCACACCTCTCCTAACAAACCACATGCCCAGCGTGGTCTTTTCTGGTGGTCTCCATGCCACCTCTAAGGATTTAATTTGCTGCTCCTTTTTGCTAACCATCTTCCTCATTTTCTGTAGTCCTTTTGCTGAAGCGTAGTGTGACTGTGGTGGATTTTTTGGCCCTTGTTGCTCGTGGAGGGATGCTGCCCCTAAGTACGTTGTGGTCACTTGATGCAGAGTGGTGCGTCCAGCGGGAGGTTTGGAGCCTGATCCTGCCCATTACCAAGCCGGAGCATCGTTTCCCCTCGTGAGCTCCTTAACCACGCATGAAAATCGTGTGTGTGTCTGCATGTGTTTGTGTGAATCATCAGCGTTTCTGGGGAAAGGGGGACGCAGCTGCTTGCTCCTGCGTCTGGAGCTGGTTCAAGAGGGATTGGGGACACCAAAAAGGGACCCCAGTAGAGCCAGGGCGATAGAATCCCCATCCCTATCCTGCTCCACAGCCATGCTAGCTCACACTGACCTCCAGTGGCATCTGCTGACGCGGCAGCACATCCTCCAGCCGGATTGCAATTCATCTGCCCCACGTTAGACAGCCGCAGCGAGGCCACCCACTCTCACCTGTGGGACCACAGAGAGATGCACGGGTGTCTGCAGGAGGGCACCTGGCTCCTTTCAGGACCTGGGAAATCTGGCTGCGTCCTCACCGTGCCAACTCTCCTCAGGGATGCTGAGGCAAGCTGAGGGACTGTCTGAGCCACACTTGCATTGCTGAGATGCAGGAGGTGGAGGCTGAAGGCCAACAAAAACAGTCTCGATGTGAGGTGCATGGGGAATGAATGCAGGGAGCCGTTTGGTTGAGGAAATGTTAGTTTTCCTACCATTTGCCACATTCTGCTTATCAAAGTGACCTAAGCAGAGAGCCTGGGCTTGCTGTAGGGCTTGCCAGAGATAACTATGATGGGATTTTCTAGCATTGATCCATTTTCTTTACTTGTCCAGTGGTAGTGTTCTCTCCCATCCTGTGTCTTGCCTGGCTTGCATTTTTACTTGACAAGCACTGTCTTCAGAGAGGCAGCTCTAGGACGTATGTAGAAAGAAATGATGCTGAGACCTAAGACATTCCCATTTTTTTGCTCTATACTGTTTAAATGCGTACTTTTTAAAAACTTTTACATTGGATCTCCTTGTTTTCAAGTCACTTGATCTGGAGCTGTTTGACTTAATGGCCTCTCCAGTCACACTTTCCCCAAATTATTTAGAAAATCTGAAACTCTGGGCCAGACAAAACTCTGGCCTTGCCAATTACTGGGCATCATCTTCATTAAAAAATGCATTCCACCATGGGGAAACGTTTATAAATTATGAATGTGCTAAAAAAATTAATTTAGAAAATCCTTTTTTCCATTTCCTGACTCCTACACAGCCAGAAATGATAAAGGAGAGTAAGGGAAGGAAATACTTGCCTGCATGCACTGTAATTAGATTGGGGAAGTCATTGTCACAGGAGGCTATCGAGACTGGGAGTTTAGCAGAGTGCAGGTACTTGGATAATGAGCTGCTGTCAGCTGAGGGGCTTTGAATCTCAGGAGTCAGTGCTTTAACTGATCCCTTGAGATTAGGTTGCTCCTCGCCCAGGTGAATGTCCTGAAGGTCACTAGGCTGGAGAGCTTTGTTCCTGTGGGACACAGAGCTGGGGAGATGAGAGGTCCAGGAGAGCTGGTGGATTTTCAAGGATCCTGATGAAAAGGGAGTCAAGCAAAGGTGGCAGGAGGCCTGCATGAGTGTCCTGGGGACTCCTAACTGAGCTTACACATGAAAAGGAGGTGTGCAAGAGATGGAAGCAAGGGGAGGTGATGTAGGAGGACTACAGAGATGTGGTTCAAGCACGTAGGCACGGGGTTAGGAAGGCCAAAGCCCATCTGGAACTGAATCTGGTGGCAACAGGAAGGGCTTCTACAAGTACATCAGCAGCAAAGTGAAGGCAAGAGGAAGTATGGGCCCACTGCTAAATGGGGCAGGGTCCCTGGTGACACAGGGCATTGAAAAGGCCGAGGTACTCTCCCTTCTTCACTTCTGTCTTTTCTGGTCAGACCAGCCTTCAGGACTCCCAGACCCCTGAGACCAGGGGGAAGGTCTGGAGCAAGGAAGAATTGCACCTGGTGGAGGAGGACCAGGTCAGGGGAGTTGTCAGCAAGCTGTGGGAGGTGATCTATTGCCTCTACTCAGCACTGGTGAGGCCACGTCTGGAGAGCCGTGTCTAGTTCTGGCCTCTTCAGTACAAGGGAGACATGGAAATACTTGAGACAGCCCAGTGAAGGGCCACGAAGATGATGAAGGGGCTGAAGCATCTCTCCTGTGAGGAAAGGCTGAAAGAGCTGGGACTGTTCAGCCTGGAGAAGAGAAGGCTCAGGCAGATCTCATCAATGTATATAAATACCTGCAGGGAGAGTGCAAAGAGGAAGGAGCCAGGCTCTTCTCAGTGGTGCCCAGAGCCAGGACCAGAGGCAGTGGGCACAAACTGAAACACAGGAAGCTCTTTTTAAAACTAAAACTTTCCTACTCTGCGGGTGATTGAATATGTTGTTTCTTTTGGAAAAACACGGCTGTGGGATTGTTTTTTATTTTTGCTAATGACTGCAGTGATGTGCCATAGCATGCACTTATTAAATACCCAGATGCCGTAACACTGGGCATCTCTGCAAGGTGTTGAAAGGCAGGGATAGATTTTAGAACAATTTGGATAAATTGAAGATGAAATCTGAGGCCAAGGCTGTTACGCAGCAGATGGAAGTTCCTGCCTGTGGGCAGGAATAAGCAGTAGCGTGGGCATGGGGTGGGAAATGAATGGGGTCAAAAGTCCACAACAGCTAGTGCAACAAAAGCAGGACAGAAAACTGTGCCAAGATTGTAAACAAGAGCTCCAAGATTTATGTGAGATCCTCTCTGGCTCTCCTTGCTGAAGCTCGAGCACTGGGTCCAGTGTTGGGTCCATGCTTCATGGATGTGCCAGATAAAGCACATCCAAAGTAATAAAAGGAAGGAGCAAGAGAATTGTGGTTTAGGCAAGAAAAGCAAATATTGGTGGATGGGGGCCTTCAAATATATAAAAAGTTGTTTCCAACATGGAAGGAAGTAATGATCTGAATTGCAGTAAGGCAGGTCCAGAGTGGACATGACATTTCCATGTAAAAAGAATACCTGTCTGGGAGGGGTTTTGCCTAAGGGTGTTGCAGGATCACCACCCATGTGTATCCCTTGGAGCATGTGGTCATGCATCCATCAGGCATGACATGTGTCACCAAATCTGTGTTGTTTGGGCCACATGATGCCTTTGGTCCCTTCTCCTGTAGGGTCCATATCCCGGGGATGAGCGTCCTAGCCTCAGGAATAGGACACAGGCTCAACCTTGCTTGCAGAAGCAGGTCAGCAGCACATGGCTGGCTGTTGAATCCATTTAATGGATGCAGTCATTTAATCAGTTAATCCCTCGGGCTGCTGGGAGATCTTCCCTGCGGGGATGCTGAAGGGACTTTGGTCATTTCCCCACAGTGCTTGAGCATTCGCTCCTTCACGTTGGGATGGTCACAGGTCTGTGCCAGAGAGAAACGGCACATCTATTTTGGATGTCCAATGCTTGGGACTGGCTTCATCTCACTCTGGGAGGCTGTGTGGTTCACCCCACCCAAACTTCCTGATGCTGCGCGGCTTGTCATGAGCTGTGGTTTAACTTGGGATGGGATATTGTTATATTTGTGCTAGTCATGTCTGTAGTGCACCGGTTATTTCTTAGGCTGGAAAAAAGGGTGGCCCAACCTCAAGGGGCTCAAAATTGCAGAGCAATAAACAGGCTTTTGGGAGAAGAGTCCAGTGCATTAGCAGAGAGCTGAGCATCCCTGCCCTGCTAGCATAAACCCAACTGCGATGTTAATCGCTGAAGATTCACAGTGTCTGCAAGGGCTGCTAGCACAATTGCAGCAGCAGGTACTTAGAGGTCATCTGATCCAGAGCACATCTGGATGGAGTCTGCCTGCAAGGAGTCAAAAGGGAATGTGGCCCAACCTCAGCTCTGAGGGGCTGATGGATCCCGGGAGGAGCCACTCCTGGAGAGGTCGCAGGAGTGGGGATGCACTGGAGAAGGCAGGACTGCAGAATGCAAGAGACATGTGCGGAAACAGCAATGAGGCAGCTACGGAGAAGGTTTGTAGGAGAGTGCTATGGCATCATCAGATATGGGGAGGAGAGGGGACTAGTGGTGGGGTGACTATGAGGACTTCTGGCCATGGACCATTTTCCTCCTAGTGATTAGGGCATCGTATGGGTATTACAAGTCTAGCAGGGTTCAAAAATAACTTTGACACCTTCATTTGAGTTCATAAAGGCTATTGAAAGCACAGACACCACGTTTGACTTGGAAAGTCACTGATTTTCCCATTGCAGGAGGCTGTCAGAAAAGGCTTACCCTGGGCAGGGCTGGCGGCACCCGTGTCCTGTCCTTCCTTAAGCATGGGCTGGAGGATGGAGCTGGCTGGACACAGTAGGGCCACTCCACTGATTTTTGCAGTCCTGCCGAAGTCCTGTGTTAGTGGCATCCAGGCTGATCTGCTTTGTGTCTCTCTCTTGGTCTTCAGGTTTAGTTTAATCTGGTTGCTGGGCTCAGCATAGCAGTGACGGCATCAGGACAGCTGGGAGCAGGTACCTGATGCACTGAGCCAGGGCAGGAGAGGGCAGTGTTCATTTGCAGAAGGTGCTCTGCGTTGCAGCCTGTCTCCTGTTTCGGGCACAGTTCAGGCTGGTGGAAGGAACCAGGAGGCTCCCTGAGCAGGAGAGCTCTCCATCCTCCTGCGAGCTGTGTCCTCCCCTTGTTGGCACACCCGTCTCCCTTTCTGCCAGCTCCATTCACTGCCCCGATCTTCCCTAAGCTCCTTCCGTATTATCTTTCCAGTAATGAGTTGCCAAGTGGGGAAGTGAGATTTGGCTTTGCTTTGTACAGAGATAAATGGTACTTTTTCAGCCTGCCTCCAGCAGACCTGCTGGATCAGCAATGGTGTTTACTGCTGTTCTGCCAGCCTTGCAAGGAGCGGTGACCCTGATGCCTGCAGATCCCAGCCAGCATTTGGGATCCAACATTTTTGTGTCTACCCCCGATATTCTCCTGGCCAGAAACAAATTGCTTTGGCCACTTGTAGGCAGCAGTTCAGGGAAGGTCTGTAAAGGCTAGCAAGAGCTCCCAGGGCTTCTCTAACCTCTGCTTCCCTGCAATGTCCTAACAGCCTCCTTCATCACTCAGTGCAACTTCTCCTGCCAACAGCAAGAAAGTTTTGCAAGAGTTGGACCCTTCTTATGTGCTACTGGCTTTATGTGTGGCCACAGTGAGCCCACCTGGGCTGCTCAGCTCCATAGCCAAAGCCAAGCCAGCACATTCTAGCATTGGCCAAGGCAGGTGAGCAGGATCAGGCTGTAGTAGTTGCCGGAGCCAGATGGCAGAGGGAAGTGTCTTTGCATGGAAAGGACTTGTGGACTGGGCTGTCACCCATCCTAGAGGGCTCAAATCCAAAGCAAGATGCTGTTTTGTAAGGTACCTATTCCCTTGTCTCTTCTTGTGCTATTGGCAGCTCCAAGATAAGACTGTTACTGAAGAGGCTGTCATAGAGATGGGGCTGTTTTGGATAAGTTTGGGTTATTGAGAAATAATTGACAGTTCTGTAGATGGTGGGGGGCACAACTCAGAGCTTCCTCCAGCTATGCCCTCGGAAAACTTGCTCCCTCCTTGACATATTGCTTATGGGTGGTTGTGATACCAGCTGTTGCTGCTATCTACACTGCTGGAAATCCCATTATACCACAGTTTTCCCAGTAGACACCCTCAGGGGATGTTTAGCTAGGTCTTCCCATTGATATGCACAAAGTGGGTGTGTAAAATCTCTGTGTTTTGGTTGTCTGCACGCTGTAGTACTTCCATTAGGCTACGTGGCGTTTCCACCAGCCAAAGTGTCAAGGGCACAGGCCAGCCCCAGGCATTGCTGTGTGCAGAGAAGCAGCATGTTTCATGGGCAGTTGTGCCCCCATGCCCAGGCTGATGTTGAAATTTTCTTGTGTTTCTTCTTTTTTCCTGACCCAGAAGATGGATGATGTGGCTGTCCTGAAAGAGAGCTGCCTGGACCAAATGGAGTCTTTGCTCGCCTCTGTGTACAAGCGGGAGGAGCTGGACTGCGTCTTCCAGCTCTGTGGACTACAGAAAATTCAGGTAGAGAGCTGCCAGGTGCAAATCTCCACAGTTCTCCCGCAGCCTCACGTAACTGATACTCCCCATTCCCACTGGCTCGAGCTGGATGTGCCCCTCTGTGTGTCTTGTGACTCCATGCAGATGGTGCCTGGGATGCCTGTGTCAGTGTAACATCCAGATTGATGTTAGAAAAGCTTGTTGATCTTCAAAGAACAAAATCAATCCTCTTTCTCTTGGTTGGCTCTGTCCTTCCACGCTGCCAGGCCAAGGAGCCTGTGTTAGCCTAGGGGAGATGAGATTAGCCCAAATATTTCAGGTGAAGGATGTCTCACTGGGCTGGCCAGGATCTCGAGCAGGAGGAGGGTTTAGCCCCTGCCATCAGGCTGACACTACCAAGCCTGATCTGAGCTATGCCTCTTTGGCATACTTCAAAAGACTCTGGAACTATTTTTAAATGAGAGTGCCAGAATTGCTAGTCCCCTGGCTTGTCTCTTCCAGCAGATTCTCTCACCCCAAATAGCAGTGTGTACCTTGTTTCTCATTTGACTTTTTTAATTCCGCCCTCCCCAAAACCCAGCCAGTGGATCTTGACAGCTGCTTATCTGCTCTGCTCCACGCAGGCTCACACCGAACGTTGCTCTCGAGCTGCTGCCTGGATCTGCTTACAATGAGCTCCGTTTGCAGAGTGCATGACGTGCCTCGGCATATGGCAGCTCTTTCAGTCCTTGATTGTTCCTGGAGCTCTTTTCTGAACTTTTCCCAAGCATTCAGTATTGCTTTTGAGTACAGGTGTGAGATCTGGACCCTGCATTGCCTGCCAAAATCTTCTTGCTCCGCTATACATTTGTACATTTCTACTTTGTACAGCCAGACGTCTCAGGTACAGCTCCATGCTAGGGGTTCACATTCAGGGGATTTAGCTGCCATGAATATGGTTATTTTCTGACTTCTTCACCGTCTTTTATAAAAATCTAAAATAGTGCTAGGCTGTGAATAGATCCCTGTGGAGGGCTACTGTTTAAAACTGTTGGCTTTTACTGTGCGATGTGTATTTTATTTAAGTGGTTCATATCCCTCCCCTTGCATGCTTCCCTCTCGCGTGTGCAGCAGCCCTGTGCCGTGGCCAGGACGGATGTCGTGCCGTTCCTCTCATGGGTGCAGCTTGCCTGGGTGCAGTCCCTTTCCCCTCCTGCTCCCCTCTGCCAGCATCCTGGGGGTGATGCTCTCGGTGACAGTGCCCTGACTGGGCTGATGAGGTCTCAAGTGAGGTGGCCTGAGTTCAGGAGAAGTCCTGAAGTCCAGAAACTATGGCTGAGACCCACAAATGTCATGAGCGTATGCAACAGCTCGTTTTCTCTGGCAGTAGCATTGCTCCATCACGCCACAGCATGGGGCTGTGAGCCTGCAGGAGAGCCAGCCAAGGCTGTCATTTTTGTTGACAGTGGCAACAGTGAAAAGTCTCTGCTTCAAGTCTTGGTCTCCGATTCACTTTGCATCCTTTGCTCTTCCCTTCCAGACGGACGTGGTCCTGCAGCTGGATTTGCATTACACCCAGCTGAGCACAAAGCAGAGGACTTGTGAAAGCCTGCAAACAACCCTCCAGAAATCTCTGCTAGGGCAGTTTTTCAGCCAGAAGAATTACTCCCAGCCAAACTACCAGAGAACTCCTGCCTGTGCCGGCAGCGTGTGCCACTGGGATGCGTCGGCACTGAGCATGGACCCAAAGGGGCAAACATCTCTGAGGACAGGCTCTGGCCACAGCTTGCCCAGCAGCAACCCCTCCAACTCCAGCAGCGAGCCGGAGGAGAATGACGAGAGCGACCTGAGTGAGCTCTGCTCGGCACTGCTCCGGGCTGGCCCAGGGCAGGACTAACCCTGACCCCAGCGGGATGGCGTGCCCAGCCTTGGGAACTGCTATTTTTAATAGAGGCAACAGTTATTTGAGTGCTAAACACATCAGAATCTGTCAGCCGCTTTCCAGCGTCAGCGATCGCCCTGTCCAAATGAGGCCAAGGCTGCTTTTTTGGAAAGGTTTCTCCCATCGGCGCCTTGCGGCATGCGGGGCCTGAAGCCTTCTGGAAATAACCCCTGTCCCACAGGAGCAATCGGGATCAGCAAGGAGTCGTTGTCATGTCCGGTGGAGAACAGGACCACCTGACAAGTCATAACATTTCCAGGCAAAACCCAACGTCGCTTAAAGTCAAGGGCAGTGGCTGATGTTTTCTGCAAACTGGGCTTTGCCTGAAAGTAAATGTTACAGCATTAAAGGTGTCAAGAAGCCCATAAACACTACAGACCCACGTTACAGCAGCAGCACGGCCTCAAAACCCAACTACAACTGCTGACTCTCATTGCACTCGTGCAAGGGACACCAGGTTCAAACAAGGGACCCAGATAAAACTGTGTGAACGTATAAGCTCTCCCCTGGGGTTGCAATGTATGTTTTTTTGTTTGTTTTTTTTTTTTCCTTGTGAGTCCCGCCTGTGTCAAAGGAGGTTTTAAGTTATGCATTTATGTATTTCTAAAGAATGTATTTATACTTTGGGGCAAAACAATTGCTTGCCAGGAAAAGGAAGGTCAAATGTTTGATCAAGCGTGTGTTTACAGTGGAGGCTGGTTTTCCATCAGCAGTAGCCACTGGGCAGGTACACTTCCACATGCCCCTTCTAGCATAGTACACAGGGGCATTAAAGTATGTTAAGTCCTGAGTTCCTCTCAGATGCAGAATTTCCTAGGAGATGGAAAAGACCAAGACTGAGGAGGAAGAACCTCAAAAAGGTCATTATTAGTGCAAATTTTATTTCTCAGTGCCTGTCTCTGTGCATTCACTGTGGGCAACTTCAAGCACTACCTTTTGTGAAGAACCAGCTGTCCAGAGAGAGAGACAGGTGAGCAGGGCCCAAAGGACAACCCGCGTGGGCACAGTCCCCTCCTTGCCTGCTTCTGTAATATTTGTTTGATAAAGGTTTCCTCATAGCTGCAGGTGATTGCTCAGCAAAGGCCTGGGGGGGAGGGAGGGGGCGGTGATCAAATAGTTCAACAGGGGCCAATGACCCCAATGAGGTGTGGGATCTCCATCCTTGGAGACAGTTTGCTCCAGACTGGAGAAGGTGTTGATGAACTGATCCAAGCTGTCGGGGTGCTGGACCAGAGACAGTCGGAGGTCCATTCTGGCTATTGTGGTCCTATGAAAGAAAGAACTCGGAGAGTAAAGACTTCTCTAGAGGTCATAGATGGTGGGGAAGGGAGAGTGCCCAAGCTCTGTCTTCTGTCTTGGTCTAATAGAGGGATGGAAGAGACATTTCTAAGTTTTGGTTTTATCTTCAGTGGTGAAGATGCTTGCACTTCTTGTCTGTGAAGTCTATTGCAGCATGGAAGAATACGAAATGCTCCTTCCAGATAAGCCATCCTACAAATGCTGGAAACCTGTCCAAAGAGAACAGAGGAGGCTTTTATTTTCTTCACAGTGAGTCAAGCCAAGGGAAAGAAGAGAGGCCCCATCTGGCTGAAGTCTAGAAAGTCTCCTAGGAAAAAATGTAAAGCTCAAAAAAAAAAAGATAATTTACAGGGTGTAGTGTAAGTAAGATGGACTGATAGAGAAGCTAAACCAGAAAATAATAAACTAATTGAAGGGAGAACCAAAGATCAACTCAACACCAGCAGAAACTTAAGACAGGTCAGTGGGAATGGCCGTGCAGGCATTTGGGAGGAGCTGGGAGTCTTGTTGCCTCTATGAGGATTACACACACCCTCCTATACTGTTGGGGCAAAATGTGTTTCTGTCACACACAATCATGGCAAATGTCATCTCATGTGAATGTTAATCTCATTCCAGGCAAGGCTGTTTGTTTTTTCTGAATAAAACACTATTAGTGTTTTTTGAATGCATACAGCTTCATGTGGCTCTGAGTTAACGGTCTTAATTTTTCCCTCTAATTACAAGAGTGTGACTTTAAATTGACCTACTGGACTTTTATGCTTTGAACTCTAGCTTCTAGCCTTTTACATGTGAGGACTGCATTTTTTTTAGGTAACTGCCTATTGAAGTTTGGATTTAGAAGTGGATCAAATGATGCTAGATAGGGTGAAATCATGTCAGGTGGAATCTGTAGATAAAATAATGTCAGGATTCATTGTGAATTATCCATCCTCTTTGTAAAGTGCGGCTCTCGAGTGGCTGGGTCAGGCTTAGGAGGCCTCCTGTCCTGGTGCAAGCCACAGGATGTGTCCTTGTCACCAGCTCTCCTGCTCCTTCCAGATGACCCTGCAGCCAAATTGCAAAGGTGGAGTTTGATTGCGTCCTGGGCCTCTGGCCACAATAGCCAGCTGCCCTGCCACCAGCTGGGTTCATTGTAGGAGGGGATGAAGCTGTGTCTGCCTCCATCCCCCTACCTTACACATGAAATCCAAACTCCCCCCCATGGTTGTGTAACTGTTCAGTGCCAGTAAATTTTCCCCTGAACCTGTGTTCCATCTCCCAGCGTCGAGGACAGATGGCTCATCCAAGATTATTGTGTTTCTCTTGCCCACATCCTTCCCGACCTACAGCCATAGTCCTTGGGATCCATAAGCTCCCTGTGGCCACCTGAAGGGTAGGAAGGAAGGAGCATCCATCTCTGTGCAATGCAGCAGCATTTCATACTCTGCTTACGGCATGCCCATGGCTGAGTAGTCCCAGCAGCCTTTGCCCACTCAGTGCTTGATTTCTCTCTTCGTTGCTGCTCCTGCCATCCATCCATCCTGGCTTCTGGACAACGCCGCTTTTCCCCCACCTCTGTGGGACCTGACCTCACCTCTTGCTGCTGCATTTCTCTGACTTGCCCTCTGCCACACCACTCACCCCACAGCAAGCGGCTATTCTTCTTAGCTCTTCCCTTTCTCACCTGACGTGTATCCCACCCATCATTTCAGGTTATCCCTCCGTCCCCATCGATTTTGAGTAGGTATCCATGCCTTTTCATACATTTTCTGAAGTAGCAGGTGGTATCTCCAAGCTTAAAACCCTGGAAATGTGATGCTATCTCACTGCATTTCTTTGCAGGATCATAGCCTGGACAGATCCTATGGCTGGGCATTACAGGTGGACTCCACTGTAGTCTTCATACTACCTTTAGTAAGAAAACCAGTCTATTACTTAGTTTGGTTCTCCCAGAAGGACTACAAGACCCATTAAAGGCTGGGACTCCTTCATTAGGGGCACAACTGCAGGCAAAGTGGGACCAAGATATCAGCTCCAATTTACACTCTGCCGTCATATCTTCACTTATACATTCGTAACCACAGCTGCTTCCCTCCACTTCCAGCTGTTTCTGAGCCAGTCTGTGCCCAGAGCCTACGAATGGCCTCTTGGCATTTAGAAGCATTTATATAGGTAATACAGCTGCTTTCCCTTCACCCAAGTCTGCTGTGTTTTCTTTGAGAAGCACCAAGTGAACCGAAGCTTTAAAACATTCATTGATCTCTGATAAAAATAGCAACACCTAAATGTTCAATAATTTTATTTAAAAATAGATGCCCTTTTTCTGATGCAGATGCGTTGAAGGGAAGGACCTTGGTCAACAGCCTGATGCTACAAACAGTTTGTTTGGGGTGCAATTCTCAGCTCATTTGCTGATGTTTGGCAGTTCCTGACAAAATAAGACAAGTGCGCCCAAAAGGAGTGAGAAAAGGCCATGAAAATCAGGGAGATGCCACTTCTCTGTGGTTTATATAGTTACTGGAAAACCACTGGCCCAGCACACAGTTGAGTAGTGTGTTATATGTGCACTGGCATATGTATCTGAACCTGGCACACTTCTGTTGGCAGCAGATTCCTTGATGTTTGTTCTCAGTTGGCTTTTTTGTGACCAAAGCAAGGAAAGGGTAGATTTCCCAGATCAGCCACTCTGCAGCCTCAACCAAAGAGAGAGGGAAGCATAAGGCAGGTCTTTCCACACCTGAAGAACTGGTCACACAAATAAAGCAGCAAAGTAGGGATAAGAAGGCAGCAGAAGCAATGCGTTCATGTCTCGGGCCAGGTAGGGACACAGCTATGGAGGCAGATGACACCAGAGCATGTCCTCATGCCAGGAGGATCTTCCTGGCACCTTTGGGTAGCTGCGTGTCACTGTGAGCATTTCAGGCTCATGTCTGATACATACATGCGCTGTTCCCATGTAGCCAAGAAGCAGCATGGAGGCAGGGCAGAATGTGAGATATTTCTTGGGTCGTACGGCCCCTCACTGGGCACTGAGCCATCCCTGCTGGCCCTGGGCAAGAGCTGTGTCCTGTTGGACTCAACAAAGGTGCTGGTACAGAAGAGAAGGACCAGGACCCACTGAGGGGGACTGGGACCCACTGATGGGTACCCAAGAACATTTCCATCCTCTGTAGTACTTAGGCATGTTTTCTTCCTTACCTATCTAGAGTCTGCAATAGAGGGACAGAAGTGCCTCCACCAACTCCTGGGTCATCTCTCACCATAGTCACATTAGTGAGTAGAGAAACAACCAGCTTCAATCCAAGCCATTGAGTTCTGCAGCTTATCTGGTAAAAAAACAGTGATATTCAGGTGGTTGGTGACATGCTTATAGCCCATCTGACTGAGATGATTTGCAAGATGCACTGTAACCCAGGTAGATTACAGAAAAATGGGTGGCACATATGCTGTCAACATAAAGTGAAGGTAACAAGTATACCTTATAGAGTGGCAAGTGTTGTGCAGGTAAGACCACTGGATGCTGTGCGGTCCTAGTGAAGTGGACTCAACAGGGCGGAAAATGCCTCCTCCATGCAAAGCAGCAGCTCATCATTTGCTTTCTCGGGGTTAACGCTGCCTACTGTGGGGCTGGTTGCTGTTGGGGCTGAAGGAGTATCCCAGGGGTGTCTCCTCTCCTTGAGCGAAATTAGGGAAAGCCCAAGATGAGGTCCCGAAATATCTGCAATGCAGCAGTGTGGTAGCGCACTTGGGGTGATGGCTAAAACATAATGTCATTGCAGGAGTTGTTTCTGGGGAAAAGAAGCCAATATGGGGGAATGTTGAGCTGTTTCACTTACTGTCTCACTTATCTCTTTCCAGCTTTTTGGAACAAATCCTTCTCCCTCACCTTACTCTTTAGAAACTGGTAGGTTCTCTTTATTCTCCACTTGATAGAGATTTTCCATAATAACTACTACAGAACCTGCCAGATCATTTCCTACTTCGCATTACGGGGTAGAGCTAGTGGTGCTGTCTGCTAGAGATGCTTGCTTGACACCTCCCACTATAGATGCTGTTTGCTGTTGCTTATAGCTGTCAAACTGACGAGCTGAAATTTTCCATGCCATGGGCCAATCTCATGCTGTTTTCTGGCCTTCCGGACCACAGGAGCATTTGAAACTTTGCAACCTTGAGCATTTTCTTTCTTTTATCCCAGGACAGCAGGATCTCAAGAGCCTTCTGATATGCAGGCAACATAATCGGTCTGGGCCTGGATGGCCTCTTATGGAACGTATGTGTGCAGTATAGGAGAACATACAGAGGGACATACAGGGAATCTGCGAGGCTCAAGAATGCTGTTTTGGTCCTCTTCCCTAATTTTTGGAAGTAGCTTCTCACATAGGCAGGAAAGATCCTGAAGGCATTAGCTGGCCGTTCCTTCCCAGGGAAGGAGGGAGCTTCCCAAAGTGCAAGTTACCCTGTTCTTGAGCAGTTATGGCACTTTTCTTGTAGACAAGGATTGAATAGCATGATTTCTTGAACTGATCTAATAGAGGAATTGCTTTTTTTCTAAAATGCACTGATTAGGTAATTTAGCTGAGGATCACTTCTGAAATACCAGGTAATGCCAGTCTACTTCCTATAGGCATAACAGGACCATACACAAGACAGCAATTGAAGACACCAGACTCGGGACTAGTAAGGAGGTCTTGAATTGTTAAATCCAGGTGGTTCTATCAAAGGCTGTTGTCACAGATGGCCTTTATCCATCATGCTTTGCACATGGAGACACCCACGGCTGTGCTCTCTCTCCTAACGTTGGCAATCATCCTGCTTCGAACAGGAGGTTGGACTAGGTCCCTTCCAATCAACACTTTTGTGATTCTTCCACCAGAATATATGCCCAAAAGAGTATACACGTTCTGAGTGATTCTGAACAGCAAGCAAACCGGGACGTGCAAGACTGTTTCAGTGAAATATCCCTGCTCCCAGCCCAAAAAGTAAACGAAGACATGGGTTCAGCTCAACTGGTTCCAAAACTCTTAAAAACAAAAACTTATGGCAGGTCTAGAAAATAATGGAAAGGTGGTAAAACAGTTCATTTGAAATGTAAGATGGTTCAGATTTGGTTCTTCCAGGCTTCCCCAACAAGCAGATGGTTCAGTAATGAAACCAGGAGGGTAGTTTTATTTAAAAAGGGTGAGTTAAGTACACTGTGAAGACAGTAAACCTGCGATAACTCAAATTAAAAAGAAGAAAAATGCTGTTGATCTGCGTTCAGGCAAGCTACCCCTCTGCAGAGAGCTGGGATGCCTCTTTGGAAAGCAAAGATAGAAGCAGGTTTGGTGTCGTGGTGAAGCCTGCAGACTAAGACTTCACTAATGGTGAGAAATTATTAATAGCACAGCCTCTTCATATGGTCCCAGAGTTCCCTCCTCTATCAAAGATTATTTCAATGACTGTTTTGCCATTGTTACTAATCACTTGAAATTAGATCCATGACATCATGTGGCGGTGAAAAGTGTATCACCAAACAAATAAGACTCCTTCAAGTGCTTGAAGGTGCTTCTTATCTTCACAGTTTGGATAACCTTTTGCAACAGTAATCAACAATTTCAAATATATTGGTCATATCACCTCCTCAAAGCGATGGAAGAGACTTTCAAATTACAGACCAGACATCATACGGGAAGCACTGGCGTGGTATCGCACAGTAACTAAGAGCTAATGTCTCTTTGATAAAGATGCCTTCACTGAGTTGGATTTTCTTGCCATGGTGTCAGGAATAGTTGATGAGACAGACATGTTATTAAGTGGTAAAAATAAACAGATGGAAGAGACAAGTGGGCGATTTCAGCTATGACTTTCCAGAATGTTTCAGCAAAGAATAACCTCCTAATTTCCATAACCTACTGGAGATTAAAAGTATGAGGTACTTACCCAAGTGTTACATGGCCACAGATCCTTGTGCACCAGTGGGACACCCACTGTAACGTTGGACCGCAAGTTGAGCCAACAGCTTGTCCCTGCCTGACCACAGGGCCCATTAGATGGGGCAGTTTGTGGACCTGGAGACGGGGTTCTTGTCCTGACCTGCTGCTACTCTGGATGCAAAGTCATCAACGTCGAGAGCATCACTGCATGTCCACGTGTGCTGACTGCCTTGGTTCCTGCTGGGTATCACTACCTATTTTTGAGACCCCAACCTCTATACCCGTCCTCTTTTCTTCCTCTCCCTCCCCCAACCACAGTAGTCTCTTCTCCTCAGCTTTCTTTTTGTCTCACCCCTTCCCCCTGTGGAGGATGCAGCAGCTTGGACAGGGCTGTGCCAGCAGCCTGCCCAACCAGGGGAATGACAGAAGATGACAGGCAAGCTGAAGATGTTTCATCCCCAGGGATTGCAATGGTTAGAGCATCAGCTCCTGCAGAGATGTGACAGTGGAATAGTGTTAAGTGTCAACATTGTGAGTGTGGAGGAGCCTGCCTTTGCATCTGGGGTCCTTGCCATAGCAGGGCATGACAAAGTCAGAAAGTCCTCTTTTCTGTACAGTCAACAGAAAAGGGGTGTTGCTCCCAGACCTGGCTCCTGCCCAGCCTGCTGGAGGATACATTACTGGAAAAGTAGAGGGCAGCTTCTGCTATGTCACTGCAGCCATCTCCTGCCTGCCTGCCTTATTCTTCTGTGTTGCTTAATATTGATTATGAAATATTAAATCAGATAAATACCTTTGACCTTTCTGGATGATAAGAAAAGACATTGTTCTGCCTCCTAAAATGCCATTGTTTTCACTGGAAATGCTAATGGGATTATATAAAGGTTATTTCAGCCTCCTCTCAAGTCTGGAGACATGGCAAAACAATGATGATGCCCTTTGTTTATGCCTTTTTAATGACTGCTTTTATCTCCAGGTATCTGAGGCCTCTGCATCTTCTCAGGTGCTCACTTGTGGAGTCCTTGGGCTGCTTTTGGGGAGAAGCTTCCTGGGGAAGTGTCTGTGCTGTCATATTAGAGATCTGGAGGAGAACTGATGTGGTGGAGAGCTCTGGGAATCTGGGAAGGATTTGATGTGTATGTCTTGATACTTGTAGGTATGTGCCTTTCTGCAGTCTGCAGTACGAGCATCAGGGAGCATGCACGCAATGAGTCCAACATGCTCCTGTGGTGGGTCTGCGCAGCCGCGTCTGCACTGGTGTGCACCAGCGCACCTCTGGGGCTCTGTCCTCTGGTTTGCTTTCTTTGAGGCATCTGTCTGTGAGCCTGTGCCAGGATGCATGCATGAGCGCACACAGTTCTCGTGATGAGCAAGTTGTGTGGCAGGGTCCCTGTTTGCAGCCCCCAGTCTAGACAGACCTTCAGTGCACCGTGCAGAAGTGACAGGCTGAGTAAGAAGCGTCATTCATGAGCCAGAGAAAGCCACAGAAATAACCCTGATGCTCCACTTGCTCTGTTCTCTGGGAAGGTGCTTCCAAAACCATGCTTTCCTCTAATATTTGGTTGTTACTGTTTTTTTGCCCAAGCCTTTGATTTTTACTGTCATTCCCTTGTGTCCCAAAACAGCCCCAGTGTTGTGCAAGGGGGCTTGTGATGGCCCAATAACCTCTCTGCTTTCCAGAGAAAAGCCCAGCACCAAGGTAGACTGCCATAATTTCTAACACCAGAAACATCAGTAAAGAACTGGTTCTCAGTGGGGAACCTCCCCTTGTCCCCACCTCCACGTGGACTGATGAATAAATTTTTTTCAACTGGCACTGTCATGAGCGTTAGGGTCACAGACATCCTAGGCATCAGAATCACAGAATCATAGAATGGTTTGGTTTGGAAGGGACCTTTGGAAGATCGCCTAGTCCAACCCCCTTGCCATGGGCAGGAACATCCTTCACTAGATCAGGTTGCTCAAAGCCCCATCCAACCTGACCTTGAACATTTCCAGTGATCCACAACTTCTCTGGGCAACCTCTTCTCATGTCTCAGCACATTCATTGCAAAAAATTTCTTCCTTATATCCAACCTCAGTCTACTCTCTTTCAGTTTA
This sequence comes from Phaethon aethereus, assembly GCF_964289735.1. Taxonomy (NCBI): domain Eukaryota; kingdom Metazoa; phylum Chordata; class Aves; order Phaethontiformes; family Phaethontidae; genus Phaethon; species Phaethon aethereus. The sequence goes on along the minus strand of NC_138588.1, from coordinate 23,511,777 downwards.
AAACCATTGCCCCTTGTCTAGTCGCTGCAGGCCCAAGTAAAAAAGTCTTTCTCTATCTTTCTTATAAGCCCCATTTATATATTGAAAGGACACATTAAGAGCGGCCTAAGCAAGGTCTGTGACCAGTCTTGCTTCAAGCAGAACATTGGGCTGGGGACCTCCGGGGGGTACTTCCACCCTAAGTCCTTTTAGGACTCTATAAAGATTGCTGTGAAATTCTGTTTAGCTTCAGTGTTCTGCCTTTTCACGCTCTCCTGAAGTTTGTTTTTGATGAGGAAAAGATAAAAAAACAGAAATGTGGCCAACACAAGGACACTCCTCCCTGCTGAAGCTTCACATTGTCCTGGGTCATTTGCCCGATTGGTGGCAGAGGATGGGTGTGTGTGCAGATACCACGGGGGCTGCCCAGAGCAGGACGATGGGGATTCATGTTTTTCCTAAAAAAAAATATTTTTTGAACCTGTGGGAGGGAAATGGTATTTTGGGAATGATTCTTCTAAGCATAGCTTGATTGTGCTAATAGATTGAGAGATTTGAGAGGAACAAGAGGTGGTTCCTGGAGAGCAGAGGGCCACGTTAGCTAGAACAGCTGGGATTACATCTTTCACAGGTAATGGAGAAAGGAAAGGAGAAGGTGGTTGTCATTGCCTGTTGAATGCAAAAACATTTAGCAAAGAGTGTGGGCAGAGAAAGGTGGTGCATACCTGGCGTTTGGTGGAGATACGAATTACAAATCCTGTTACTGAAAGTTATAATTCTCTTTTTTGAAGTTATTTTGTAGGTCTCCCTAGAGGATCATGCCTGAGAGGTCAGAGACAGCGCAGAGCAGCTGCTTTAGGACAGTACTCTCATTGCTGTTGGGGGGTTTCTCATGCACATTGGTTATGCAAATTCATATAGTAGGTTTGGTTTTCTCACCTAGTTTCAGTGAGACTTGTTTGAATCCTCCCAGACCAGAGGATTTCACAGTGTGGGATGCACACAGCATAGTTTGATCATACCATGACAGGCAGCGATCTTGGCCATGCCTGCAGGACAGGATTCACATGTGGTGCTCCAGCTTGGCGTGCTTCTGTGCAACTGCTGCTCCCTGCAAGTTTTGTTGGGATGATCGCTTTGGTAGCATTTGAAGGAAGAAGAGGGAAAAGACTTCAGAGGACAGTTGTTTTTCCAACATATATGCCATTTGTGTAATGTTTTTTTCTGGAGAGGTGCCAGATGAAGTTGGTATGGGACAAGCAGTGGAGGTTGTCTTTTTCCCCCCCAACAGTATCGGCTGGTCTAATGAGATTTATGCACTCTCTTTACAGCCTTTGCCAAGTTATATCCTTAGACCGCTATTGCTACTACTAAACTGATACCTTCACTGACTATGCTATTCTCCAAAGTCCCACTGCTGCTGAGTTACTCTCATCCTCTCACTTTCTGTATGTCTTTCAAAAGAGTCTCCCTGGCACTGGTGTTGACTAGAGAAAATCTGAAATTTAATTACCAACACAACATTTCCAGTTTTGGGATCATCTTTCCCAGTGCACTGGTGGCATCGCAGAGCCACTGCATTCTGTCCTGAGACTGCTGAGACCCACTGCAGTCTCGCAGGTGCCTGTCTGCAGTCACCCATCACATTGTTATCGCTGATGGGATTCCCCGTGACACTGGCTGCACGGGGTCAGGTGCCCACAGCTTCCCTCTCCTGCAGCCAGGGAGACACCGTGGACCCACCCTAGTGACCAAAATCATAAGAAGCAGCAAGATGATCTGCAGCCATAAGCTCCAGAAGATGAGAAACCTGCTGCCTCTCACACAGGCCGATTCCTTTATTGCTCGTTTCCTTCCTACCCCAAAGCTGTACGTTATAATTTTAGCTTGTCCACTCCATCATAATTTGACTCTTTGTCTTCATCAATGCTTTAACAAGCCCTACTCAGCCCTTTCCTAGGAAGAGGCTTTTTAATCCACAATGCAGTAAGGCTGCTTATTCATTCCTGGCTCCTCTCCACTATTTTCTCTCACAGGAAACGCTTCTGCTTCCAGGTAGGCTGCAATAAGAGCGCTTAGCACAGCTCTCTGCTGCGCTGGTATGAGTCAATACGAGTTCAACCTTTGGAAAATTGTTTCTTGAAGGCCAGAGACATTTGTTTGTCCTATACTTAAACATCTTTCACTGACACATCAGAGCAACCACAGCCCATCGCTTAGCATCCTGAGTGACAGCACAGCGTAACTGACAGCCCAATGAATGTCTAACAGGATAAAAAAGAACATGAAAATACTCTAATGTCCACAGTTAATGGGGTCAAAGGAGGCCTACTATGGAAAACTTCATTTTCAGATTACTTTTGACTGTGCTAGTACAGTGCTTTCTTATCATCACAGTACCTAGTCCTTTTAAGGCATAAAAAGAATTTTGTCCATAATAAATCTTACAATTTTTTTTTTTTTTCTGAAACGCCTGTTTGTCACAGCCCCTTATAGTTTCCTATCTTTCTTCACCTTCCCAAGAACAAAAAGTATTCAGTGTCCTGCACCTCTTATGAGATGCTGTGTCCTGATACATGGTGTTATTTTTTCCCTCTCTCCACACACCAGTCATCTATGGAAAAGTAACCAGATGAGATAGCTTCTACTGTTAAACAAAACAATAATAAAGTTAGTGCCTTTTGGTGGCAGAGCCCTCCCATATTTTGCTGTCTGGTAGCCCAAATTTGCCAGCAGGGCGCAAGCCTAAGAAACCTCCGCTTTGCAGCCCCTTCCCAAGAAGATGGGATTTGGGAGCCAGACGGTCGCGCGCTCTGCTGACGCAGTTCCCAGGTCAGCGTGCAGGCTGCAATTCCTCAGTTACAGCCTGACTCTGCGTTCAGGAGCTAGTTCTTCTTTTCCAGGGACATGTGCGTGTGAAGGCAACTTCTTATCAAAGGCAGAGTGCCAGCTCAGTCTTATAATGCAGCAAAAGCCTCCAGGACACATGGGACACAAACACCATTTGTGTCAGTTAATGCCAGGTTTGAATTTAAGGACAAAGCAAGGTGAGAGAGGAAGGAAAGATATGGTGTATAAATTCCCAAGGTCCTTCTCCCTCTAGGGATAAGAAACCAAAGGTCTGGGGAAGAAGGGAGACAAAGTCATTGGCAAGCAAAAAATCAACTTTTAGGAAACAGATTTTGCATCTAAAACTGCTTCTTGGGAGCTGCAGCACTGAGAGATGTTGCTGAAGGCTGTGACCTCTCCCGGGGAGTAATTACTGCTGCTTCATACCAGCCTTCTCCAGCTTTTTCTCAGTAAGGCCTACAGATGGGCATTGACCTATGTCCTATGTGGCACCAGGCTGAAATGGCTCTGCTCATGCCACCTTATATGGGGCAGATGACGCAGAAAGTAAAGGCGATAGAGGAGCCAAAGGCAATGCAGAAATGAGAGACCATGCAGGAAGCAGAGGAGATGCAGGAGATCCCTCCTGGGAGAGGTAAAGCAAGAGGCAAAGGAAATGCAAGAGGCAGAGGCGATGCAGGAGGCAGAGGTACGCATGCGCCAGGCAGCACACGCAGAGGGGTGACGAGGAAAGAAAGATATGCTGCAGCTGCAGCGACTTGTCTGCATTTATCCCCCCGCTCTACAAATGGGGGGTAAGTGAGCAGATGTGGGGGGCTCTGCCCTCACGTGTGAAATAATGTGAGACGCAAAGATGAAGGCAAGACATTTATGTTACCAAAATCCAAACCAGACTGAAAACTTAGCAGTTTTTCCAAAACATTGATCTTTCCTTTGACTGAGAGCTTGGTGGAAGGACTAACCAGGGAGCAGGAGACAGCAGAGCACCCTGGAGCACATCTCCAGGGAGCTCAGGGGAGAGACATCAGGGCACCACGCAGGTGAAAACCAGCTCCTAATGCAAACGCGTGAGCCGAACCGCATTCTGTGTTGCTGCGGGAGTGTGCAGCCATCCTGGTGTTGTGAAAGGGTGACACGGAGCTGGCCCGCTTCCCAGAAAAAGCAGAGTCAAGCACCGAGCTTTGGCCGCCTTACCCCCAGCGTCAGCGTGGCTGCGCGGTCAAGTTGTGGGTTTTCCTGGGAGAAGCGTGAAGTGAGCTGAACCAGTTGCACGGCAGTTTAGTATTTCCTGGTGTGATGGAGACAATCCTGGCAAAGCAAACAGTCCATTTTAGTAGGTGAACTTAAATAACGGTGCGATAACAATTGGAGGCTGATGCTGTGATGAAGAGAATTCATACATAAACTTTTCCAGCGTAAAGGTTCAGCTGCGTTTTCCTACTATTGTGCTGAGAGAGAAAATAGTAACATGCAATTCTGAAAACAAAAATCCATCCACTGTTTTTAAGTTTCAAATGAGTGAAAAGATTTTGTTAATACTTTCCAGGAAAAAAAATCCAAAACTATGACAGGGTGGAGATCAAGCACGGAGGATTTTTTGCCTCACCTGTGGGATTCCTAGGAATTCGCAATGTTTGGAAAGCAAGAAGAAAAATAATCTGGTTGCTAGCTATCCTCTTGTCCTTAGCTATGAAGAAAAGCCTCCACCCCAGACTGGGTACAGTTTAAAATCTGGCCATGCTCCTCAGCACAAGCTGTGGGATAAAGCCTCAACATGTGCCACTCTGCCCTGGGCTGGAACCGCCCAGCCTGCCACCCAGCTGCAGATTAAATTGCTCAAATGCCTCACAATCCCCAGCGACCTTTCCACTGCGCCGCGGGGAGGATCAGCAAGTCTCCTGTAAGCACCTGGGAAAGTGCCTGAGATCATTTCAATGCCAAGAAGCACAGAGACGGGTGCTCAAGTATGTATGGGCCAGGGCGGAAACGGCACAGTCAGTGGGGCTGTGCACCAGAAGCCCTCATTTCTGAGCTATTTTATTCTTAATATAGCATTGAAATTAGCTTCTGTACATGATTTCTGTTTTAGCATTTTAAATATAACAGCTCTCCAGCCACTGGATGATGCCAGAAGTGTCAGATTCACTTTAGGATTATCAATGCATTTGCTCAGAAAGCAAAATTCCTACACCTTGTTTTGGGGCTACATTGCACTTACTTAATCCTTGTTTGACACCTAGAAACATATTCATACATTCTCTTAAATGCCTCTCCTAGCTATATGAGATAATTTGCATGCAATGTGATTTCATCTGCTCACCTCTTCTTACCTTCAAACATGGTCATATTGACTGCCTGCTCCTCTTGTTGGAAAAAAAAATAGTTTATTATAACCAAAGGCTATTGTAACATACGGACACAAGCTCTGCTTCCCCAACAGATCCATCTCGAGAGGGTAAGGATGGAGCAAAAGGGCAGGCTGTTAGGGTTTCTGGTCTATCTCTGCTTGATGTAAATGTTTTACTATTAAATATAATTGGATAAACTAATTGAAGAAAAGGCTTTATGCAGAAAGCCCAGTCTGGGACTGAGCCTGCCTGCACTGGACCGCCCTGTTGCAGTTCAGTGCGTTGGCTGAACTATGGGACGACGCAACGGTTACCACCAAGCCCACAACATCCTGCTTAGCCCTCAGCTATGCCTGCAACACAGACCAACCTTGTGCCAGCATCTACATTACTCTCTTTTTCGTGAATGTGCAAAGCAATCTCTTGAGCTTTCTTGGAGAGGCTTTTCAAGCTACAGCTGCACTGAAATTGCTTGGAGGGTGCTACAGGCAGTTTAGGAATTCTTCTTCTCGCAGAATTATTCTTCTCACAGTTTTCTCAAGCATTCGTTAAACGTTCTAGCAAAGTTCAGGAGAGTTTCCAGACGCAACATGGGCTGTGCCTTGATGCTGCTGGTCTTTCTGCCCCAGCAGCTCTCCCTCTGTCTGGCTCCCACCTGGGAGCCAACTACTCCAGTCTTCATTTTTGCCCACACAACTGCTTGTGGGACTATGTGTAAGCTGATGAAGGAGGTCATGAACTTTAATTTCTTCCCTGAAGAGGTTTATAAAGCCTGGATCAGTTCTCTCCAGTTCACAGAGCAGTCTCGCTGCCATTGCATGGGGCAACTAGAGGCACAAAGGCAAAAACAGCTCAAGCCAGTCTTGTCACCCTGGGAAACGTATGGGGAAACCGTGGTGTCTGCTGGCCACCCCAGTCCCGAGGCCAGGCCTGGGGCTGCAGTCACATGAAACATTGCTTCAGCAGGAGAACCATCTTGAGAAGGTCCTGTTCCCATAGCCTGGACTGTGGGAGTGAGCCCATCTGGAGGCAGCTCAAGAACGGGTCACTGTGAACCAGGCTCACGTTCAGCAATCAGATGCGGAGCCCTGCAAGCAGTTGCATCAGCAGTACTCGGGCGAAGCAATACAAAGCCCAGGGCTTTGCGCCGTCTCCGCTGCCGGCACAGAGGATTGCACAAAGGGTCCTTGCTTGCCCAGACCTTGGAGCATGTCCGTACTGCACCGGAGCCTGCAGCTCTCGTGGGTGAAGAAAATTGGCTGTCTGGAAGTTATTCTCCCAGTTTTCTAGTTGAGTAGCAAAACGGGTTTGCCATTGCGCTAGAGAAAGCCTGTGCAGGAAACGTGCATCCTTGCCATTTCAGCAGGCTTTGACTACAACCTCCCTGCAAGAAATCAGTCCATCTCATCATGTCTCTGACTCTGCTAAATGGGAATCAGAAGTATGGCAGGCCATGAAACAGTTCTCCTCTAGCAGCATTTTGCAAAATTAGGGTTCTTATTCCTATTCCCAAACTTGCTGGGATACATGGCTTTGTTCTCTTCGATTTGATGCAGGAATTTAAGGTCAGGTCTCCGTCATTGCAAGCGAGTACCACGACCACTGATTACAAGCTGCCTTGAGTTCGGATGTGGAGTAAAGGCAAGTTTTTTCGGTGTTCGTCGTGGATCAGTGGTCGTACGGAGGCACCTTCGTTGAAGAGACCTGTTGGCTCACTGGCATCTGTGTCAAGAAGAAAAAAGGGGGAAAAAAGTCTGTTTGGGGCAATGCAGAGGGCATGCCCTGGGAGTCAGAGAGACCAAAAAGCCAGAGTGAAAGGTGTAAATGGTTTTAAATGTATACAGATGACATCTGTGTAATTAATTAACCTGATTTAAGTTACACCAATTTTTTTTGTGTAGGTAGCGCCAAAGGCTATGCTGTTATCTTAGAGGAATGTTTGTGTCTGGAGATTCATTCTCACCCTGCCAATAATAAACCTTCCCCGGAGTTTCTGAAACATTAATTATAGTTTTGTAATGTGCAAGTTTTGCAAGCAGCTCAAGGTAATTCTCTGTAACACCGAGCTCTGACAGAAACAAATTAATCGCTGATTTGAAAACTGACAGTTGCCTAGGCATGAGTGCTCAAGACTTTATTACGTTTGTTATGTATAAATAAAATGGGTCTTGCTGTACTTGCCAGCCCGCCTGCCTACATACACCCTCCAACATAGCTAGCACCTGGGAAGAACCAGTTTCCCCCAGCTAAAAAGCAAGCGCCGACAACCCCAAGCAGGAGGAATAATTGAAAGTGAAGATTTCAGACACAGCTGGACATCACTTGAGAGTATTTCATCACCTCGGCTTCCCTCACCGAGGTGACACCAGGGCACAGGGGTTCCCAGTGATGCTGCTCCCTGCTCCAGCCTCGGCACGTCCCAAGTGCTGAGGGCTGCTTTGTAACAGCATCTCCTTTAGATCCATGGCTTTTGTCTCTTCCACATCAAATGCTTTAGCTCAGATCACGAAAAGAGCCTAAAGGGACAAATTTAAACCTAAAAAAAAAGGAGGAAGATTTATTTCCAGATTTGCCAAGTTACCACATTGGACTAAACATTAAAATAAGAAATGTGATTTTTAGATTGTACAGAAGAATATAGATTCTCCTTAGCCCTTTTTGTGTCTCTGCTGTCTTGAGGAGGAGAATGTAGCTTCCCACCTGGCCACTCTAGGGCTGCCTCTCCTCCTTGGCCACCTGGGATGGAGCTAAATTCCCATTGGTATTGTTAATTAGCACAATCCTTCAAATTACTTCAATTACTTCAAATCAAGTGGCTTTCCTGCAAGCCACAACTTGTTCAGGACTGTGGCAGACCTTTATAAATTGTGTAAGAAATGTCAGCTCCCTTGCTAGATACAACTTACAGCTCCTGAACAGTTTTTCATAGAGACGTGCTAAAAATACAGGTAACAGTTGCGATACTGAAAATGTTTTCTCTGCATGACTTCCTTTGCTCTTTTGTTGGTCTTGAGGGTCTGGCTATCGCCTCCAAAAGCAGAAAGGTGATGACACTGATTCAGAAATGAAGGAAGTGAAGCTACAAGTGTGAATAAAAAAAAGAAGAAATATTTTGCCCATGGGACTGATGACAAGGAAAAAAATAATTATTTAACTGGATGAGAAACAAATACAGTATGAACAATGCTGTACGTCCAGTATCAGGTGTAGACGGTAAAAATGTCATGTCACAAGAAAGACAAACTCAAGAAGTACTTGTCTTTTGTTATGATGGGAGGGTGACATACTCATACCTGAAAACAAAATGCTTGACAGCATCACAGAGTGATTGATGTTGGAAGGGACCTTCCAGAGGTCATCTGGCCCAACCTCAAGCAGGGCCACTGGGAGTCAGTTGCCCAGGAAATCCAGATGGCTTTAGAACATCTCCAAGGTTGGAGATTCCACAACCTCCCTGAGCAACCTGTGCCAGCACTCGGTCACCCTCACAGCGAAAAAGTGTTTCCTGGTGTTGAGAGGGAACCTCCTGTGTCTCCGTTTGTGCCCATGGCCCACTAAAGGGAAGTGGCCCACCACTGGAAGGAGCCTGGCTCCATCTTCATTGCACCCTCCCTTCAGGTATGCATAGACATTGAGGAGGTCCCCCTGAGCCTCCTCTTCTCCAGGGTGAACAGTCCCAGCGCTCCCAGCCTTGCCTCACACGCGAGATGCTCCGGTCCTTGCTCCACCTTGGTGGCCCATCGTTGGACTCTCCAGTCTCCCTTGTAGTGGTGAGCCCAGCACAGGACACAGCTCTCCAGGGATGGCGTCTCCACCACTCCCAAATCCATCACTAACTGTAGAAGATGTTAAGCACAAACCACTACAATTAATTTTGTTTTGAAACTGTAGGACCTGATGGTGCGTACCTGGGAATTTTATGAGCTAAGGAAGAATTAGCATCAACGGTCAATAAATACTAAAGGCTCACGCCAGGTCCGTAGGACTGGGGGGGGGCAAAAATCGAACGCCATTCGCACGTTTGTGAAATGAAAGCGCTTAATTCCAGGTCAATTAGTCTAACCGTACACGTCAGTGTCGATGTGGGACAAAACGAGGAAGGCGTTAGAAGACAAGGAGCAGCGATTAGCAGCGGGTGCCTTTCTAGAAGGCAGGCTTTGGGGAGGAAACGGTAAAAACGGAGAAGCACGCCGGAGGGCGTGAGGCGCCCGGGGCGCCTCCTGTCAGGGCGGCGGGAGCCACCCCCGCGGGGGAGGCGGGCGCGGGACCGGGACACAGGCCCGGGCCGCTGGCGAGGCTCCGCCGCCTCCCCGCCCCGGGCGACGGAGGCCGCGGCCGGGGCCCTGCGGGGCGGGTGAGGCCGCGGCCGGGGCGGAGGCTGCGGGTGCCACCGCGGGCCCGGCGCGCGGGGGGGGGGGGCGGTCCGCCGAGCCCCGGCCCGGCCCGGCCCGGCCCCGCCCCCGGCCCCGCCCGCCGCCGCCGCCGCCATGTTGCGGCCGTTGGTGCCCGGTGCGGGGTGAGGCCTGCGCGGGGCCCCGGCGGCGGCGGGGCCCGCGGAGGAGCCGCCTGCGCAGGTGAGTGCCGCTCGGCCGGGCCCGGCCGCGCCGGGGCCCGCCCCTCCCGCTCGCCCTCCGCCCTCCCCGCGCCCTCCCGCCGGCCGGGCGGGTGCTGCCGCCCCGCGGGCAGGGCGGGCGGCCCCGCCGCCGGCAGACGGAGCCCGACGCGCCCGCCCGCCCCACCGGCTCTTCCGGCCCGCGGGGCGCCCACCGCCTTCCCCCTTCCCCCCCGCCCGGCAACCAGACCCCGGCCCTGGCGGCGACCCCGGGCGCGGCTCCGGCTGCCGGCCCTGGCCCCCGCGGCGGCCCGGACCGGCCCGGCGGCGCCGAGACGAACTAACTTCGGCGGGGCTCGCCCACGTGCGGCCGGGGGGCGGTGGGGCCGGGCTGGGCTGTCAGCGCCGGGGCGGGCGGCGCGGCGTGGGGGGCGGTGGGCCGGGGAGGCCCCCGGGCCTTTGTCTCGGGTGGGTCGCGCGTGGGGACGGCGTGGACCAGGTTGGGGGGGCGGGGCTGCCACGGGCCGGGCGAGCCCCCGGGACCCCTTGCACCGTTAACGCGCCGCGTTCCCCGTCCAGGGCTCCTGAAACTTTACTGGGCGTTCAGGCGCTGGGTCCCGCCTGCCGGTTGAAGCCTCCGGTTTCGTCCTCCACCAGCTGCGGTTTCCCCCTTCCCGCACCCTCCCCGCAGCCCTGACAGCCCCGAGCTCGGCCGCCTTGCCCGCTGCCAAAGCAGGGCTCTCCGTGCCCCATCGGCCCCGCTCCCGACCCCCCGCCCTCCCAAAGTGCTCCCCTGGCAGGCAGCCCCCGCCGCGTCCTCTCTGGCAGCCGTCTGCCTCTTCTGCACCCACGAGAGCAGCCCTCATGATGTTTTCCCTTGTACCTCGCTCTTGTCTTGCTGATTTATCAACATCGATTATTATTATTCTCTTTTATTATTTAACTTTGGTGTAACTGCGTTTTCATGCTTTCCTATTAGGCGGTAATCTTGAACCTCCTCCTTGAACAGTATGGTACCTGCTGGTTTGAAAGCTGCAGGGGAGCTACTGCAGATCTCCGAAAGTCCCCAGGACTAGCACCACTGGCAAAAGGTTTGTATGGTGCGCTTGTGGGATGCTGGTCCTGCTGTGCCTCTGCCCCACTGCAGAGTTTTGAAGCTTGGCCACGGCAGAAGGCCCTGGGGTTTCCCATACTGCTTCAAGTGAGTTCGCAGGTTTTTTTGGATGGCTTGGAGGCTTCTAGGTTCCCTGCCTCCTGGAGAAATGTGCTATAGTGAGGTTGGTTTTCTGCATTGAAATACATGCATTCTACGCCATAAGTCCTTCTTCTTTGCTCATTTTATTCACCTCTTCTTTTGCTTTGTAAATCTCAATCTCCATGTCCTTTGCACAAGAAGGATGGAGGTCTTTATTTTCAGCTTTCCTCACAAGCTAGTGTGCAGGAGGATTTGACATAATTTCCTTTAATATACTACTTCTGTTTGTTATCTGAGAACAGAAATAAATGGTGTTTAGTCAAAATTTTATATTTCTGTCATTTAAAAAATCATTTCTATCGGTAAGACACTTACTTGGTCTTCTCTGGGTGCGATGTTGCTTTCTTCTGAGAAATTGTGGCTTCACATATGACAAGTTTAAGATGCAGTTTTGTGGAGAAATACTTGAGTAGGGACTTGTGCTCTCACAATAGTGACAAACATAAACTAGTCTTTTGTAGGACTTAAAGATGTACACGAAAGCTTCTGAAAATGCAAGGTTTCTTCCAAGAAAAGCATGTTTTGTAATGCTGCAGATACCTTGGATTTATTTTGTCTTGTATTTTAAAACACTGCCACGTCCAAAGATGTGGATAGGTATTTCAGAGTGAGAACGGAAAAGTCAAGAGCAATTGGCAAGCTTATTTTTCTCTATATAAAACTTGAGCATTCCAGGTTATGGATGAAATGTCTTCCTTGCGGAAAGATCTGTGTGCCAGAAATTTTGAGAGCTGAGTGGTGCCTAGCTCTCTCCCAGCTGGCACAAGTTTTCCCACCCAAAGGAAGGGAAAGTTTCAGGTCCAAGCTCTTTGCCAACCACAGTAATCTGCGATGTTTCAAAGGTCCTTATCAAATGCTGGTGATGCGAAGCGTATGGATAATCTTCTGGGCTTCCAGGGACTTAACGCACAGCTGCCCTACCTTGCTCATGGATGTGATTGTAAATTACTGCACAGCCCTCTGTGGACATTCATATTTGTGGTTTAATTTAAGAACAAGAACAAGTTTAAGCTAAACCACAGTGAGCCACTCTTAAGCCAAATAAACCTCTGCGGAGTGTTTTGCAGTAGATTAACTAAAGCAACACCTCTGGGGCTTGTCTGTAGGCATGGCTGAACTAAAGCTCAGACACCAGTGTGTCCTCTTGTTCCATGCTGAAGTGATTTCTCCTGGCCCGGGTCTGTAAATTGTTCTCCATACCAGCAGTCTGGCAGGAAGGGTTGCGCTTTGTTTGGTTTTAATGTGACGCTTGACAAACTTTTAAACCCAATTGTAAATAATGAAAGCAGCCTTAAATCAGTGGCCTTTTGGGAAGGTATCAGCTTCTTTCTCTCCCTCTGCCTTGTCCCAGGGTCCTCCTCTGCCTGCACCTCTGCTCCTAGCTCTTCCCCCTTCTCCTGGGCTCCTGCCACCCTCTCGGTCTCCCTCGCTTACCGCTGGCTTTGGCAGCGCTGATGCAGCCCAAGTCAAGTGAGCGTGGCAGGACTTACCTTGCCTGTGGGTTCTCCTTGCCAAGTAGGAGCTGGTGCTCTTTGGGTTTGTTTTTTTTTCTCCTCCCCTGCATACAGCATACATCAGTTCACATAAAGTTGGGGTTTAAATAGAACATGTATTGAAAGAACAGCTTATTAAATATTTGTGAAGTCTATATATTGCACCAACTTGAAAATATTTTGATTAAACAGGGGAAAACCACTATCCCTGACAGTAGTGAACGCAAATGTTCAAGTAATTCTGTGCTGTCAGTTTTCATTATGCATCTCATCAGAGCTTGATTATTGCTGTCTTAGGTCTCTCTGGTGAGCATCTAGGTCCCCACTTCCCTTCTGGAGGGCTTATAAAGAGAGAGCTGGCTGGGAACATCATGTCTTGTTATGATTTGGATACAATCCTTTATCCTCTCTCTGGGCAGTTTTGCCCTGCATCGTTACTTAATTAAGGATTGCCCCTGTTTTAAATAAACTCTGCTTGGTTTACTGTGCCTTGAGCTGCTGTATTGACATATTTACTGAAGACTTCTATTATTTAAATTGCTCTGGGTAGGGAGCCGTCTCACTTTTCAGGGCTATTTCTCTTGGGCCACCTGTTTACTCCTGCCTTTTTTCCTTGAAGGAGGACTGAATTATTCAGGTGTAACAATCTGTTGAGAAATGGGCAGTGAATGTTACTTATTAGCTCTAAAAAAACCCACAAATGAAAAAGAAACCCTCTACTAATGTACTTCTGAATCTTTTCTGTTGAGACTCATGACAACGGCTGTTTTTGGTGTAGTGATGCATCTGACAGGTTGAAAAGATGTCCCCTGCATAAGCTTGGTGTCATTTAAAAGGTCATGTTTGAACTAGCTCTGTTCTTGGGGACTCTGGGGATGCTGTCTCCCACCACGTTGTTTGAAGCACCAGGAGTAGGGCCTGGAGAGGGTGGGTTGTGTTGCAGGCCAGGAGGGAACAGCTCCTGTCACTTGTCACCGGCCCCTGCCAGCTTGAGCAGGATGGGACCTGAGCTTTCGCTGATCCTCCAGGCGCAGCTAGGGCAGGAGAGGTTCCTTCCTCGTGATGCCCTGCAAAATGGCACTGTTGTATTGAAAGCTGTGTTGAAAAGGCTGGGCTAATATCTTTGTGTATAGACAGCCAATCCTGGAATAGTTAAAATGGAAGCTGAAGTGTCTGCTACAGATGTTTCTAGCCTTTGTACCCTGCTGTGTGAGCATTTTGGGCAGTTGTGTTTTTTGTCATGTAAGATGTTTATGCAAATGAGACTTAACAAAGTTTGTCCTTGGGGGAAATGTATCTGACAAAGTATTTTTTTGCTTTTAATTGTAGCTTTCATCATGGGGGACATGAAAACCCCAGATTTTGATGACCTCTTGGCTGCTTTTGACATCCCCGATCCGACTAGCCTTGATGCCAAGGAGACCATCCCATCAACTGGTGAGGAGAATGAGAATCACCTGAAGTCATCAGGAATCTGCATAGATGAGAATGTGTCCTTATCCCACTCTTTGCCTCCCTCTGATGCTCCTGTTGTGAGTGTGATAGTGAAGAACACAAGTCGCCAGGAGTCCTTTGAAGCAGAAAAGGAGGGGAATCACCTCGGGACTGGTCTGCTACACAATGGGTTTCGTGGGTCTGATCTGCCATCAGAGGCTCACGCTTTAGTGCATAATTATGGCAAGTTTGAGTCAACATTTATTAACGGTGACAGCTCAAGAAGTTACTCTGATAAACTAGATCAGTCCAAGTCGGAGCCTTTGCCAACATTTAGTCAGTTTAGCCCTATTTCCAGCCCTGAACCAGAGGACGCGTTCAAAGAGAACAGTATTGGTGATAAACCCAAACATGCCCAAACTCCGTATTTTCCACCGCCTTCTATGTATATACCAACAGGAGCTTCAGTACTAGATCATCTTAGGAAGGTACCAGAGCCTGAATTAAGCATGTTTGATCAATATTGTAAAAAGGAACAAAAGATGGAAATCCACTGCCAGCCAGAGAATAGGTTGGAAATGAGCAGGAGAGAGCAAGACAAAGCAGCGGAGAGGTTTGTGGAGTCAAGCAAGGACTTGGTAGATACCAGTAGCTTTCTTGGAGAAGGCTTGGTGTTTGGAGAACTCCCTCACAATAATTTAGGAGAAAGTAAGGGGTCTGTGCCCGAGCTGAACATGTCTTCATCGGTACCGCCTCGCCAGAGGTTAAAGCCAACTCATTCAAAGTTGTCATCCTGTGTGGCGGCATTAGTAGCTCTTCAGGCCAAAAAGGTTGCATGTATTCCAAAAGGTGATCAGCCAAATCTTACCAAGGAACCTGGTCCTTTTAAAGATGGGACGAAGGGAAGTCCAAAAATGCCCAAGTCGCCAAAGAGTCCCCGAAGCCCATTAGAGGTGGTAAGGAAGGCCAGCAAGCAGCCTGAGAGTCCTCGAAGTGTGTGCAGCGACAGCAGTGGGAAAGGCTCTCCTTCCATGGCAGCCGGCTCTCCTCCAGCTATTCCCAAAGTTAGAATAAAAACTATCAAGACATCCTCTGGTGAAATTAAAAGAACTGTAACTAGAATTTTGCCAGAAAACGATGAGTTGGGCAAATCTTCAGAAGAGTCGCCTGTGGAAACCTCATCTGCCGAAGAGTTTATCAGATCTTTCCCATCTCCTGACACTAGTGCAGTTATGGAAAGCGAGACTAGCAAGAATTCAACCAAAAACGGGGCTGCTGTGGCTATCCAGCTGTCAAACGTGACGAGTCCTTATGCAGACGGTGTGAGAACAGATATTACTGGTAACAGCATGTGTACTGTGTCCTTATCTCCACTGCCAAACTGTGGTGGTGGTGCTGTAAAAGTAGGTGTTAAGAGGCAACAGCAAGGTATCGTGATGCAGCCGTCCAACGTGACCACCTCTAGCCTTCTTCCTAAAGCTGTGCACTTGGCAAATCTCAACTTAGTCCCGCATAGTGTTGCTGCTTCTGTTACAGCGAAGTCATCCTCACAGAGGCGAAATCAGCCTCCGGTGACACAGATGTCTGTGCCGCTGGTGCACCAAGTCAAGAAAGCTGCTCCTGTCATCGTGGAGGCATTTAATAAAGTACTACAGAGTGCCAATCCTGTGCCAATATATACTCCAAACCTTAGCCCTCCGCCTGACACCAGTATTAATTTACCTGCCTCTGGCTATTGTTGCCTGGAATGTGGGGACTCGTTTGCCTTAGAGAAAAGCCTGACTCAACACTATAGTAGACGAAGCGTTCATATTGAAGTCATGTGCACTCAGTGTTCAACTATGCTACTTTTTTTTAATAAGTGTAGCTTGCTTAAACATGCAAGAGATCATAAGAGCAAAGGATTTATCATGCAGTGTTCTCAGCTACTAATGAAACCAATTTCCTTAGACCAAATGTTTTCACCTTCTCCTACAAGTTCTTCAGCCTCTCTGGCTCCTCAGACTTTGCACTCGCCTTCTCCTTCGTGTAAGCCCAGTGCTGCTTCAGGAGGTGGGGTAGGAATTTCTGCTAGCACTCAGCCAGCCTTGCCTCTCTATACGGACCCGTTGAGACTAATACGTCATGGACTTAAGTGTTTAGAGTGTAACAAGCAGGCACAGGATTACATTGCTTTAGCAGCTCATTACCAGAGAACCTCAGAAGATAATGAGAGACTGGTAAGTGATCATTTTAATGTTATTAGTTAAATCTCTCTGAGTTTGAAGAGATTGTCCTCTAGGGAAAAAATAGGCATTGTAATGGCAAATGGACTGCTTTGCCTAAAAAGTGCTTGTGGGGATGATTTGGGACATGCATGAGCCCAGACGTAAGTGTGCGTGTGTGTGTGAAGAGATGTTTAGTGTTGCTTGCTTGCCCCCTTTTTACCCTTTGCCAGCAAAAAGAGGGTAGTAAGGAGACTATGGAGATCCTTGAGCATCCAAGGCAGGTGTTGGAGATAAAGATCACTTGGATGAGGTGTGCAAGAGTGCTGTAAGGACCAGCAGAGTGTTAACTGAAACGGGGTTTTGTGCTCTAGGTGTGTCTAGAGGAGATTTGACACAATTTAATTTTACCTTTCCTAGAACTTGTGCCAAAATCTTCCGTGTAACACTTTGAACATTGGGTGCTGTTTTTACTGTTAGCGTGGTAAAGTGTATATTGGGACAGGACTGGCTGAGAGGTGAGCAGTGCAGTTTGTGTGGTGGAAGGCTATTTTTGCCCTTTGGGTGGGAGAGGGACGAGTCGGTGCCATGTTTCTGTAGGAGGGCTCAAGAGCCTTTCCTGCCTTGCTCCAGTGCTGCCCTGCTTGGGTCTCCACCGCCTTTGCAGACCTCCCTCATAGGTGCAGATGGCAAGGGGGGCGGTCCTGAACCCCTTTTGAAACTCCAGTGTGGGTTTCTATTGATGAAGAGGAGGAAATGCTCTTCATTGTGTACCAAGACCATACACTTTGTGTATGTGCTTTATTTTGGAAGGTAAGGTCAATCCTGTTTAAGTATAAACCAACCTGAAGTTGAACAGAAGGAGGAATCCTTTCTCCTTATCTTTTTAGATAAGGTGAAAGCTTTCCACATCAGTCTGGCTGCCAGCAGAGCTGGCAGGCTCCCAGTGCAGTCTCCTCCACAAACAAGAACTCCATGCCAACACAAGACATTCAGGGAGATAACCGCCAGTCTCTGCCATGGCTGTCGTAGTACCTGAATGCTCCAGAGCCTCCCTTTGCTTGTTAAATGTCTTGCAGGAGTATTGAGGTCGCTGTGATCCTGTTTAGAGGCTTTGTTATCTTTTAAATTCATCAGCAGCAAAAAAAATAGATTATGGCTGAAGAGTTTTTATGTTGTGAAAAATGGTGAGGCCAGAAGGGATCGGTCGTTCCATGTAATCAGGTTTCTTCCACGAGGCAGACCAGTGAGCACTGCGCTCTGTCAACATTAACTTATTTTTCAACTACAATGCATTTTTAGGAAATGTCAGCAGTCTGGAATTAAAACCTTCAGGTGAAGGGATACAGTGAGTGCTCCAAAGTGAGCTAAAATGTTAATTAGTTGCATTAAAAATATATTTCCTATTCCTGTTGTGGGATTATCAATTCGAGAGCTCCTTAAAGAGAGAAGGAATGTCTGATAGTAAGTATTTTTAGCTTGTAATCAAATAATTTATTCTGTAACTTAACCAAGAAAAGAATTTAAGCTTCTTGCTTCAAGTTAGGTTTGCTAGATGTGAGATTATTTTTGTAGTATTTTTCTGAATAGAAACGTCAAAAAACTGGAAAAAGAAGCAACATTAGAGCTTGTAAAACCATCTCCTCCCTGTTTGGTCTTCCCATGCTTATACTCAATGGGATGCATGTATTGCTCTGGGAGTCCTTTACCACTGTATCTGCTGTCCTCCAGGCTGCCCGGTGGTGCTCCATGCTGTTCCCGGAACATCTGTTTCAACAAAGCTATTAGACTTCTAGAGGAAATAAGAGTTTGTGCCCATATGCCTGTAATTGCGTGCCTCCAGATTTAGCAGTAGCTGACGGAAACCATCCCTCTAGCAGTAGCAGTACCCAGGGTATTTGATGTCACTGGGCTGAGAGGTAAAAGGATGGGTGAAATTCAGTGGTCTCATAGAGGTCCCTGCAGTAGATGGGTACCACGCTCAGCTTCTCGTAGCGGTCCAAGGGAGAAGGTGTGGATTGCCTTGGCATCGTGTATCTTACTTGGGTGGCACGCTGCGTAACTCCCACCAGTAATGAGGCATGAGAAGCTGAAGGCTTTGCATATCATGGGTGTTAATGGACGTAAGCAAGTCTGATGTAAACATGGTGTGAGAAGGATGTAGGTAAGGCTGTTGGAGTATGCATCGTAAGCTGCTGAAATAGGAAAACATGAACCATCCGAACCCATTCTGAGAAGATGCTGTGGATATCCCTGACTCTGTATTAATGAAGCTAATTTCTTGGGTTGCTATTTTTATTTCAGTCAGAAAAAAAGAAGAATGTTGGTAGGAGCTGGAGATGGTAGTGAGTGATTTCACAAACACTTTCTTAGGTGGTAGAAGTGGTGGAAAACTCTGGTTTCTGTCTCCAGAGTTGTGCCAGGTCACTTGTTTTCTGGGGCAGCGGTAGAAATTGCGTCGCTGAAGAAGGCATCGATGTAACACTTGTA
Source organism: Phaethon aethereus (assembly GCF_964289735.1). NCBI lineage: Eukaryota > Metazoa > Chordata > Aves > Phaethontiformes > Phaethontidae > Phaethon > Phaethon aethereus. The sequence goes on along the minus strand of NC_138588.1, from coordinate 23,493,172 downwards.
TTCAACATAACAAATGTTGCAGTGCCCCCAGTAGTAGATCAAAATCACTACGTCCCCATGGCAGAAGATGTTGGTTTTTTTTTAATTAGAAGTACCAGTATACAAGTCAACAACAACAACAACAAAAACCAAAACCTCCCAAAAAAACCTACATGACCAGTAGTTGCGTATCGGTGCTTGATCCGGAGTATGCTGCTGTTGCAGGACAATCTGCCAGGATGCAGAGGTGGTGTTAACAGTTGTGGGCAAGCTCAGACGTGAACCACATCCCCAGATCTCAAGAGACTAATTATCTGGTATTTATCATAATTTTGCACATTTGAGCAAAAAACTGTGTGTATTTCTTCCTCCATAATTGCTGTTTTTCTCACTGTATTGAAATGCTGGCTTAGAAGCAACTGTATAGGGTGTGGGAGAGAGATTGTCATAATTTCTTAAAGCTAACGAAAAATTGCACTCTAGTATTTTGGCAAATTTTTTTATTTTTTAATTTCTTACTCAATCCCAGGATACAGACACAAACTCTTCACCTTGCCTCCTTGAGGAAAGTATGGAGTATCCTGATATTTTCTATGTAAAGCTATGGCTTGACTTAAGCCTTTTAAAGAGCTTCAAGAAATAGCGGGGCAGGTCCCCACTGTATTATGGCCTAAAGCTTATAATCTGTGACTATTCGGATGCCTGGTACCAGATTGTCCCAAAAAAGAGGATTTTGTTGGGAAGGATACATGTATAAGGGAAAGAGCATCTTTGGCTGAAGACAAAGGGTAAAAGTGATTTAACTGCAGCACCTGGATTTGTACTAGAAGATGGAGACCCCTGACCTATGGAAAATAAGCTGGGTGGATTTTTGATCAATGTTCTTAGAAGCTCTTCTGTTAAATGACACCAAATCTGGATTATTAACCATGACATGCACATCTAATGTGACCATAACTTGAGAAACGGAGCAGACTTTGAAGTGCGCAGTTATAGTGCTTTTAACTCAAAAACCTTTTTAGACCTGATATGGAATGGGTATGTCACCTTGTAAGAAGGAAGGGTTGGTCCGACAGGGTTGATGAAGAAAACAAATAATCAAGAAAAAGACTTTATTTTTCAATAAGATGTTTTCAGTTATGCAGAAGCTGAAGGATGAGCAAGCTGTGGTAAGAGGTAGGAATGATTGGATTGGAGAGGGTGGAGAGCCTAAGCTGTCTCTGCTCCATGAGAAAACTTATCCTGTGTTGATACTTAAGACTTCTCACTTTAATTGGAATTTCTTACCGTGACTTTGTGAATGTTTGACACCTTCACATTTCCTGTAGCTGTTTAAAAGGTGAATGTTGGGTTTTCTGCTTGTTTGTTCCAGTTGGTAGCTTGGGAAATACTTGGTGTTAGATTTCTGAATGGCCTTGAGTAAAGCCTGTATTAATAGGACAGATAACGGGTAAATGAGTTTCCTAGGTGTGGCCAAAATGTGAATGACATGGCTGGCTCACAGTTGTTTTGGCAGAAGGAACAGAGATACAGATGTGGTTTGGATAGTGGGGAAAGGAGGAGATGTGAGGCAAGTGAGAGGAAGAGAGGGGGACGATGCTGTGGTTGAGCAGGTGGAGTGGAAAGACCTTTAGAAAAATGGATGGAGAGCTTGACCTTAATACTACATTTTAGACTTATGGCACCTACATGGTTGCAGTTGTTCAAAGTACAGAAGGGTAATCCTACCTGGCTTACTTTTATATAGAATATGCATAAGATGAAGGCAGTTCATCTCAGCCAAATACCACAGTGGAATCTCTGTGGCTTACAGTGAGCATACAGGCTTTGCGAATCATGAGCTAATCCAATTCAGAAATACAAAGAACTGGATTTATTGGATGCATATTTTGAGTGGATCATCTTAATGGATCACAGTTACTTTGCCTTTTTTTGGAGACTAGTGAGGCCAAGTTTGCAGTTTTTGCAAGGTTGTGAATTGAGTCACTTGATGGGATCTATTTACTGCTTTTCGATTGCAGAACTGCAAGAAGCAAGCAGTATGTGAATTTGAATATCTGGTAGGTTGGATTTTGTTCAAACTAGAAGCTGTGCTGCATGTAGGCATTATGCTTGTCCAGATGTTCAAAAGGTGGTAGCAGATGTTTCCCTTAACTTCAGGTCTGTTTGGTCAGACTACAGTGGTGTTATGTTCTATAGCAAGATAGCTTGGGGGGAGGGGGGATAATTAGATGGTGTAGTTTATGCCAAATTAATCTGATAAACATATAATTTATTTTTGGAGTAGAGAAATGAGTAGATCCTAATCTCCTTGATGTTCAATGAGATAGCAGAAGTTGAATTGTGAGGTTGGATGGAGCAGAATCAGGTAAAAGGGGAGGTAACTGCAACTGGGGACGTATTGCTTGTAAGACCTCCTGAGGGATGGCTTTAGCATACCTCTGCAGTTAATGTTTGTATCGAGGACCTTGGAGGATGAATGTGTAGATAAAATTTGCTGAACCAACAGAGTAAGAAATCATGGAAAATTTGGAATATTTTACAGGAGGACCTAGATGATCTTGAAGACTGAATAGGTGTGGGATGAAGCAACTGAAAAGCAGGATGCGTGTGTTTGGTCACGAGAAGATTCTGAATGACCAAGATGACTTTGTGCAGGGTATTTATGTTAACGTGCAGCATCAGTCAGGGTTGCATTAATACTCCCTGTCGCTGCTAGAAATCACCTAGCTGAAGAAGAGTGTATTGTTTTGTTTATCAGGGATAAACTGGAATCAGTGAGAAAAGAATGACCAAAGAAATGGAAAGATGATCTCTTGAGGAGAAATTAAAAAAACTTCATGGGTTTAGCTTGGCTAAGACCTGGTGTCTCCTTCAGTACTGAAGGAGACACAGTATTAAGGTGAGGGTTGTGGCACTTCCCCCCCGCCCCCGCCCAGTAACTAACTGCAAAAAAGAAATGTTTCCTGTACTTGCAGGGATTGCCCTGGGTAGTTGGTCAGCATCAGACAGTTCTTTGTACCCTTTTCAGGGCTGGGCTTAAATTACAGGAGAGGAACAAAACCCATGCAGCTCCTGGTGCCTTCATCTTGGATGTGATTTTCCTTAAAGAGTGAGAGTGGATACAGAGGACACCCTGTATCTGGTGTGATGTTTATAGAAAAGAGCTTTTTAAATTTAGGGGCAACAATGATGCAAGAACAGACTGAAATAGATTTCGGATGGTCTGTAATCATCAGAGGAGTGAATTCTGGAAGAGTTTTGTTCATTACTTCTGCTGCAAACAACACAAACTGGTTTTGAGATGGAGCTTGTTTGTTTTTTTGGCAAGGACAGACCAGTGCACAATAACATGAGCAAGAATTCAAAGTACTTCCTGACCCTCTTGGGCATAATTGTCCATCTACTGGTAACCAGAGATGTTTCATACTTTTCTTTTTTTTTCTTTTTTGACTTGACCACCCAAACTCTACCAAGGTAGCTAGGAACTTGAATAAAGCACAAAATGTAAACTGAAGACTTCTGAATTTTCTTGAACCTTTGTGCTTTTGTTCTCCCCCCTCTCTTATTTCTTCTGTCACCCTTTATTTGTCCAATGAGAATTTTTCAATGAGTTGTGACGTATCCTGTTTACACACCGCCTACACTGGAGTTATTTAAAAGCAATTTTATTGCTGCCTTTTCTTCTTCCTTCCCCCTCTTAAATCAATGCTTTATAATTTATTGGCTAAAACTTGCCAGAAGCTAGTAGGACCACATGCTGCACTGGTAATTTCCCAGCAGCAAAGTAGCAAGCAAGAAAGACAGCAGCCATATCTTTCCTGTTTTTCTCTTACTTCCCCCCCGCTGCCGCATGTTCATGTTTTAATTTAGAAAACAAGAGGATTGAAAATCAACAGAAATTCCCTTGGCCCCATAAAGCACTGCTTTCTCCCTCTCCCAAACCAAGGGTGATTAATGCAGTCCTTAGGTACTAGCAAGGACAGATTTTATTTTATATGGAAATTCTCCCTCTGGATTTTGTAGAAGCAAAGGGCTGGAGGATGTTATGATGAAAGCATGTTGAGGGAATGGAGCTCCAGGCAGGGATCGCAGGGAGCACAGACAAAGAGATGAGTGGCAGGATAGGAGCAAGAGCCTGCACCCTGAGGCCAAAACAGAGCATTGGGGTGAGGAGGAGGAGAGGCTAGGGAGGAAGAAAAGCTAGGGTGCGGCTCCGTGGTCCACTTAAATCAGTGTGTGATCTGCTACCACACAAGGCGATGATCCCACCCTCTCCTCCTTCCCCACCCACGCTTGCTCGCTTGGCCCTGGTGGTCCTGGAGCTCCTGGGGGACTGAGACCAGCTTGGGGGAAGAGGAGAATGAGCACGGGAGCAAATTGGGGGCCAACACACAGCTGAAAGCAAGAAGGAGGGGACAACTGGAGACAAAGGCAGAGTCTGTCTTAGGTAGGATGGAAACTGAGGCTGGAAGCTGGTGTCTGCTGGCACCAAGAGGAAGGCTCTTGCTCCTCTGTTCTTCTTCCATGTGGGCATCAATGATGCTGCCAAGGGCAACCTGCAGAATATAAAAAATGACTGCAGAGCTCTGGGGGCAATGTGCAGGGGCATGAGAACCCAGGTGGTGGTCTGCTCAATCCTGCTGGGGAGGGGAAAGGTTGTGAGGAGGAGGTGGCCCTCTGAAGTGTCTAATGCTAATGCACACAGCATGGGGAATAAACATGAGGAACTGGAGATCCGTGTGCAGTCGCGGGGCTCTGATCTTGTTGGCGTCATTTTGAGAGGTGGTGTGGTGGCTTGCATGACTGGAGGGATGCAGGCTCTTTAGGAAAGACAGGCCAGGAAGACAAGGAGGGGGAGTTGTCCTTTATGTGAAGCAGCAGCTGGAGTGCTTGGAGCTCTGCCTGGGGATGGGTGAGCAGCCAACTGAGAGCTTATGGGTCAGGATTAAAGAGCAGACCAGTATGGATGACATTGTAGTGGCTGTCTTCTATAGGCCACCTGACCAGGAAGAACAAGTGGATGAGGCTGCCTATGGACAGCTGGAAGCACCCTCTCATTCACAGACCCCGGGCCGCATGGGGGACTTCAACCACCCTGATAGTGGGACAACCCAGCAGGTTGTAAACAGTCCAGAATGTTCCTGGACAGCATTGATGATAACTTCTTGAGCCAAGTGATAGGGAAGCCAATGTGAAGAGGTGCTCTACTGGACCTCATACTCGCCAAGAAGGAAGGGCTCACTGGGGATGTGAAAGTCAAAGGCAGCCTTGGCTGCAGTGACCATGAAATGGTAGAGTTCAGGGTCCTGAGGACAAAAGTCAAGATCATAACACTGGACTTCAGCAGAGTAGACTTTGGCCACTTTATAGGGGTCTGCTTGAAGCAGTCCCATGGGATAAGGCCCTGGAACAGAAGAGAAGTCCAAGAAAGGAGCTTGATATTAAAGGGCAACCTTCTTCAGGCTCAAGAGCAGTCCATCCCAAGAAAGTGTGTCATGCAAAAATGCCATGATACCTGCATGGATGAACAAGGATCTCTTGGCAAAAATCATACTTAAAAAGGGAGCGTACAGAAGGTGTAAACAGGAATGAGTAACCTGGGAGGAATGTGGAGGCGTTATCTGAGTATGCAGGAATGATGTAGGAAAGCCAAAGACTACCTGGTAGAGGATGTCAAAGGCAGCAAGAAGGGGTTTTTTTTTAAGTAGATAAGTAGTAAAAGAAAGACTAAGGAAAATGTGGGCCCACTGCTGAATGGGGCATTGGACCTGGTGACACAGGACATGGAAGAGGCTGAGGTACTGAACATCTTCTTTGCCTTGGTCTTTACTAGCAAGACTGGCCTTCAGGAATCTAGGGACTTGGTGACCAGGAGGAAGGTCTGTAGCAAGTAGACATGTCCTTGGTGGAAGAAGATCAGGTCAGGGAATACTTAAACTGGACACACACAAGTCCATGGGTCCTGTTGGGATGTGCCTATGAATGCAGAGGGAGCTGGCAGTGAGGCCACTTGTAATAATCTTTGAATGATTATGGTGATAAGGAGAGATACCTTGAGGACTGGAGGAAAGCAAATGTCACTGCTATCTTTGAAAAGGGGCAAGAAGGAGGATCCAGGGAAGTACCCGCTGCTCAGCTTCACCTTGTTCCCCAAGTGCCCATTTCCAGGCAACTGAAGAACATGAAGGTGATCAGAATGGATCACCAAGAGGAGGTCATGCTTGACCAAGCCGACAACCTTCTATGATGAACGGATTGCCTTGGTAGATGCGGAGAGAGCAGTCGATATTGTCTGCCTTGACTTCAGTAAAGATTTTGATGCTGTGTTCCATAGGATCTTTGTAGAGAAGCTGATGAAGTATGGGCTGGATGAGCAGACAGTGAGGTGGATTAAGATCTGGCTGACCTGAATGGTCAGACCCAGAGTGTGGTGATCAGTGTTGTGAAGTCTAGTTGGAGGCCAGTAACTGGTGGTGTACTCCAGGGGTCAATACTGCATGCAGTCTCATTCAGTATCTTCATTAATGATCTGGATGATGTAGGGGCAGAGTGTACCCTCAGTGAGTTTGCAGATGACACAAAACTGCGGAGTGGCTGATAAGACAGAAGGTCATACTGACACCCAGAGTGACCTTGGCAGGCTGGAGAAATGGGCAGCAGGAACCTCATAAAGTTTAACAAAGAGAAGGGCAAAGCCCTTCCCACGGGCAGGAACAGCCCCATAAGCAGGTTTGCAGAAAAGGCCCTGACTGTCCTGGTGGACACCAAGCTGACTATAAGCCAGCAATATGCCCTTGCTGCAAGGAAGACCAATGGTGTCCTGGCTGCGTTAAGGAGAAGTGTTGCCACCAGGTCAAAGGAGGTGATCCTTCCCTTCTGCTCGGCACTGGTGAGGCCATAGCTGGAGAGCTGTGTCCATTGCTGGGTTCCCCAGTACAAGAGAGCCATGGACGTACTAGAGAGAGTCCAGCAAAGGGATGCGAAGATGATGAAGGAGCTAGACCACCTCACATACGAGGAAAGGCTGAGAAAGCTGGGACTCTTCATCCTGGAGAAGAGAAGGCTCAGGGGTATCTTATCGGTGTGTATAAACACCTCATGGGGAGAGTAAAGAGGACAGCATCAGGCTCTTTCCGGTGGTGCCCAGTAACAGGACTGGAGGCAATGGGCACAAGCTGAAACACATGAGATTCCCTCTGAACATGAAGAAACACTTTTTCACTGTAAGGTTGACTGAGTGCTGGCACAGGCTGCCCAAGGAGGCTGTGGAGTCCCCATCCTTGGAGGTGTTCAAAGCAGTCTGGACCCAGTCCTGGGTAACTAGCTCTAGGTGGACCTGCTTGAGCAGGGGGGTTTTAACCAGATGACCTCTGGAGGTCCTTTCCAACCTCAGCCATTCTGTGACTGCCCCTTGGGTGGCAGGCACTCATTAAATTGGCATAAACCATCCATGGAATCTCAGGAAGCAAGAACCCACTGGTAATGATGGGTCCTGAGAGAGGCTGTTGGAAGGTGTGAGTGGAGCAGTTTACTATATATCTTCCTTCTGGAGTAGGAGCTGAAATCTTTTAGTTGGGATTAGCAAATAAATGATTGGTCAAGTAAGAAGGAAATCAATGAAAAAGCCAAGAGATTGGTGAAGATCATAGCAAAAATGGCATTTGAACAGCTGTGGTACTGTCTTTCATGGGATGAAAGGTGCAAAGAAGTGCAAGGTGAGAAGAAAGAGGCAGAGTTCAGAGGCTGTGAGGTGGGCCTCACCACTGATGGATAGGCAGAAATCAGCCCTGCAGGGTGGAGGGAAGAGCAGAGGGCTTTAACGTTATTATAAGAAAGGAGATGGTACATGTGCCATGTACCTTTAGGAGTTACACTGGTGACTTGAAGGTGGGGATTGTGAAAACTCCATGTAATCCAATAAATGATCATTTTAGCAACTGGGAGTTCAGATTTGAAGTCCCCATGCAAGAGGCAGAGTGGTCTGTTGGTGGGTGTGGTGGGTTGACATTGGCTGGCCACTGGATGCCCACCCAGCTGCTCCATCACTTCCTCTTCTCAATAGACCCGGGGGAGAAAATAGGACAAAAAGCATGTGGGTTGACATAAGGACAAGGGGGATCACTTACCAGTTACCACCATGGGCGAAACAGACTTGACTTGGGGAAATTAGCCTAATTTATTGCCAGTTAACTGTAGCAGAGTAGGACAGTGAGAAATAAAAAGAAAGCTATGAAACACCTTCTGCCCACCCCTCCCTTCTTCCTGGCTCAACTTCACTCCTGACATTTCTGCCTCCTCCCACTGAGTGGCACAGGGGAATGGGGGTTGTGGTCAGTTTATAACACTTAATCTCTGCTGCTGCTTCCTCCTCATGTTCTTCCCCTGCTCCAGCATGGGGTCCGGTCCCTCCCATGGGAGACAGTCCTTCATGAACAGCTCCAACATGAGTCCTTCCCATGGGTTGCAGTTCTTCACGAGCTGTTCCAGCCTGGGTCCTTTCCATGGGGTGCAGTCCTTAGGAACAGACTGCTCCAGCCTGGGTCCCCCATGGGGTCACAGGTCCTGTCAGAAAACCTGCTCCTGCATGGGCTTCTCTCCATGGGCTGCAGCTTCCTTCGGGTCACATTCACTGTGGTCCTCCATGGGCTAGAGGGGGACAACCTGTGTAATCATGGTATTCAGGATGGTCTGCAGGGGAATTTCTGCTCTGGCACCTGGAGCTCCTCCTTCACCAACCTTGGTGTCTGCAGAGCTATTTCTTTCACATCTTCTCACTCCTCTCTCCCAGCTGCTGCATAGCATTTTTTACCCTTTCTTAAATATGTTCTCACAGAGGTGCTGCCCTCATTGCTGATGGGCTCAGCCTTGGCCAGCAGCAGGTCCATCTTGGAGCTGGCTGTGTCTGCCACAGGGGCAGCTTCTGGTGTCTTGCCACCCCTGCAGACCCCTGCTACCAAAACCTTGCCATGTAAACCCAATACAGTGGGTCAGAAGAAAAGATGTAGAAGCTGAAATTCTTGAAATTACAGTTGAGATCATAAAGAGAAGAGCTACAGACTGAGAAGAGCTACAGACTGAGAAAATTCAGAATTAAGCTTATTTGATGCAACATTGTCTAAGATCTGTGATGCTAGTATTTTTTTCCATTGCTATTCCAACTTGCTTCCTAAAACTGTCAGGTTTCTAGGTCTACACTGATGCTTTAACCATGGATTTCTCCACATACACAAAAACGTATTTTGTGTTTATTGAACAGCCTTAACTTCCAGGGAATAAGGTTTTAGTTGAATGCCTTATTTTATTGAGGCTTAAGCACCCTGGTCTCTTGGGGTGTTTTAGATGTGTGTGTGTAGGAGTTGGTCTTGGTGAAGGTCTGAGGAGGACACTAGGTTTGGGAGTGTTAGGCAGTGAGTGATGTGCAGGAATACAAGTGGGAGTGAACAAGGTTGATAGGAGGAGGTGGGATGCAATGATGAGGCTGAGGACATGAGGGGGGAGTAAGCTGGAGGTAGCAGAAGAGAAGATGGATGGGAGAAGTTTTGGATTGAAGGGCGTCTTGTGGTTGTGTCCTTTTGGCTGAAGACCAAGCAGACTTCCTCAGTGGCATTGGCTCCTTAGGCTGACATCTTAAAATAGGCAACTATAACCAAGGAAATAAAAATATCTTTGCTGTGCTTGCGTATGACAATGTAAGAGTGTATAGGAGTTAATTAGGATAAAACATTTATGCTAGGACTGCACTTGACACGTATTCTGTTACTGAAACTTGAACGCACTGGTTTTAGGGTGTCGGTTGGGTTCAAGATTTTTCTTCTATAAATTAATAATCTTGACTTTCTGTTGTAGGGTTTTTCTAATCTATAAATTGAATATGCTAATGTAATGATGCCTATTCATTTATACTCGTGGGGAGGAGTATAGTTTAGTTATCACGCTGACAGCAAAAAGAAGTGCTCTGCTCGCCACTTCTCCTCACGTTGATAAAATTTTGTGTAGCAGTGTTGTAACCTGGATGGTTGAAATAAACCAAGTCAAAAATAATCCCCCAAGCATCTGGATCTTGACTGTAGAGTGGCTCATCAAACAGTCACACTGGTGGGCAGTGGGGAGGGGGAGCACAGAGTTGCAGAGACGAAGGTGCTGAGACCAGAGCCAGCACATCACGCCGCTGCACGCTGAAGCATCTACGCTGAAGGATGCAGGTTGCTGGCATTTATCCCAGTGAGGCAGTAAGTGAAAGCTAATGTGAAGTTAAAGGTTAACTTTAAGTAGTAATTTGCCACTATTTTTTTTTTATAGCAGAAGCATCCTGCTAATCTCTTAACCGCCTGCGATCTCTCAGCTGCCCCTGCAGCTCTGCCTAAAATAGAAAAATTAAAGCTCGCAAAAGGCTGGATTTGGGAAGAATCTGGCCTTGGGGCACCACTGATGGGGGATTTTTGGTTTGAATATGTAAAGGACAAGACCTCTTTAAAACATTTGCATTCCGACAATATAATTTCTGTTCCCCTCTAACTGTTTCATTCTGAGTCCTTAGTAATTTTTTTTTTTTTTTTTAAATTTAGAGGTTGTTAGGCTTATGAATCTTTACCTCTTTCATAGCCCTGATCCCATCCCTTAGGGTTGGTGTAACCCTGTGTTTTTAGCTGAAGATGAAGCTACATGATGATCATATCAAGGAGAACCCTTGTAGTCTGGGGGCATCTCTTAAACAGCCAAGAATTTCATCAACATTGCTCAACTCTCTAGAGCAGCAGAGAGACTCTAAAACTGATGTAAAATTTCTTTGCTTGTGCTGAAGCTTGGTGGTTCCCTTTCCACTTGCGCATTGGGAGTAAGTGAAAGCGAAGAGTTTTGTGCCCCGAGTTCATCTTTCAGTCGTGTGATGATGGGGATCGTGCCCTCGCTGGTCACAGGCTTTATCTGGGCAAGAGCATTGGCCGCAGGAGTTTTGTGGTGATGCCTGCGTGTGAGAAGACAGGAGCTTGCTCTGACTCTGATCCGGGGTGCTTTGCACCGCTGGCAGTTAGAAGAAAATGCACTCACGAGTGGATCAAATTTGACGCTGAGTTGTGTAGTCAGTCCTTTCAATGAAACAGAAAGGTTAACAGTGCCACCTCTACGCAGGCACTTTCCAGAGCAAAACCGTGTGTTAACTGTAAATTTCCTGATTTGCAAACACCTCTGTGGCCACAGAGTTGTGTTTAATAGTTGAACATCATTGGAGTGGAATGTTTTTTTCAACCTTTGCTCTGCTTCAGTGAGTATTTTAATTTTTTTCCCCTTCTGAAGAAGCTAATAAGTAAAAATGGGAATAAAATCAAGTATCCTGAAACGGCTGAGCTTCTGAGCATTTTTGTGTGTGTGTGTGAGTGAATGTGACTTCTGGAAGAAAAGCCCAAATGAAATGTGGCAGGCAAACTGGAATTAAAGAAAACTTGTAATAAATAACTCTTGATTAAAGTGTAGGTTATGGGAGTATATGAAAAACACAGACATTACACAATTCAAAATCATATCCTGGTAACATGCTTCAGAAATAACTGACTAATGAATGTCTCAAATTGCTGCCAGACTTCTTTGAAAAGTCATGGAAAACTAGGAGAGAGATAAAAATGTGACATCTGGAACCAAATTACAATTTCTCATACAAAGCAGAAGAGTTGCAAAAGAAAAAGCCACTCTGTGTCCAAGATGAAGCCTTTGGTGGGGGGAGCCCACACATGGCTGCTCGTTTGCTCCTGATAAATGCAGCAGCTCCTGGCGTAAAATGGATGATCAGACCCTCCTGTAATACCCCTGGGCAGGATTTCTAGCCTCACATCTTCTGCAGGTGTCAAGAAAAGGATGAGTGTGAGCATAAAGATGCTGGTTGTAATTTTTTCCCTCTACTGAACCTTTTTCAGTTCTACTATATTACTTGCTTGATTCAGTGGAAAAATGTAACCTGACATTTTATTACCCAGTCACTCAGTCCTCTCTGGTCTTTTTGCAGTTCTTCATGATCAGCCATTATCTGTAACACACTGAATTACTGAGTTGTGATCAGCAGAATTTGCCATTTCACCGCTCATTTCCCTTTCAGATATTTTGAGCCTATTTTGAGGAGCCCAAATCCCAGCAGAACTTCCTGGGGACTTTCTTACATCAAAGAACCATCTCTTTATTCCTTTCTTCTGCTTATTTATCCATGCCAAAGCCTTCCTCTCTCATGCTGTAGCAGCTTAGTTTCCTTAAAATCCTTTAGTGAAGGTGTTGCAAAACCATTTTGGAAATCCAGGTAGCCTGACGCATCTGCAGGTCAGATCTTCTTTACCCACATGGTTGTTGACTCCTCTGGAGAGCTTGGATGGGTTCGTGAAGCAGGAAGGAAGAAGTTGCGTTGACTTTTCCCAAGCGTAGAAGTGATGCTGCTTAAAGATGACATTTTTCTTTGTTCTTACTAATTTGTCCTTGTGACTCATCGCTCTTCGTTTTGTCTGTTTACTCCCTAACTTCTTGTCTCTTCCACGAGACAATCTGAACTCGGAGGCTTGGGCTGGTTTTTTTGTGTCCCCCATGCAGAGCGTGGTGTCAGCGTGGGAATCTTTCCAGCTTCTTCCCTGGCATCTGCAGACGCAATAAATTCATTTAGCCTTATCCTCGCCAAGTCTTGCTTTTTATTCCCGTATCATGTGTACGTACTGTCTGGCAGGCTTCCTGCTCTTGCAGAGCCAGAGGAAGATAACCACTAGTTTTGATGCCTCTTGCTAGCTGTGCCCCAAACTCTTCTGTCTTACGTTAGCATATTTTTGGTCCCCACTGAGCCTTTCACGTAACAAGGGAGGTGACGGGAGCTCACTGCTCCTCTGCCATAGCCTGTAGCATCCCCAGGCAGCAGCACCTGGGCATGGAGCCCATTAAATATCAGGCAGTTTTGGCATATTTTAGATCCTGCACAAGCACATGCAGCAGAGAAAACTCATGTTTTTAACGTGTGCTGATTGCCAGGGTGCCAGGGTGCCTTTGGAGGCAGCAGGTATGGCATACTGGGGAGGAAGAGGTGAGCCTCAAACTGTCTCTTTGCTCCCTTAAAATTGAAACTAAATTGGCTTTGACAAGGCAGGATCTGTGGAGAAAATGTTTCTCGCTAAGCTGCAAGGGCAAAGGTGCTTTCAACTTGTGTTTGTGCTGACTCTGCTTTAAATACTAGGCAGGATCAAAGTGAGAGGAGTCTTGTTTTACCAACGCCGAAAAGTTAAATTTCCCATTGCAAATCAAAACCCAGTTAGAAAAAAATGCCCTAAAAGACATTAAAACTGCCCTGAACATTAATTTCTTCTTGTAGCTCTTATTTGGAGATTTGAGAGAGCTTTGGAGAATTTACGGTCCTGCTTAATTCCTCCCAGAAAGGTCCTGGGGGCATTTCTATTTCTCCTTTTCCCATTCCCATTTGTATTTCATGGGCTCAAACCATGGCTCAGTAGCATTGTTGTTCTTTGCTGAAATTAGGGGGCTTCTCCAGCATTTGGGGAAGGGCTGAAATACTCTTGAGTTTATTTGAATTGGATTTGGCTGCATGCGTGAGTCCTACAATACAGTTTCTTCCACCCATTTCTCACTTTCCCAGGGAAACCTTTTCTCCTCTAAACTTAAGTTGCAACACGTTCTCAAATCATGTGTCCAAGGCTTTTGATGTGTTTGGCAATTTCTGCCTCCTTCAAGAGCCTAATTTTTTATTTCTGCCCCCCTGCTTCTGGATTTGTTATAGCTTTGCATTTTATTATAAATTATTTTTTCTATTACCTGCAGTGTTTTTGACAATTCCTTGATGGATGTTGTATAGTGGAGCATCACAGAGATGCTGCATGAAATAGCAGTGGTGTAGAAAATGGAGTTGGCCGTTGGTTTTATTTTATTTTTGTGTCAGATTTAGGGGCTTCTGTCTCAGGTTTCTACCCTGGTTGCCAGCAGTGAAGTCTGCAAGACTTGGTTTGGTCCATCTGTGCAGGCACATGATACTTTAAAAGCTTTGTTTGACCATGTAGATATGCCCTCTGGTACAACTCCTCACAATCTCTGATCTAATGAGTCCCATAACCTCTTTTAACTGTAGCGGATGAAATGATGTAGTTAAATTACCTGATTTGATAATCCATAATTATCTGCTTGCTGTAGTTCATTCTTAAGCTAGAGTTAGGAGCAGAGGAGTCATTTTGCGTGGGTTTATTAGTGACAGAAGAGAGTTTCAGCTCCTGGAGGGCTCAAGGCTGGAGGGCTGATACCTGCTCCAGCTCTACTCCTGCTTAGGCATCAGGTAGTGTGCATTCTACAGAGGATGAGCAGCTGCTCCTGGGCTTTGAAGGAATACAGCAGAGTCGAGACACCTGTGAAAGGGAGCAGGGATATGACAGCTGTTGAAACTGGGATGATACATCCACATAAAAAACTTTACATATCAAGTAAATTATGCTGCTTCTGCAAAGCGGTATTGATAGTAAGTGTGGGCCTTCTCAGGGTGGAGGAAAAAAATGGATTTCATAAAGGGTGCAGAAACAGGGAGAGAAAGAGTCTTTGCATCATTTCTAGTTATCAAGAAGTTTCTGGAAGAGTATCATAGCACCACTTGCTTTGTGGTCTTTGAAAGTTCAGATTTCATCTGGTCCAAAGAGATTTTGCAAGAGACACAACTGCGGGTCTGGTGAGGAAGGCTGCTGCGTGTGAGGACTGCACTGGATTCAGCAGTAGAGGTTTTGATTCGGGATATAATGGAGTTTCCTGCTTTTTGGGGGTGATTTTGGTGCAGGGTGAATGCTTGTTGAGAAAAGTGCTTTCCTTCTCAAGTGCCTTAATGCTGAAATGAAAGCAGTGACCAAGCAGAACATCTTCAGAGCTCAGAGGTGAAAGATTCTGTTTTCCTTTTTTAGGGGAAAAAAAAATAAGCCACAGAGGACATGGTTTAAGAATAGATACTGTCATAGGGAATGGCTAATTGTGGAAGTTGTTAGGGTGGTTGTGGAAAAAGATGATAAGGAACCTAGCTGAAGATCTTCGTAGAGTTAATGCTCATACTAAAGGAATGTGCTGGAGCTTCCTCTAAACCTGAAAGTTTTCTAGGGTTGAATTAGGGGGAAATAGAGAATAACTGACTAGTGTAACCTTTCTTTCGTCAGACGTGTCAAGTGTGCCAGATGATGCTGCCCAACCAATGCAGTTACTGCGCTCACCAGAGGATCCACGCTCACAAGTCTCCGTACTGCTGCCCGGAGTGCGGAGCTGTCTGCCGCTCCGCCTATTTCCAAACTCACGTCAAGGAGAACTGCCTGCATTACTCCCGCAAAGTCGGATTCAGGTTTGTGCAGCTCCAGAGGGTCCATGCTGAGACGGCAAGAGGGAATGGGAAACTTGGATTTAGATCTTTGGAAATGCGTCTTCCTTTACAGCAGAAGTTAAAGAGGATGTAGCCTGGGCCTGGCATGGTTTTCTGTGTGACAAAACACATTTGAAATGGGAAATTACTAAATGGATTTAAGAGGAGGTTTCTGAAAGCAGAAATTATTTTGAGGCAGCTTTAAGCTGAAAGACACTTGTATTGAATTCAAGTTGCAGTCATCTCAGGATTGATATTTATGGCAAAAAGATTGCAGTTCATAATCCTCTAAATCTCTCTAAGGTTTGAACTTGTATTTATGTAAGTTATAATGGACTGAGGGATCTGTGTCTTCACGAGAAGGGCATAGATTATTTTCTTGTATGCCCCTAGAACTCTCCAAATACTTCTCACGAACTGAGACAGATGGAGGAAGGCTCCCAAGGTTCTGGAAACAGTGGTGTGTATGTGTGTGTCGCCTTTTCTCCACACAAATTTATTGCTTTAATAAAAGATGTTACTTTTACATTACTGTTTTAGATCATTACTGTTTAGTAATTACATTACTGTTTAGATCACCTCAGCTGCAGCACAGGTCTTAAGACACAGATGATTTGCTTGAGAGATGAAACTAGGTAACCTTTTAAGATTCCTTAAAGTTCTGTTTTTTCTCCAATTGCCATTAAGTACTTTGAAATTTAAAATGAATAGGGCAATTCCTGTTCTTGGAGCTGTTCTTTTAAGATGTCTGAAAATTCAGGAAGCCTCCACTCTGTGGTTTGTTCTGAAATCACACTTAGGTTTTCAATGTCTTTTTCTTTCAACCATGAAGACAAGAGACATATAACGAACCAATTCTGAATTTAATTATATACAGATAAAGTTTTTTTTATGTGGGATCTGATTTGAGGGGGCACAGCCCACAACAAAGAATTAATTCCATTGCAAATTAAATGGCTGTGATACTTGGACTGTTTGAAAATGAGTTAATCTGAGAGAAGGAGGAAAGCTGGAAAAAAAATGTTTTCCCTGAGACGGAAAAATGGGAATGGAGGAGAGGTCAGAAAACTAACCACAGGTTTGGTGTAGTTCTTTGGACTTCACTGGCACCTGAGAATCCCAAATGCAGGCGCAGTTTCATTGCACTGAGCTGCTTGTGCAGCATCCCCATCCTCACTGATGCCTCGATCAGTAATGCATCACAGGGTCACGCTGGCCTGAGCTGCGTTATATAGGAAGCTCAGTCTTTTAGTAGTGATCAGTGCAAGACCTTGCTCCTCTGTTTCCAACTGATGGGCTTGCAGTGTACAGCAGAGCTTGATCCTGACTCTTAAGTGTATGACCTGGCATTTTTAAAAAACATTATTCATTCCAGATGTATTACAGTAATATCTTTATGATGCCTTAATCCTTGTCAGCGATGAGAGCTTCCATCCATCTACAGATGTCATTAGGAAATACCTGCTTTCTGTGCCAGGGACATTAATGAAGATCTAAATCAAGACAAGAGCTCAAGAATGATACTTATGGATTTTTTAGCTTTGCCCAGCTTCTCTAGAAGCTAATTTTCTTTAACTTCCCCTCTAATTTGCATCTGTGCAAGCTCATCTGTGAAAACTGAGTCCATCAGACAGGTGAACTTCTGGATTTGCCATCCTTGTTATCCTGCCTGTCTCTGCTGTGGGGCTGATGTCATTGTTGAAAACAGAAGAAATAAATTTTAGTTGCAGAACCCTATCTAGATAATCTGTGGCATCTGCCCTGTGGTCACGTAGTGACTTCTCTGCTTTCACTTTTGTTACTCACAGAGCTGAAAAGCGAAGGAGTTCTTTTAAATCCTTCCCAGGATCAGCTTGACTTTTGCTGCTTCTTACGATGTCCCTGGTTTTCTTGAATTTCTGATGCATAGATTTGGTTTTGTTTTTGTGATCAGTCCTTATTCTGTCTCCTTTTCTGCTGATACCCCAATGCATTTAATTAAGTTGGGAGTAAGATTGTTTTATTTGGATTTTAGTCGTGGCTAGTGATTACACTGAAAATGAGAAAAGTCTTCTGTAGTTAAAAATTAAAATCAACAAGCCTGTCCTAAATATTCCGTTCCACTTGGCTCCAGGTGTCACCTCCCCACCTTTTCCAAGCACCTTCCAGCTGTCCCCAGTGATGTGGGACCCGTTTTCCTGCTCAGTGCCGTCTGGAGGGTTGAGGGGCTGAAAGGTGACAGCAAAGGAAGTGTTCAGAGGGTTAAGACAACATCTTGTAGCTTTATCTTCTCTCGCAGGACGGTTTCCAAGACTTTTACGCCACCCCTCTTTGCCCTGAGGCTATCCGAGAGTCTTCGCTTGCAAATTATTCCCCTGTGCTGGGGAGATGATAGCAGAATTTCCAATTTGCAGAAATTACATGGCAAGCCTCTGACATCCTCCATCCACTTTGTTCTGCTAATTAGTTTACTTTATCAAACTTCATCCTTCTGGCACTGGGATTCTTGATTACAAAGTGGCTGTTGTTTAAATTTCCATTTACTGTAAATTAAATTAACTCATGATCATTTGACCCTGAGTTAGTACTTATTTCATCCGTAATTCTACATGAAGTACTTACGAAAACTGAATGTACCGCAGAACCATGTCTTGTTAGTTTGAGGAGTGTTTGTGGAAGAAGCCGTCGGATATTCCTGGCTGTACCAGACAGACCTTACTGTCAGGATTAGCATTTGTTCTTCCATTTATACTTGGGAATTTATTCTTCTAGAATAACACAGTTCCTGGTGTTACTATAATAGAAAGTCTCTCTCCCAGTCTCACGTGAATGAGGATCAGGCTAGAAGGCAGAGCTACCCAAGCAGAATTTTCATGCTTCCCCAAAAATGACACCAGCTGTTGTCACTGCTTCCCTCTCTAAATTTAAGAAAACAGCATTTCTGTGTATAGTTTGAGGGAGAGGGTTAGGCTCCTTCGGGCTGGCTTCTGCCTAGCGGTCTTTTGAAGTGTAACTTCAAAGCATGGGCTTGTTTCCTAAACGCTGTTGGGAGGCTCGTTTGGAGGGAAGGATAATCTAGCAGCTTGTTTGTTTTTGATACGAGCCTGGAGTTCTTCCAGTTGCTCGATAGCTGGAGTCCATCTGCGACGGCAGCATCCGTGCCGCAGCGCTGCCAAATGCACAAACCCTAATAGCACCACGGGCAAATGGCAGACCTCAGAAAGAAGGAAAAAGATATTTATAAGACAGCTTAACTGCAGGCTCACCAGAGGAAGTTATGCCTGGTGTGTATCTTGCATCCTACTACAGCAAGCATTGGCCCTCTGGATTGCCTAGCCACGCTGCTCCGCTGTAATGGTCTGTGTGTGCAGCGCTGGCTTAAGCAGAGATCTGCCGTTAGTCGTTTTGATTGACTCTCCTTAGGAGAGGCTGTTCTGGTCCTGGATTAGTGTAGGTGCTCCTGTGGGGATGGTAAACCCTGCGGCTGGTGTGGCCGAGGCAGGCGAGAGCAGGTATCTGCATCCTCATGTGTCCTTGTAGTGTTGGTGTGTGGCTTCTCTCCGAGCACAGGAGGCGGGTGGGTGCTTGGGAGGCGTATTAAAGGTAAATATAGTAAGGCTGCCGGTCGTTGCCATCCTGGGGGAGTATCGGGCAAGGCCTGTCGCAGGCATGCGTTGGGAGGAGAGGCAGACTGAGACCGGTGGGGTGACCCTGACTCTTTTCCTGGCCCTGGGTCTATGTTTTTAGCTGCCCAGAAGAATCCTTTGGCTCCATGTGCAACCTCTGTTTCTTCCTCTTTTTCCTCCCAGAGCATCCCCCAGCTCCCAGACAAGCACTTTCCAGGCAACACCTGTGTCATAATGATTTTAATGAGCTTAATCAGTTCCTTGGGTGTTTCTGTTGCTGTTTTCAGTATCTTTGCTGTTGCTGTCATTATTTTCTAGTGCTTAGTGAAGTCTGAGAAGCAATTGTACAGGGTTAATGAAGATTTCCTAGCTGAATATTCTTTTTCTGTTTATTTTGTATTGGGGACTAACTGGCATTTATGCTGCTTATTTCTACCTAGAGATCTCATCAGATACTTTTACCTTAGTTCCTCACTTGTACATGTGGTGGAACTGGCTTTCACAGCTACAGTACTGGCATTTTGCTGAACCACATCTTCCTTTATTCTTTCTGGGTTGTTTTAGTCTCTGAAGGCTTCTTTTATAGATCTTGTTTACTTGTCGCTAACACGTGACACGTGTTGGAAGCAACACTGTGGCTGTAACTCAGCTCTTTCTTTGTGCGTCCCCCAGGTGCATCCATTGTGGAGTTGTCTTCATGACCCTCGCTATGCTGAAAGTGCACATTCACGAGAAACACTGCGAAGTCTTCCACAAGTGTTCTTTTTGCCCGATGGCCTTCAAGTCAGCCGACAACACCACAGCTCACATGACCAGCCAGCACCCAGCAGAGCCTCACAAGACTACTCAGTAAGTATTTTGGGTTTATCTCTTCTTCTCCTTTGCTGGGTAGCTCTAGGATTCTCCCCTTCCCTCACAAATTTTTTCTGTTTTTGGTTTCTGTCCTTGCATGAGAAGAGCTGCCGCTTTGTCAGCTGGCAGGGGTCCATTCCTAGCTGCAGCGTGCTGTCCTTTGTATGAATTTGGTCTCCTGGGTATGAGAAGAGGAGTTTGGGCAGGGAAGAGCTGAACATCCAAGAACCTTAATGGTTGCCTCTTAGTCTGGCAGGACCCACAGTGGCACCTGTTGGCAGGTGGCTCCAGGGCAACTTCTGCATCTGGCACTCGCAAAGGGAGAGGAGGGTTACGCCATGCAGCGTTGCCCCCAAAAATCACTAAGGAGAAACCTCCTGGTTTTTCCACTCTGTAGCTTTCCCCTCCAAGCCTTGAGCTACTGCCAAAAATGTGTGCTTTAAGGGAGGAACTATGGAAAGGTGGGGTTGAAAGTAACATGTAGCTAGTATACTTTGAGTTTGCTCCCATCTGTCTGCACTTACTGGCACACACACACACGTAGGTAGTTATGCATATGCATAGAAGTAAACTTATTTTTAGAAAGCTGTGGTATGTGCCTGAGGCATTTTGTTGTTCTTCCCAGTTGAGTTAGTGGTTCAGCTGTCCACGTGGGTGTGTGTTGACAATACATTGAGAGCACAGCCCTCCTCAGAAGCCCATCCCTTTCTGAAGTTGCTGACATAACTTTTTCCACTGTCTTCTTAAGATAAGTAACGAAGAGAGACTGAGCTTACTTTTTTTAATTGTTCCAGGGTGATCTACAAATGCTCTTGCGAGACCGTCTTTAACAAGAAGAAGCTGCTCCAAGAGCACTTCCAGCAGAACACCAACAAGTTGTTAGTGGGAGTGTTTAAGTGCCCGCAGTGTCAGCTGGTGTATATGCAGAAACAGCAGTTAATGCAGCATGTTAAGGTAGGTAACTCCCACCAAATACTGATATGAGGTCCTACTTTTTGAGTTACACAGAGAGTTTACATCAACTGTGTGAGGAAATTGGTTGAAGAAGTGGAAGGTTCTTGAGCAATACATTAGTGGAAAAATAGACTACAATGATTTACAGCATTATCTGGAAACATCAGTGGAGCATTTTGTGTTAGCTGATAATAATGCAGGCAGTTACTCTCATCTGTATGTAATTTTACCTTATGACAAAGGCTTGTTTTCGACGGATAAATCTTTTTGATTTTTAACTGTTCTATGTTAAACCCAAGGAAGTGATTAAACCAGAGCGGGAGCTTTATCTTTGGTTGGCAGATAGGGAGAAGTATTCTTTGCCCACAATGTTACTCAATTTATATAATGAAAGCTGAAACTCCCTCTTCTGAGTGGTCACCTAGAGAGCTTTGGCCCCTTTGCAGCTGCCTCAGAGAGAGACTGCATGGGATTTTACACCCCTCTTCCCTGGCTGCTCCACTGCCTGCAGAACTACACCAGAGTGCAAGAGGGGAGTGACAGAGGCAGAAGTGATTGGCTTGGAGATACCAGCCTTCAGGAGGTGGGACACCCAACTCGTGTGCCTCCACGCTGGCACCACTCAGGCTGCTCCAGAAGGTTGTCTGAAATGGGTAGTTGTGTGCAACCCCAGAACTTGGTGGAAATGGTGGTCCAGAGAGTCCTTCGAACCTGCCCTCCCTCAGTAATGGCTTGTATTGCAATAAGCACTACAATACTCTGTCATCCATCACTCTTTTTATACATGTGAAAAGCTTGATATTGTCCGTTTGGTGGTGGTTTCTGGCGGGATGCATGTGAGGACTTGCAGATCTGATTATCCCATGAATGTGTGAGCGCTGCATTTTTCTGTTGTCTTAGTATGTTTCTATGTACAGTGTCTAACAACACTGCCGTGGAAATCCTTTCGGAAGATTTCTTGATGGCATTCTGAAGAAAGAGCTTGCAAAGTCTTCTTTCCCCTTGATTAGAAAAAAGTGACATAATTTTTTTAATGAGTGACTTTATTTTGTTTATACTTACACTTAAAAAGCAAGAAGATTAGTTAGCTTACTCCTAAAACAAAAACCATTCAAAACTACTTCTTTGCTTTCTCCCCCATGCCTTTAACTTGCAAATCTGGAAATGCTTTGCATGCAGTAATGAATTAAAATTTGAAGCCCTCCTGGGAAGTTGATGATTGCTAATCTTCCTGTATTATAGCTAGGAAAATAGAGTTGAGATTAAGGCTGGGACCTTCAAAGAGGCATTCCAGCCCAATGCTAAAAGAAGGGCTTGAGTTGAGGTACACAACTTAATGCAGCTCATTTGCAAATCCCACCCCCAGGGACCTGCCTGCAGTAGTTTGTGCACCAGCACCCTGACATCTCCACTACAAATCTTTTGTCCTTTAACCATGAGGCTGTATTTGGCCATCAACAGGTCTTTGAGATGGTAATTGAAGAAGGCTTTTTGGCTGTGGCAGAATAGTAATTGCACTAACCCATCTCCTCTCTTATCAAATCCCGCTCCTTTATGCAATACAGAGTTTATAGGAGGTGCTGTCTAATTTGCTTCTCCATGCAAAATAAAGAAACCTTCTCATCTTCCCTGGCATTCTGTTGTTAAAGCATAAGAGTAGGAGTTAGAAGGTCCGGTTCTCCTGACACTGCAGAGAAGTCAGTTCATTTTTCTATGCTCCTTGTTTTTTTCCCCTCCAGTGGCATAATAGCAGGAGGAATGGAGTGGTGGGTACTAATGTACTCTTCGCTCATGAAACACCCTTGAGATTTCCAGATGGAGAGAAAGGTGAAGTGTTCGTGTTACCCTAAATAGCTGGCAATGCTGTGGAGCAGCTGTCATTGCCCTGCCATTTGCATGAAAGAGCTTCTGCAGACATCAGCTGGATCAGGTGCAAAGCACACAGGCTTCTCGGATGAGACCTTCTGTTTTGAAGTTTGTTTGGTGTCTAACCCACAGAAAGACTTCCAAAGGCCTGGGGCCTTCGTGTGTTGAAACTTTACCCGTTATTAATTATTGTGCACAATTAAACCTCTAAATTACCCTTTTGTGTGGATGAACTGTTGTTGTTCCTAGGGGAGTTTCTTGAGGTTTCTTTGGTATGTTGCTATTTTATTTGCTTTTGCTTTCCCACAGCTCTTCATTTCTGGATTATTTTCCTTATGTTCAATTTTCTTCGTTAAAATAACTTTTGGGGGGACTTTAGATTTTGGCCTGTTGAACAACCAGAGAGCCTGGGGATGTATTCCTTAAAAGGCTGCTTTCTGGCTTTATGCTTGCTTTTATTTGTCAAGAGCAAAGTTTTGAACAGTGAAAACGTAAATAGCAATAGGCATTGGGGAATTGAGGAAAGTAGGGTTGGAGAAAATGAAATGAAAGGTTGTCTCTTCCTGTCACTTGAGTAAAAATGAAGCAGCTTTGGAGCCCCCAAGGTAACAGCAAACATTTAATTCCGAGTTTACCAAAGCAATGTGTTTTTAGAGCTTAGGCTCTCGAAATAATGACAATTAACATTTCTCTTCCATTACATCTTCCCTGTTTAACCAGAATTCTCAGAGCTCATCCAAAATGTTAAACAGGAAGCACCAAGGAGCTGCTGTTGTCACGCAGGAAACATAAATAGAAGCTTCATGTTTCTTGGGAAAATCTCTTGCTGTAGAAAGCACTAGAGCCAGCTTCAAGTGGAAATGGGAAGATATGTAGGAGCAAGACATCAACATACTGGTTTAGGGGGCAGGAGCTTAAATAAGTGTTATTTATTTATAAATAAAGGTGTATAATATGAATTACATATAAATGTTATGTGTGATTCCATTATTATCGTTATCCAGGGAGTTCATGGAGTTCCCCAAAATCCCGAGGAGCTCTCAAACTTCCGACAAAAGTCTGAGAAGGCATCAAGGAACCAGGTTCATACCCCACCAAAGGAGCTGTCGGTCAATGGGACTTCCCACTCCTCTCTGCCGAGGAAGGACATGAGGGTGGAAGGATACAATCCCGAATCCAAGTCCAGGCTGAGAAGAACTGGTTGGACTTGCAAGGAGTGTTCACAGTGGATCCCTGACCGGGAAACCTATGTGTCCCACATGAAGAGAAGTCATGGAAGGGTAAGGACTCAGATGAAACACTTCAGCTAGGTAACAAGATATTTTTAGCAAAAGAATCTGATAATCAGTAATATTTGGGGCAAAAAGAAACTGAGAATCTGTTTGACAGCTCTCTGAGGAGTAAGTTCAGGGCCAGAATAAAAAAAAAAAAGATGTAGACAAGCACACTTTCTGTCCTTGAACCTCTACAACCTGCGTACCTCATCCTCTTTGCTGTTCCTTCTCACACTGCATCTAATGTCAGGTTTCCTCTCCAGCTCACCTGGGTAAGTGGATGGAAAGTCGTGTCTTCTCCAGTTGCTGGTTCAACAGTCTGATCTAAACTATCTATACTCAAAGTTACAGAAGGACATACAGTTCCTCTCCATGATGTTGTATTGTTTGGTAGTTATCACTACATCTAACTGAGGAAGAATAACAGACTTGTGCAGTGCGCAGAGCTATCATTGTAAGAACTGTAAATCTCAATTTTGTTGGTTTCATCCAGCTCAAGACTTGTGTTGCCTTGACCTACTTCTGTCAAGCTAATCCTTGCTCGCTGGCAGAACACAGGCCAAGATCTTGTGTGCAGCCAGATTTCTTAGTACTTTGGCATCAGGACTTCTTGTTCAATGTAGAGTCATCCTTCTTGAGTCCCATGAGCAGAAGCTGTGGAAATCTGGACCATCATCTTTGATTCCTTCCAGCTTGACTTGGGGAGTGCTAGATTGTCCCAGTTGATAAGTATCAAAAGAAGAAGATGGGGGCAGGGTGAGAATGCTGGATTTTCCCATTTGAATTCTATAGAAGTAGGAAATTTGCCAAATATTTAAGTTCAATACATATATGTATTCATTAAACAAGTCTAAGAAGATTTTAAATGGAATGCATGCAGATTATACAAAGGATTGTAGGAAAAGGAGGAGGCTAGTTACGGGGCAGAGTTGGATAGGGGAACATGGGTATCATAAATGGATAACAAGCAGGACTATGTGATGCTCTTTAACATCTTGCCCTTTTATTGCACTGAACTATGAGGAGATAGAAGGGTAAGTGGACTTGTACTTCACACTGGGATCGTGCCTTCTTCTGGGGCAGAAGGGACATTCCACTGAATTAATTCTGCAGAGGGTCCTGTAGTAAAATAAGCCCACAATAGAAGCAGCTGATGCAATTCCTATTAAAAAAAAAATCAAGCATGGGCTTTAACTAGTCCTGGTTTTTATAAGACTAGTGCTGGTATTAGCCAACCGTTGGGCTGAGTATAAGTGGGACCCCAAAATCTCAGTGATCTTTATTAGTGGAAGAGGGATTTTTTGTACCTGAGGGGTAAGGTTCAGATGAAGAGCATGGGAATGTTAGAATCCAGTCAATGCCTTCCATCACCCTATTATTAAAAGATATTTCTGTTCTTCTGCTAGTCTATGAAGAGATATCCCTGTCGACAGTGTGAACGCTCATTTAATGCCTCCAACAGTCTGCGTAGACACATCCGCAATAATCACGACACAGCAAAGAAAGTTTATACTTGCTGGTACGTACTGAACGCCACTTTTCAAATTTGTTTTCAGCAACAGGGTAATCCTTCAAAGTTTGGAAGCCCTTTGTAATAGATTGTGTCTGCTCTTACGTACTCCAGGCTATAAGTTACTGAGGGAGAATAAGAAAAAGAGTATGTTAAACATGAGAGAATTGGTGTCTAAAATAAGTCCTTAATTTTTACTGCACAATGCTCTTTGGAAACTTAGGGTAAGGTTTGATTTGAGATCTGCAGGTGCAAAGTGAGAATTATATTGCACACCCTTGTGGAACAGCTAATAAAATACTGGGCCAATCTTTCACTGCTTTATGGTTGGTGTACTCATGCATCACTCTTGTGCCTTCCTCATGAAAAAATGGTACAAAAAGTGTGTAAAATCCTAATGAACCAGGGCACAAGATCTGCCACTGCTTTACAGAGGCAGAACTGACTGCACAAGCTGCAGGGCAATGGATAATTAAGCCTGCTGGATTTGCTGGAGAAGATGCACCTCAAAGTTGGAAAATGGATTTGGAGACTTCAGATGAGCTATGTAAATCAGCAGTGAATAAAAATCATTGCTGGTGAACATATTTTAACTGTGAATACAGTCTCAGTTCAGGACAAAGCCCAGTGCTTACAAAACTGCCTCTACAACTGCTGCATCCTCATCTACTGTTGCAGAATAAGTCATACACTAAGCGACCGTGCAGACTTGCTTCCTGTCTCATTCTGAGACATCCTTCTGAAACAGAATTAAAGCACGTTTTGTGTTGGAAGGAAAGTTTGCTGTGATGTAGGTTGGAGGATTTTTTTTTTAACTAAAATTTTGGTTTAATGCAAGTGTTTCTGAAGAGTGTACTGTCACTTGACTGCACTTAAGTTGCTAAAAGCCTGTCTTGAAGAGTACATCCCTCATGTACTTTATTTCTTTGGACTGTCTAGTGAGCCACAGTAGCTTTTAGTAAATGGATGAAGTATTGGCATCACCACTGGGGCCTGATAGGAATACACTCCTGGTGCATTTATCAGCCAGGACTTCTAAACTTTCCATTTCTTGTAACTATGCTTTGACTTGGAGAAGATGAAATGTTGACTCCGTGTATGTTTCATTCTGCTTTAAGTTTGTGGGTGATGGTCTTTGGAGTTCTGTGCACCTGATTTGTATAAATCTGTTCTCTCAGTTGTTTTCAGTGTGGAGTGTATCAGAATCAAAATGAACATAAGGCCTAGCTGGGAACGATTTGTGTAGAACAACCTGGGATGTGCCAGCCTACTGTATGCATTAGCTTGTACAGGCCCTGGAGTCCAGTTTTTTCTACTACTTTTCAGAATGACACACAGTTGTGGATTTACACCTTCACCCAAGGGTCCTCGGTCATGCCATATTTACAGCAGAAGAAGACCCAGCTACAAATTCAAGTGAATTGTGGTTGTGTTAAATTCTCAAGTTTGTAGTTGCTCCTTCTCAAAATCTGTTGAAGAACTCTTAATTGGACTGTGGTTGTCTCTCTTTAATCATTGTAGTGGCAGACTTATGGAAATCCCAGCACTCTTCAAATGAAACCTTTTCCTTGAAATATTTGTCCCAGCATCTCCAAAAGCTGTGCTTTGTTTGCATCCAAGGTCTTCTGTCCAGTCTCCCTTTTAGCTTGTCCAGACCGCTGTTCTAAAAATCACCTCTGTGACTGCCACTCGCAAATGCTTTCATCTCTCTGAATTCCTCCTTGGCTCCTTTCTGTGCTCTGTAAGTTACCATATCTCTGCTACTCCTTTTCTTCTCCCTTGGGTGCTGGTGTCTGTTTTCTTTTTTCTCACCAGGCAGTTTGTATCAGTCTCACCCGTTTTCCCTTCAGGGTCTTTGGTGCCTTAACGTCATGTAACCCTCTACTCCTGGATTGCCTCATGAAGCATGAGTAAAATTTGTCATTGATCCAATAATTGAGTATTTTTGTGACTCCAGCATGCTGTCTCGTAGGTGACCTTCCTTTGGCTTCTGACATTTCAAGCTGTGATTTCCCCTTCTCCCCTTGCCCTGCTTAGGTCTCTGCCTTCTGTTAAATTTGTAGGGAGAAACCAGTGATGGAGGACTTGCTTGAGTACCCTCCTGCCACTGGAATAATTCTGGCTAGGAAAGTGTCTTTCTCTGCTCACATGAAAAAAATTCTAAATTAGGACAAATTGCAAAATATTCTGATGTTTTGTATATTTTCTTTCATAATTCACTTGGTTATTGTGATGGGAACTTGCTCTTGTTTTCCAAGTCTTAAGTACAAACTGTCTGGAACGATTGATTTTCAACATGTTTAGTTTTGATAAATACCACTTAATAACCTCTCATTTTCCTCCATGAGGGAGAAAAATTCCATCATTATTAAATATTGATTTATCATCTAAGCAGTTCCTGTTAAAAACCAGAAGTATTCAGTGAGGACATCTGCATTTTCACATCACTACTGACTGTTGTTTAATTTCCATTTAGTTACTGGAAGATCAGTAGGAATCTTCTTTCGTTTTAAAAGATGTCTTTGTTGCCCAGAGACACTTCATCTCCTCTCTGTTGCTTTTCTTCCCTTGCTGCCTACATTTCAACTGCAATTTGTGCATTTCAGAGAAGTCTGGTGTTACTTGCCTCATTGCTGGGGTCGATGCATAGCTGGTGGACCTTCCCCATGTCACGCTGGCAGGCAGCAGCAGAGTACAAAGTCAGTCTTGGGTTTCCCAATTGCTAACGGAGACCTCTGTGTACTCCACCATGCTGCAGTGAGATGGTTTATTTGTCTGCAAGACCTGGCATTTATTTCTAGTAGACGTCAGTCATCTGGGAGTGAAGGTTAACAGATGGCACATCCCCTTCAACATCTCCTTTTGAAACATTAGCCATGCTCTTGGGCAGCTCTTGAATCCTACCAAGTTTTAACATGAATAGTTACGTATAAATAAATGCGTTCATGAGTGCTTCTGCCTAGGTTATTGTTATCAAAGTTGGAAGTTCAGCTGTTTTGTAAGAATTTTAAGTCTGTTACGATACACGTGGTCTTGGATGGGATGCTGCACCGGTGCTTGGGAGCACTGGGTGCAGAACCTGGTTCTGCTGCAGGCCTCCTTGGTGTTAGCAAGTCACGAACAGGGCCCTCTGTGCATAGGTCTCTCATCTCAGAGTCGTTTTTCTCCCATGCTTTTTCCTTCTTGATTATTTATCTTGTGCTTGTGTAGCATGTATCACAGTGGGCCTGATCTCCACTAGTCCCTGTATTTATTTAGTACTGTACTGTAAATAAGACATGCCCTACTTTCATTCTCATTCATGCTTACTGTGGTAAACTTTAAACTGTTCTAGATTTCTCTCAGGGGTAATGTTTTATTATTGAAACAATGATTTGCTGCATATTTTGGTAATCTAATAGTACATTACTCACCAGCGTCTGTCTCCAATGATACCCATTGGTTTGGCACAGAATGAAGAGCTGTTTGGATGGAAACGAACAGCTGGGCATTTCCTCTAATAAATTTTCTTCCTTTTTATATTTCCAAGGTACTGCACAGATGAAAATCAGACATTTCCTCAGCCATTCATGCTGGAGAATCACATCAGCCTCATGCACGGCATCAAAAACCCAGACTTATCCCAGATGGCCAAAGGAAAAGCTCCAGAGAGAGACACAGCAGAAGTAACTGATATATTTTCATTGAAAAATAAATGTACCTGGCGCGTAGCTGTTCACTTGGGGTGTTACATCAAGCTGTAGCCTTATGCCAGCCAAGCCCTCTCATCCATACAGCAGACTTCCTTCCCCTCCTCTCAACTCCATCCAGTTTGCTTCTCTCTGGCAGTATCAGGATCAGAACTGAAAGCGCAGCTGAGCTGGAGCAGCACCAGGGCAACGTGTCTTGCATTTTGCAAGATATTCTTGAGCGTGTGTCCCTGTGCTTTACTGGCCTTTTTTCAGTCTACTTTGTAACCAGGTCTAATTTAGGTTTTGTTGTTTCCCCTTTCCACTCTGTTCATGAGCCTGGTACATTTTTCCTCTTTCTCCCTTGTTTTTTCTGCTAGTTACAAAAGATTTCTGTTTTAAAATACTTCCTAGATCCTTACATTACCTATAAGAACTATACTACTTATATTACCTGTAAGAACTGCATTCCTCCTAAGTAGCACTCTGCAATATTTTTCACTAAATGTAACTGTTCAACTAATTTTACTTCATGTTGTTTTGGAGTGGAGGGTTGGCAGATTGGGCTTCTTTGCTCTGTTTACTTTAAAAATAGACATAGGTTTTCCATATCAGTACAGTTAATTGTTCATCTGTACCGTAGCGCAGAGGTATCACAGCCAAGACTGACTCCTCTCTGTATTTATGTCGTAAGGAAACCTGGGGTAACTTAAGAATGCACTTCCATGAGCTGATGGCTGCTTGCCCCAAGCAGAGCCGATGTACCAGGGCACCCAGCTAAACGGGGGCAGACAGTGACTTCAACATGTCTCCAGTTGGGTCTGCAAATACAAGCCTATAAGCTGTATCCTAAACAAAAGACAGCTCAGTGCTGCTGGCTAAGGAGATAACAAAATCACATGAAGGAGCATATGCAAGCGAGCCATACTCACAGGAGGAGAAGCACGCTGGGGGATTATAAGACAGAGATGAGTTAATGGGAGATGCCGTGAAGAAAAAGCCTGAGTGGAGGGGAAGATGTTTGGAGTTAAATCTGAGAAATATTGTCTGGGCTAATGACCATCCCTGTATCCCTCAGCTCTCCCTGCCCTGTGGGCTCCTCCTTCCCACACTAAGTTCACATTCTCCTTTCCCATCATGTTTCTGCTCAGCCAACCCCTCCCAGGTCTCCCATCTCACATCGCAGGACAGCAGTTGAGATCCTGCATGTTGGGGTGAGGTGTGTGGGTACTGGTAGGAAAGGCAATGTAACAGGAGTCCCTAGGCATGGCGTCATTTAGATTGTACCAAAATACTGATGTGTATTCACCCTCGGGTGTCTTCAGATACACGTGTGGAATTTAGCACTTACTCTCCCGTGGGCTCACACAATAAAGTAACTTATTTAAATCTTCTTTTTTTAAGGCAAAATCTCCAAAGAGGATGGCAACGGATGAGCTGGGTCAGGCAGAGACCGCTGCGGGTTCAGACGCGCCGCCAGCCAAAAAACTGAAAGCGCATTGGAAATGCGCTAAATGCGGATTTGCGACAGACATCAGTACTGAGTTTCAGGAACACATACCTCGGCACAAGACAGACAGCTCCACCTACCAGTGCTTGTTCTGCGGCTTGTGCTACACCTCTCACATCTCCCTGAACAGACACCTCTTCATTGTTCATAAAGTAAAAGATGAGGAGGAGGAGGAGGAAGAGGAGGAGGAAGAAGAGGAAGAGGAGGAAGAGGAAAGGGAGAAGTTACAAAGGGAGATGAGTGAGAACGGACATGAGGGGTATAATGGCGAGATGAACACTACGGTGGAAGAAGAAAACCTGAAATGCAAAGAGTGCAAAAGTGACTCAGCTCTTTGTGAACACAGTCAGACATGTGGTGTGGAGGGTCCTAATAGCACCTCGCAGAACAATCATTCAAAGTCTCTTAAGACTTAAAAACAAACAAAAACCCTTTTGGTTGGTCGGGGTTTTTTTTGTTGGGGGGTTTTTACTCAAAATACAGGGTGGGGACGGGGCAAATCTTTGAAATATTCTGTTGATTTCTTGGGATGGACATTGCTTTCCGTTAATTTCTATTTGTAAGGGAAATTTAAAAAAAGAAAAAAACCCTGCCATTGCATCCTAAGCACTAACTCTCTGCCAGACCAGAGAGGTGAAAAGGGAAAGCAGGGCGAGAATCCTCACTGGAGCTTGTCCAACTCCTGAGGGTCCAGGAGCACTTTCTGCAGCTGCAGTTTCCTTAAGATGAGCTCTCTTCTTTCGAGTGTGCACTGCCTCAGCCTCTGCCCAGACCCCCAGTCTTGCCTTCCCTATCTCGCTTTCTTTCTTCTCCTATTTATGGCTTATTTTTTCTCTTCCCATCCTGCCTTTGTTTTACTCACTTTAACTCATAACACTGTCTCAGCAAAACACGCTTGTCAGGACCGTGCTGGCCGATCCGGGATCTTCTGCGTTACACGGGACGGGTTCAAGCTGTAAGTTGTGCTGATTTTTCTTTAATTGCCCGAATAACAACCTTATTTTCCAAAAGGCAATTTAATGAAATGTCTTGGACCCGAGTCATCCTGAAAGAGAATTTTGTAGCCCCCATCAGCTCGGGTGAGCACAGCTCAAGGCCACGTGTCATGTTAAGGAGGGTCTGGTCCCCCCGGGCACATGTTGGCCGCGTGTCAGTGGAGTTGCACTGCTGGAAGGGTGGGCGCAGCCAGGCCCGGTGCTTGGTGGCTCATCCCGGTGGGGAGCTTGGGCAGAGCTGGGTGGCAGGCGAGGAGTGCTGGGGATGGGATGCCATCGTCCCCAGAAGGGGAGAACATCCACTGCCCCTGTCTGTGGCATCAGCTGGAGCGAAACTGTCCCAGCACTCCTGACAGCGCCAGCTCAGTGCCGAGGGCTTGTTTTGAGCTGCTGCAGCAGAGGAGGGGAGCGCAGCCTGGAGGAGTGGGAACCGCCGTCCTGCGGGGGCTGGTGTCCGTCGGTGGCTCTTCTCCCGCCGCGGCTCGGCGTTACCTGTCACCTGGGAGACGTTTCTTTCCACGTAGTCATATTGACTCTCTCTTCCCTCACTCGTTCCCCCACCACACACGCGCTTCGTGTAATATAATTATCTTCTATACCATTTTTTTTATTATGTTGAGCCAGAACCCTGCTCGTTATTGTTTACTATGACAATGTTTAAATAATTTAAGAACTATTTATCTTATTGCATTCGGATCGCTCACCTTCTCGTCTCGACGTGTTTTGATACGAACAGTTTGGACTCTTTGTATTTTTTGATACGGTGTACGTTAGCCTAGGGGATGTTTTACCAGGTAGCCTACGTAGAGTTAAGGATAGCAGGGGGCACTCCCGAGCCATCACGTATCTATTTAACCCGCAGCGGCGTTTGTGCCTTGCTATGATGTTTACTTCAAAGTATTGCAAATAAAAGCATCCAAGGGTGCCTGCCTGGGCGTCGTTCTTGGCCGCCATGGCCGCCCCTCGGTCACTTCCCTGCGGGCCGGGGCCGGAAGCGGTGGTGACGCGAGCGGAAGCGAGGCCGGAAGCGGAAGCGCGGGCAGGCGGGGGAGCCGCCGCCGTCGGTGCCGGCGATGCTGTCGCTGGACTTTCTGGACGATGTTCGGCGCATGAACAAGCGGCAGGTGCCGAGCCGCGGCGGGAGGGAGAGGGCAGGCCGGGCGCCGGGGGGGAGCGGATCGGGCCGGGCCGGGCCGGGTCTGGCCCTGCCCGGCCCCGGCCGGCGGAGCCTAACCAACATCCCCCCCCGCCCCAAAGTTGTACTACCAGGTGCTGAACTTCGGCATGATCGTCTCGTCCGCCCTCATGATCTGGAAGGGGCTGATGGTGGTGACGGGCAGCGAGAGCCCCATCGTGGTGGTGCTGAGGTAAATCCCGCGGGGGGGGCTCGTTCAGCGGTAGCGCTCGGGGGTGGGGGGCAAAACCCCCACGGGTGGGGGGGTAGGGGCTGGAGAACCGGCGGCCCCACCGTGGCGGTGCTGCGGCCGCCGGGCACAGCCGGAGGAGGTTTTCCAGAGGGATGGGGCAGCTGGGGACTCCGGCCCCGGTGGACGAGAGGCTCTAAGAATTCGTGCCCTCACGTAATGCAGAGGAACAGCGAGGGAGGAAGAGGAGGTAGATGAGCAAGGCTGGCAGCCTCATGTGAAAATGGCATCTCACCCTTCCACCTCTGTCAGCTGGCTGGCTTGTATGTTAGAGACGTGGTCCTGAGGAAGGACTTCAAAGAAATATGGCAAGAGCGTGACCCAGGTATTTTGGGGTGGTACTAAACCTCCTGGAGAAATGCCCAGCGGTGTGGCTGGAAGAGACTTGAAAAAGGAAGGCCCTGAAGCAGGGAGCCTGGCACAAGTGATGACCCTGTTGCTCAGGCAGATCGTCCTTGTGTAAAAGCAATGTTTGTAGCAGAGCTCGTCTTCTCATCAAGGCTAATGGCACTTCCTGTAGTAGAAGTCGCGGTAGCAGAACATCGCAGTGCGCTGGCACCTCCTGCCGTGCCTGTCCGCGTGTCTTCTTGCTGCTGCGTGAACAGTCTAAGTATGTGGTGAGTCTTGGTTAATGAAAAGGAAGTGGAAATCTTTGAGATGCCAGCAGATAAACTCCTATAGTGAAAAGGAGTTGTTGGTTTTTTTTTAAATGGGAACTGGCTTGCTGAAATGCCTCGTGACCATTATTATGTGTTACGTTGCATCCTTAAAAGTATTATGCTAACTCCTCTTTCACAGTTGCTTGGTTTTTTTCCCTGGCCTTCTAGTGAGTTGTAACATGGCCAGGAAAAAAGGAGCTGTAGCCACGCTCTTTTATATACATGGCTGAAAATAAGGGATATTGCGCTGTAACTGGATGTGTTTTGGGCGTTGCATGCAGCCTTCACAGAAGTGCCGTGCAGTAGGTACCTCCAGTGTTACTTCCACCCCCCTAGTGCCTGGGACAAATTCCTGTAGCCAAAGTCCTTGGGCAGCTATCGCATGCTGGTGCTGTCAGGTGCTGCGTGGATATCGCGCGGGGCCTGTTCTGTGGCTGTGTTGGCCTTTCTGTGTGTTTCTACATCAGTGTTAATTACCGCATGCCATTTAACAAAACTCCCACAAAATAAAACCGAGCGGCGTTCCTGTTCCGTCCTGACGGGTCTGTGAAGTCCAGGAGAGACGTTTCACACTGTTCCTCCCAGTGAGTAAGACAGGGGCCATTAGGTCACATTCCTTCTTCGGCGATGTGATCTTCTATTCTGAATAGCAGCTCTGCACTGTCTCCAGATAAAACACGAATATACGCAGTACTTAAAGTTCATCATTTTGTTTGTACTGCATTATTTATTTGGAATTAAGAAGGTTAAGT
Source organism: Phaethon aethereus (assembly GCF_964289735.1). Classification (NCBI taxonomy): domain Eukaryota; kingdom Metazoa; phylum Chordata; class Aves; order Phaethontiformes; family Phaethontidae; genus Phaethon; species Phaethon aethereus. The sequence goes on along the minus strand of NC_138588.1, from coordinate 23,458,772 downwards.
ATTTTGTAACAATTGCCATTTACAAGACAGGAGAAAAATAACTTGAATAGCAGTGCCTGAAATGAGATCATTAAGCTAAGCGATGAATCACAATAACAAATTTTTAGCACACCCATCTGTCTGTTCCAGATGGGAATACAACAGCCTGTGTGCTTTCAGTGCTTTGTTCGTGAGGATGATCTATCTACCTGCGAAAAATAAATGAAATAAATCTTCCCACCACTGCAGTGCTGCCAGTGTAGCCCCACCAATGGAGAGCTCAGAAGCTGAGAAGATCCTGCTTGTCGTGAGTCTTGTTGTTATTAAGAAAGCAGAGGGCTTTTCCCGTTTGGTGTGCTTTTAACACTGGCTGCTGGCAGTGCTCTTTTCCCAACAAATCTGAACTGCTGGTAGTGTGGTGACTGAAAATCTGAATGAAGTAGAGCTTAGACACGTCTGGTCTCCAAGTCCATGTGGTTTTCTTAGGAGCTTTTCACTGAGGTTATTGTGAGGTTTTTCTTAAAGGACTATGAACTCTGAAGCGTGCTTTTGAGTGTTTAAATATTGTTCAGTTGCGCCTCTTCTCTTTTTCAGTGGAAGCATGGAGCCTGCGTTTCACAGAGGAGATCTCCTGTTCCTCACGAACCGAATTGAAGATCCAATCAGAGTGGGAGAAATCGTGGTCTTTAGGATAGAAGGAAGGGAAATTCCTATAGTCCATCGCGTCCTGAAAATTCATGAGAAGTATGTCGAGAATTTGGGGGATTGTACTGCAGATGTTCAGCTAAATTGTATTTTTCCTCATCTCATTGGGTAAACAAATGGGTGGGTCGTCAGTAACAGATATCCAGGTGCTGTAGGAAGAAGTAACATAGAAGTTTCAGACAGACAAAATGTGCCCTCCTTGGTTTACTTGTGAATTCTGCTGGGTAATCTTTACAAGCTGAGGAGTCTGTGCTGGTATCCTGGATTCCCCATGTCACTTAAAATGTCTCCTGTGCCATCATTTTCATCCCAAGTTGCTATGTGATTGTTGCTGTGTTGTCTCCTGTAGCTACGGCTGCATTTGCATGTGTGAGGTGACTCTTGTTTGTAGAGGTAAAACTCACAGAAGAAGGGTATTTTGTATCTAGTGTGCATTATTTTAAAGCCTGTCTTTATGCTCCTGGCTCCTGCTCTCACGCAGAGGCAGGGTGTTTCTTTTCTTCTCTGTTAGGAAGTGTTGCGTTGTTATACTCCGAGTCTCTGTACGCGCTGCTCTTTCTGCGTACTGTTCGTTCTGTAAACGTTTAGCAGGTTGCATGTCTGAAGGAATGAAGCACGGTCGCTCTGGTTTGGTTGCTGAACAGGGTTTAGTTTTCCAAGCAAGGCTTCCTCTGCAGCTGTGAGCCTTCCTATTTTGCTGGTTGGGGAAGATGCAACTGTGACTGCTCTGGGCCAGTCTGGGGGGATACGAGCCAGTCCCGTGAGGCTTTTGAGTGAAAACTAAACTTGAACTGAATCCCTGGTTCTTCAAGCCAGCTCTGAGAGGGCAGCAGTTGGATGGGGTCCTAGCATCTGCTTCTTGCTGAGTAAATGTCTGCCTATGAATGAACTGGAGCTATACCAGGGCTGAGATCTGTTCCTAGATTAAGTGAATCACTGTTCCTAGGTGAAGTGAATCACTTGAATCATATGTAAAGGGGACATTGAGGATTGCTCTGGTCAGGTGAGGTCAGTGGGATAGGGACAGTCCTTTCTCCCAGGCATTTGTAGCAGCCACAGCTGTTGGGACATCTAGACCCTTTGTCTGGCCCAGTGTCAAGGTCAACCAACTTTGTGCACATAAATTGTCCAGCTGAAATCCTGGCTATGAGGGAGCGGCACCTCTCCCAGTAGACAGAGCAGATTCTTTGCTGTTCAGATTTATTCTTTATAAAAAACATTTAACAATGTCAGTTTTTGAAGTATAGATCTTTGATACCACTAATTTAAAAGTAATGTCAGTATACTTGGTAAATTTGATATCTAATGTTGCACGTGCGCTTTTTGTGATGTCTTGGGAACTGTTTTAAGTGAAACCTTACTTTCCTTCTCCCGTGTTGCATGCAAAGGCTCAGCTGGGCTGCAGTGCTGCTGCTTGGGCTGATTATTGAAGAGGCAAGAAAGGTCAGGGTCTTCTCTCTCCGCTCTCAGCCAGCATGTGGGAAAGAGAAGCAGGAATGTGAATTCTGTGCAGCAGGTCATCTCCAGATAATCCCCACCGTTCTTTTTTTTTCCTGTCTCTATCTCAGCATTAGGTCTTAAGGCATCCAAGGCCTTTTTTTCAAATGTAACAGAACCATAGTGCCAATCCTAGACTCTGTGAAGTAAAGCCATTCTCTAGTATTTTAGGTTTCATTTAAATAAAGCAACCAAACACAAACCTGATCTTTATATTAGGAAAGATAAAACTGACAAATACGTGCTGTAACCTGAAGCTGGGCGCTGAAGGCAGGACTCTGAGCTGTCAGTTGCTTCCTTCACTAGTTAAAGAATATTTTTCTGGTGCCAGTTTGGAATTCAAGAGTGTCCTCTGAATGGCTGGAGTTTCCTATTTCTTCCTGTAGTCATGGACTGACTGAAAACTGTGAAAAGTCTCTGTGAAAGCTGACAGGAACGTCAAAATGAAGGAAAACAGAAACCCTGTTCTCTGTGACTTTGTGGCAGCTTGGGCTCCAGTTCACATCAGAATTGCTTCAGTAAGAAAATGTTTTTTTCACTTGCTAGCCTTTTCTTCTTTGTTCAGAGCAAAATTGAGTTCATTCTTTATCACTAAACACAGAATCTGCAGTCAAAATTTGCTTAGTGGTTTTGGTGCAGGACAGCCAGACCAGATTTCCTTCACCTTTCAGGCAGCAGAGCAACTGTGCTGTGGGCTTCTCCTGCTGGTTCATGATAGAGCATTGCATCTGCTCAATAAGATGGTGTGCTCCTACACCATCAGTCTTCAGAGCTGAAACTACATTATCTGCACCTCTGGGTATTTTCCTCTTTTTCCAGACTATCTGTAAGCTCCTAGAGTGTTTGCTGTTCCCACACTGTGAGCCAGATGTGGTTTGAAGAAAGATCTGTTTTATTCCCCCCCCCCCTTTTTTTTTTTTCCTTCCAAGCTTCTCCTGTCAAGTAACACACATTGGTATTCAGCCATGGTGAAAACAGCATGAGCTCTGAAGATCTTCTGCATGCTTTCCCGACCTGTATTTGATCTGTCGTTTGTGAGCAAGCTGACAGAATCGAGCAACGAGAACACTCTCGCTCAGCATCTGCCTTCAGATGCCGCAGGGAGAGCGGCTGGCCGATCCCCGAGTGGTGGCACAAACCGCTGCTTACAAGCGAGCGTTGCTGGCTGTCCAGCAAGCTGAATGGAAATGACTGGGGAAGGGTGTGTAACATGGTGTATAAAGCTAGAGCGTAGCAGCAGCTGCTTCCAGGTCAAAGCAAAGGTTCATCTGCTCCAGGATCGTGACCAGATAACTAGTTCACCTCAGGACGAATTAAAGACTAGAGAGAGTGTGTAGCAGTAATTTCCCTTCTTTTCTGAAAATTACGATTTCAGGCACAAAGTGACGGTTCTGTATTAACAGCCCCCCTTTTTTTTTTATGTGGAGTACCTGGTCAGTTCTTGAACTGATACAATATTTTGGCATCCAAAATATCCTTCCAGAGAGACATGATTTAGTTTGCGCTGTGTTAGTTAAGCGTAGCATCTTCTCTGGCTTGTTTTAAGCTGTTACCTATGAGTTTCGTTTGGTGCCCTCTAGCTCTTGTATCGTAAGAGGCAGTGAAAAGCTCGTTGTTGTCTGTGTCATTTGTATTGGAGTACCATCATATCTCCCATCAGTTCTGTCTTTTCCAGGCTGAAGAGTCCTGGTCTGTTGTTTCTTGTATGGAAGTGGTTCCAGACCTTGTTATCCATTTCTGAACCTTTGCCAGTTCTTCTCTCCATTACAAAAAAGGATGTAGGGGGTTGAGAACTGCACAGAACGTTCAAGATGTAGGCACATCGTGAGTTCATGTAGTATCATAATGGTATTGTTTGTTTTGTTCTGTTCCCCTTCCCTAATAATTTCTAAGTTTCAGCTTGCTTCTGTCCACTACCGAGCAGAACTGTATGCTTTAACCCCAGAGTCTCATTTTGCGTGGTAGTATAGAGCCCAGAACCCATCATTTGTGTATGAAGCAACACGAGAGAGGTCAAAAGCAAAGAGGCGATAGCTAGAAATGGCTCATCCTGCTGGTTCTGTTCTTAAACTCTGCTGGAAAGCTTGGCTGGGCCAGAATTCGTTCTTTCATCAGCAGTTTCTTTTCCAAACAGTCTGCTTTCCGCTGCATTTGACAGAGTTTCCCTTTTTCATCCTGCTTAAACATGTAGCACACGATTGCTTCTAATATCTTTGTGTTAGTCTTCACATGCTTGTTCTAGAACAGCATTTAATAAGTTCTTTTTCTCTGACTTACCTGGCTGTCTTGTCTTTGCTAGGCAAAACGGTGACATCAAATTTTTGACAAAGGGAGACAATAACGCCGTTGATGACAGAGGGCTGTACAAACGAGGGCAGCACTGGTTGGAGAAAAAGGACGTAGTAGGACGAGCGAGAGGGTAAGTGAAGTTGAAAAAGATTCGGCTTTTTACACTGCCCTCCCCCAACACCATCTGATAATCCCTCTCTCCTCTTGAACTCTCCCTGCTGGGTTTTTGTGACCTGCCTGAAAGCATTTCAAAAGGCACTGTGGAGAGTTAAAAAACAAAGGTGGTTCAGTTCGTAGCTTGGCTTAAGCGAACGCATCAAGCTGTGAGCTGCATCCTGAGGTTTTGATGCCGGATGGACACTGATAGAAAGGCAGTGCACGCTCAGGCGTGATGAAAATTTTCATCAAAATTTCTCTGCAAGGCATGGTCTTTGCAGGCAAGCGAGTTCGGAACAAGGCGGAGGCTGAAACACGCTCTGGGGCTCGTTGTCAGTCAGCCCCCTGTGGCTTCCCTGCTCGGGAGGAAGAAGTCCCAGGCTTGTTGACCGTAGCCCTCAGCGTGCTTGAGTGGCTTTTCTTTTGTACAAGTGCCAGGGCAGTGCTTCTCCCGTATGCACCCTTGAATACTGTTTGTTTTAATAAAACCTTTATTCTTGTAGATTTGTGCCCTATATTGGAATAGTGACTATCTTAATGAATGATTATCCAAAATTTAAGGTAAGAGCTCTTTCACTTTCTGCCCGCTTCTCCCACCCCAGCTAAAATTACTTCATGAAAACTTTATATGCACAGGCAGAACTGTTTGCCCTGTATGTTTCCTGCTGTTACAGCATCTTTGGATGTGAATGTGCGCTCTTGTGTCTTCTCTTCTTTCTCTTACAGTATGCAGTCCTCTTTTTACTGGGTTTATTTGTGCTGGTCCATCGAGAGTAGCCTCTTGCACTGAAGTAGGAGGTGAAGGTGCCATGGAGTTTTTAGATGAACGTTTTAAGTAGGTGGTCCTACTATGGTCCAGTGTGCCGGGAGGAAGAAGAAAACATGCATTTCAAAGCTTCTTGCCAGTTTGGGTTTGTTTTGTTTTTTACTGCCTAAGGGCAAATGTTTGTCACAGTATTTCCAATGGTTTGTCACATTTTAGCATTTTTAGTGAGTTTTTATATTAAAAATTTAAGCCAAACTCTTCAGTGTTTGTACTTTGAAGCTGAGCTTCCTCTCGAAGTGCCTACAGGACCAGGTCCTCTAAGTCTGTGCCTCCGCTGGGCAAGCGCGACCTCTCCCTGTGCTGACTGAACTGTCAAACAGCGAGCTGTGGAGGTGATGTTTTTTTCCAATTCAGAACTGGAATAAAGATTTTGCATCTTGCCCAGTATGAGCCCTGCCACGTTCTTCATTATTGCCTTGAGTGCAGCCTCGTTGCCCAGTTTACCTGGGGTGGTAACTGGGCTTTGCTGTTGCAGACTGACTCCTAGACCCTAGCGAACTAATTTGTCCTCTCTTTACAGAATGATAGCAGCTGCTCCTCTCATTTCTTATTGGAGGGTAACCAGTCCTGATCTGTAGATCCATTCAATATTTCTATGTTTCTGTAAATCACACTGAAATAATCTGCTTAAGGACTGCAGGGTGTTTTGGGCAGAAGATAGCAAAGGATTACTTCATGCATAAGGTGTCATTGCAGCAGTAGGTAACAGAAGAATTGAGAGGGGAAATACCATAGCTGTTTGTCAGAGACAATTTAGTAGGATGCAATAGTAAAATTTTCTTAGTTTTGGAAACTGGTTTTAGGTCTCTAATGATACCTGCAGCTGGCCACATCTTACAGCTCACCTGACAGCTACAGAAAGGCTGAGCCCCCTCTGCCCCGAGGTCCGAAAGAAGAAACTACTTGTCACCACATGCAACAGCTTTTCTTTCTAGACTTCTCCTTCAGGATAGTGGTCCTGCTTGCATAGATGTGGTGTCAGAGGAGAGCCCAAGGAAGAAGTACAAGGCAGAGACTCCGTAGGTATCAGCTTCAATATAAATTTGTGCCACCTGCACTGAGTGATTGACCATTATAACTCACTGCCATGGTGTCTATACTGACTCATGAAAACATTTTACTTCCCCTTCGCTAGGGCAGGTCTGCACAAGAGCAGGCAGCGGGAGCACGGTGCCGTTGCTACCTCCGTCCGAGGCTGCCTGACCCCTCTTCTGCAGTTTACTTGCCGGTTGTCTTGCTAGGACAGCTCCCCTCTGGCAGTGAGACCCTGTCTCCTCCCCGTCTTGTGCTTTCCCTGGGTTAACAGCTCTGCTCTCAGTCTTCCAAAAATCTACAGTCAGTTCAAAGCTACTGCGTGTTACTTCAGGCGCATTTCACTGCGTCCTGTATTCCCTCTTCTTCATGGCTGCTTCAAGATTCCACAGCAACAGGGATCATTAAAGGTGATTACTGCTGCCACAGCTTGTGTAGGGTAAAAGCAGTCAGGAAAGGCAAGGACAAAAGCCAGCGGGGTGTTTGTGGTCTATTTTCGGTTTCTTGCATATCTACCTTATTAGGCTTGTCAGGCCTGTCCTGTCTATGGAGGTGAATTGTGCTGTTAGTTGGGTCCATGGGACCATTTTGGATAATGCTCAGTAGCTGGGCTGACCTGTAGTATCCCAACTCGAGTTTGTTTAACCAGGTGGTTTGTTCCCTGGGTAGGATGAAGCAAAAAATCATCTTATGTTTGGGACACTGCAAAGAGTCTATGAACAGGTCCAGCCCCTAGCACTGAGCCTTGGGCTTGTGGCTCTTTGAGTAATCATAACTTCCTGCTTTTATTACCATTTTTTGTTATTATCTCCCACTCCCAGTGCTGGAGCCTTGAGAAGAGAATTTAGATAGAGTTTCTCCAAATTGCTTGAGTCGGGGATGGGGTGTTTTGTCAAAAGCCAAACCTGGGCAGCGGTGAGGGACCACAAAAATCTCTCTTTGAGAGCTGCCATCACCGTAGAGCACCTTTCCTGAGGACTTGGAGGAGCATTTCTGCCTTTGCAGGTCGCACTGAAGCTGAGTCTCTGTTCCCTGCTTTCCCTTTAGCTTAAACTGGTTTTGTGTATAAATTGTTTTTTAACTTGGGCTTGCGTAAAGGACTCAGTTGAGCTCCTCTGAAATCTGCTAATCAACACCTCCCAGTAAAAACTTGCTGAAAGTGCTGCTGTTGCTGTTCCCCGAGTCCTCTCGCTTTCACACCTTTTGCAAAAATCTGAGCATGCAGAAGCAGTGGTGTTACTGTCACTGAGTTAATTTAACAAAAAAGGCTAAAACATGAAGGATTTATGACTACAGAGCAAGGATTAGCTCTAAAAAGAGCATCTGCTGAAACCCCGATGCTGAGAGAAAAGAAACGGTCATTTTAAGATGCTGGGGAATAATAAGGTGCCTGTCTTGCTTGTGGCAGGATCGCCGCGCCGGCGCTGCTGGCAGCCGCTGTTGGCAGTCGGCGCGGCTGGGGACACGGACTGACTGCCGGCGCGGGTGCAGACCCCGCTGGGGTGCTCGCAGGGAGGTGTGCCTTTCCCAGCCTTGCGCTCGCGTTACGCCGTGGGAGGTAATCGAGCAGGAAGGACTTCAGAAGCGCAGGGTGGTTGGGGCGGAGGGTGGGATGAAGCCCGCTGCAGCCCAGCTTTGGTGGGTTGCTCTCCTCTGGGTTTGCAGACACTTCAGGAACAGAAACAGCTGCCCTAAATCGGGGGCTGCGGTGTGAGATTTGGGAGTTCATCTCTCTGGCCCCTGTTCTGCCTATTTTCAGCTCGGTGTAGCTGAGAACGTGGTTCTGTGTTATCTGCAGGCGTGAAATGTGGTGTTGGCGCTAATTGGAGCGAGGATAAATAAGCGGTTAATCCACCCGCAGCCCCAACGCCCACCAGCTCCCGCGCTGCCTCCCGCATCGCCTCCCGCGTCCCCGTAACGCCTTTCCTGCCGCAGCGGGAAGAGAGGGTGCCAGGGACCAGCCCGCACGAGCTGGAGACGGAGAAACGGGGGGGCAGGACGACCAAGAGTTGTTGCTGGCTCCGTCCCCACCAGACTTCTTCTGCTTTGCTGAGCAGAAAACCTACAGAGCATGCAGGACCTCTGGTTCAGCTGGGTGCTAACACTGGCATGTTTGGCGAGTGCTGCTGTGCTCCCGCAGAGCTGTTAGAACTTGCTGTGTCTTTGTTTTTTATTTCCGTTTTATTCTTTTTTTTTTTTTTTTTTTTTAAGGTGAAGCTGTCTGGCCAGCTCCAGCAAAGCCTTTGAGACTTACGGCTTAGGGAAGATGGAGACCTTTGTGTCACAACAGGAACGGGATTTGTTTGTAAAGTATGTGGGTGTTGAAAGGTCTGGTTTATAAAGGAAAAAAGAAAAGAAAAAAAAAAGAAAAAGTCTGCCAGGGCTAAGATTGCTTCTGTGTCTGTTGTGGTTACAGCCAAACAGAGCGGGTTTTCTGGTAGGCAATTTCATTGCTTAATTACTGTTCAATCACATCCGCAGTTCAGGGCGCAGATTCCTTCATGGGCAGGAGCTGTTTCACCAAGCAAAGCAGTGCTGGGCTATTTCTGAGCGCTGCTAGAATTTTGTTGGGTGATTCATTTTTTTTTCATATTGAAGCTAGATGCGTAAGCAAAAGCATGATGGATGGGAGGTGAGCTGTGAGGGGTAATGTGCTGGAAGTTGAAGCTCCTTGAGACAAAAGCTGTCTTTGTGTGTGTATGACGCTTGAACGCACAGTTGTCAGTTAAACAGTAATAAGCATTACACCGTTTCGCCCAGATCTGTCCCTGCGTATTGCTTAGCAGGGCTTTCTAGGGCTTGGATTTGAAGATGGTCGGTTTGCATGCTTTCTTTAATGAAACTGGGTAATCTCATGGTGGTTTTCCATGAGACGTTCCCGTCGGCGTCAGCAGCTCCTGGCGGTCGTTGACACGTAGTAGATGACTGATCTGACGGTCTCCTCGCTGGCTGCTAGGAGAAGAGAGTGAGCACCTGCGTTGGGTTTTGAGCCAATTGAATACCTTCCTGCACCTTGCAATACTTCCACCCCTTTGTCATCCGTACCCGGGCGCTTCGGCTTGCTCCCCCGTCGGGAAGCCACAGGTCTCTGCAGAGAGAGCTCCACCAGCCTGGTGCGTGTTGGATTCAGAAGGGGCACGGTGGCTTTCCTGGCAAATCATGGAACCTTTAAGGTTGGAAAAGACCTTTAAGAACATCAAGTCCAACCACCAATCCAACACCACCATGCCCACTAAACCATGTCCTGATGTGCCATGTCTACACGTTTTTTGAACACCTCCAGTGATGGTGACTCGTTGGAGCTACTCAGCCCGGCCACGAGGAGCCCCTCTTCGTGGTAGCAGCTTTTCTTCTGCTGTGTGCTCATCCCTGCTTACCCCTTAATATCTGTAAAAACCCACCAGCTCCTTCACACATATTCCTGATTCCCATGGAGCAGGGCCTGCCTACGTGCTGGGTCCTGCTGGTTGAGCACATCGTGTGTTAAACCTGTTCCTGTTCATAGGGCAATTCATACACGTGTTCAGTTCTAGCAGGTCCTTTGAACGCTGCATCTAGCAGAGTTCCCTAAACCTCGGGAGAAATCAAATACCTCCACAGAGAAGAACAGTCTAAATAGGGATGGAGTAGAAATGCACCCTCTGTGATCCAGGGTGGAGCAGACACGCGTTCTCTCTCTTGCCCCCTCTGCCCAGCCCCTCACCTTCTGACTTTTTTTGACTTAACTCCTTCTGCTTAATAATTTAAAAATGCTTCCCAGAGCTCTCTCTGCCGAGCATCTTGCTATCACCTTTCTTTTTCTAATCTCTCCTTCCCCTGTAGAAACCAACCTTGCAAAGGGTTTCAGTTTCCAGAGAGACGGAAGTAAAAATAATGCGGAGAAAATGAACTTCCGTTTTATTTCTCTGAACCTCAGTTCACTCAAAGTGGGATGTCAGGTTTCTGCCACATAATTCTGGTTGGGACGCTTCTGTGCTAGGCCTGGATTTGCCTGCAAGAAAACAAGATTTCGTTCTCTCGGTCTTCTCGCAGAGCATAGTACAAATAACTATGTCCAGTGGGCGTAAAGTGAGTGGGAAACCTCAGGGAAAACCACAACTCATCTATGGCTTAAATGAAAACTGAAAAAAAAGAGTTGAAAACAAGATGTGTGAGATTTCAAATTTTATCTTTTATAAACAACGGTTGTTGCCTGTGGACGAATGAATGTAACAGAGGGATTTAATCTTTGTAAACAAGAGACAAATGCATCAAAATAGACCCTCAGGCATACGGCAGGGCTTTAAATTTGACCTGGCGTAGGAGAAGTGGCGAAGAAGAGGCTGAAACAACTTGGGCACCGCTAAGAGTTTTATTGGCACCAGGAGCACTTTGAAAGAGACAAATAGGGGGATTTGAGGCTTTTGCTTTTTGTGTTTGTGTTTTATTAGAGCCATTGTTTTCGAGCAGGCATTTGCCTGCCCAGGTGGGTATTTGGGAGCGCCTGCACTGTGTTTCTGGGGCTCTCCAGCTCCGAGTCTCTCCCGGGCCAGACCTCTGGGAGATGCGTTCGTCAATGCCAAGGTATCGAAGCCTAATTCAACAGAGAAGAAACAAAACGGACCTTGCTTTACATGCTACTAAACCGCGATATTTCCAGGTTGTTCTGTTACGTTTCTTCATACATGCTAGCTCAGCATTAGCAAGACCCTCTTGGCTGTGCAGTTTTTAGATACATTTATTTTGCGTAGTTCTGGAAATCTTGGTGAAATCTTGCTTCGTTTTTAGGTACATTTGGAGGATTTGCTAATTAGCGGCCATTTCACAGCTCTGCTACCACTCATATTAGCCCTGCGTGGACGAGAGTTGCTCTTTGATGGGGAGCAGGGCAAAGAGGAGACTTGGAACTTGTTGAAGGAGTTAGGAGGTGTACGGGCAAGGTGAGCCCACCGGGATCACCCACCTGGACTTCCCAAAGGTATTTATTTGGCGAGGTCCCTCAGCAAAGGCTCCTAAAGAAAGGCAGCAGCCCTGGTGAGGTCCGTATGGGGAGAAATCATTTGCTAAAGGGTAAGGAGCAAAAGGTGGGAGGCAGCAACCTCTGTGTCAGAAAACGCCAGGTAGCTGTGCAGGGACTCCCTTCAGCACATTCAAAAATGATCCACAAAAGCAGGCAGATAGTGAAGTTTGCTTCTGATATAAAGGTTTGTGTGGATGAAGGCCAACCGTGGAAAGAGACTGGGCAATAAAAAAGATGAAATTCAAACGTACATGAATACAAAATGGTGCACAGGGGGAAAAAACAATTTTAACTCTATTTATAAGACAACGGGTTCTGAGTTAAGCGTTACCATCTGGAACGTCAGGGTTGTAACAGATTTTCGAGAAAATAAATCGCCTGCAAGAATTATGAGGGGAGAACAGAGCGCAAAACAGACGATCGCTGTTTCCTCCGACTGGAGGCATCAGGGGAAAGCAGTGAGGCAAGCTAAGGGTCGCTGAAGCTCGGAGGCTGCTTTGGGTGAGAAGGGACGGTTCCTGGAGGGTGGGGATCCGTGCAGGGTGCGGGGGGTGGCTGCGGGCTGCTGTCGCCCAGCCCCGGAGGGTTAGTCCCAGCGGGAGGGAGAAGGAACGGTTAGCTCTGTGCAGAGGACAACGCTCTGCCTCGAGGAGGTAACCATCGACCAGAAGCCCGGCGTTTGCTGAGTCACCTCTGTCCTTCCCCGGCTCCATCGCCGGGCCCTTGCAGGAAGCTGGTGGCCGACTGGCCGATCTCCTGCACCACCCGCGGAAGCCGGCACGGTGACCTTTGCCAGCAAAACCCGTTTCTAAAACAGAATTTGCAATGCCTTTCTTTGACATGTAAGCTGGCGAGATTCCTCGCTGGTAGCCATCGGGAAAGCGAACCTCTGCTGAGCTGGAGGGAGCAAGCAGTGGAGGAGCGCTGCCCTGACGATTCCTGCAGCGAGTGCTGCGGGTCTCTGCTCCCAGTGCCGGCTTCCCTGCTGCTTGGCTGACGGGTGTGCGGGCGCTGGGAGCCCAGCTCTGCGCGCCCAAGTTGGAGGAAGGGGGGAGGCAGAAAATCTCTTGCCAGCCCTTGGCGAGCGGGGACGGCAGCTGGGGTGACAGTGACTCTCCCCGGCGGGTCCTGCCTGGCAGTTATTTTTCCCGAGCTAGGAACAACATCACCTCTTTGCCAAGAAGATGCAGACTGAAAAACCCAGAGCAAACCTGATCTCCATTTGTAAGCAAGGCCACTTCTGTTGCAGCCACCTCTCGGGGGCTGCGTTTGCCCGGGCTCAGGGTGATACGGGAGGGGGCCAGCCCTCTGGCCTTCCCAGGAATGGAGGAATGGAGGAATTTGGCCACCATGTGATCCGGCCCCTCACGACGGAGCTGCAGTCCTGAGCTGTGCTGAGCCTCCTGCTCAGGCGCTGCCTGTTGCTGGCGGTCGCTACTTTTTAATGAGGTTTCTGCAGAGGGTGACATTGGTGTCCTCAAAGCCCTGCCTGCCCCAGCCGTGCAGCGTCCTCCAGCACCGGCACCGCTGCTCAGCGGGCGGTGAGCTCGCGGCCCTTTCGCGGCTGGTTTCCCACGAAATGCCCACCGGCTGTCCCGAATCGTGCTCCCGCTTCCAGCCTCCACCGGCTCCCCGAGCAGCTCTTCATTGCTCTTCCCAGGTTTGAAATCAGGGTTGTGGGCTCGGACTTCCCACTCGTGCCCCGTCTGGCCACCCTTGGTACTCGGCAGTTAATCTGGTGTCCCCTCGGTTTCCAAGCATTGATAATGACCCTGCAACAGGGCAGGGACTCCGCGATTTGCTTTTCGCAGCCTTTCCCAAGCTTGCCTCGCGTCGTCAGTACCACTGGGATCAGAAATACCTGTTCCTCCTCTCCCACCCTGACCGAGCTGACGCCTGCAGCCCGCAGCCCCCGAGCTGAACGGGAGGAAAGGCGCCCGTCAGTTCGGTCGTGTTAAAATCAGACCGGCACAAAAAGCCTTCGCCCCGTTTGCAAGGCCGGTCCCCTGCCCCTCTCCGGTTAATCTCCTCGGAGCGCGGTGCTGCCCTGAGGGAGCGGGGCTTCACCCTTGCCACGTTCCGGTAGGTGCCGTGATCACCTGGGGCCCTTTCCTCTGCCCTCTCTGTAATTGGTGCCGCTTCATCCCCGGCTTCATCCTCCATGATCCTACAGGTAACACCTCGTCTCGCTCCTCCCCGCCTCCGGCTGCTGGTGTGCCGGGACGCAGCGGCTGCAGCAAGCGCCAGGCCCGGCCGGGTCCCTGCTGGGCCCCCAGGCAGAGGTCGGACCCCGGCGCAGGGCGAGGTTCCCCCCGCCAACGCGCCGCAGCAGGGGACGAAGCTCTGGTGGAGGAGCGACGCCGCTCCGCTTCCCCGGTGTCAGCCCTTCCCCGGCGCGAGGAGAAACCGGGCTCAGCGGTGCCGGCACTGGGCAGCACCAGGCTCTTCCTTCACAGCCAGCGCCCTCCTGCACTGCGCACCCTCCTCCTCCCGCCCTGCCCACATCCCGGGCCTTCTCCAGACACCCTGAATTTCCAGCGCTTTCGCCACCGTGAGCGAATTTAAAACGGTTTTGGAGAAGGAAAAAAAAAAAAAAAAAAAAGGGAAAGGGTTTGAGATCCAGGGCCGCGGTGCTGCAAGTGCCACATCCGAATTCGTGAGCCCCACGGAGCGCACGGGGAGCGGCCAGAAGGGCCGTGTCCTCAGAAGGCGAGCAGAGGCGCGGGCCCAGCGCCGCCCTGCTCAGCAAGTCTGCTCCTGAGCAAGTCAGGGAAGAAGCGTGGCGAGAAAGCGGAGCGAGATTCCCCATTGCAGCCCAGGACCTCGGGCCCGGGCACGAGTCTCGCGGGGGCAGCCGCCGCATGGGCAGTGGACCGACTAGAAGGCGACAGCTCGAGAAATGGGCCCGAGTGAACCTCATGAGGTTCAACAAGGCCAAGTGCAGGGTCCTGCACCCGGGTTGGGGCAACCCCCGCTATCAGCCCAGGCTGGGGGATGAAGGGATGGAGAGCAGCCCCAAGGAGAAGGACTTGGGGGTCCTGGTGGGTGAAAAGCTGGACAGGAGCCGGCAATGTGTGCTCGCAGCCCAGAAGCCACCCGTGTCCTGGGCTGCCCCCAAAGCCGCGTGGCCAGCAGGGCGAGGGAGGGGATTCTGCCCCTCTGCCCCGCTCTGGGGAGACCCCCCTGCAGTGCTGCGTCCAGCTCTGGAGCCCTTGGCACAGGAGAGACATGGACCTGCTGGAGCGGGGCCAGAGGAGGCCCCAGCAACGCTCCGAGGGCTGGAACAGCTCTGCTGGGAGGACAGGCTGGGAGAGCTGGGGGGGCTCAGCCTGGAGCAGAGAAGGGTCCGGGGAGACCTTACTGCAGCTGCCAGGGCTGAGAGGGGCTGAGGAGAAAGGTGGGGACAGGCTTTGTAGCAGGGCCTGTAGCGACAGGACAAGGGGTGACGGTTTTAAACTGAAAGAGGGGACATTCAGACTAGACCTAAGGAAGAAATTTTTCACCATGAGTGTGGTGAACCCCTGGCCCAGGTTGCCCAACCCTGGCAACATCCCAGGTCAGGCTGGACAGGGCTCTGAGCACCCTGCTCTGGTTGAAGATGTCCCTGATCATTGCAGGGGGGTTGGACTAGGTGATCTTAAAAGCTCCCTTCCAACCCAAACTATTCTGTGATTCTGTGATCTCCGAGTCCCCATCAGCCTGGCACACCTCCCAGGCAGAAAGGAGGCACATGCTGACCGGCCAGCTGGCCACCCCCGGGGACACATACACGTTTTGGAAGATGCATGTCTAACGGAGGACTACTTTTTTTTTTTTTTTCCTCTAAAGACATTAGAGCCGTGTTTGCAGTTCGGACTCTAGCCCGCTGCTGTTGAAGAGGAACGGATCTCCTCTCACCCTTTTCACTTGAAGAGCAGTAAATGCTGAGAAGGGCATTGCTAATAAATCTTCCCCGTGCCTGTTCCCAGGAGAACAGGGTCATCTCAGGCAGTCCCTCCCCCACCAGCCAGCACCTCTTTGCAAAGTCAAGGAGCTGTAAATTTGGCAGAAGCTCGGTGTGTACCACACAAACGGGAAACAATTCGAAGCCCAGCATGCTGGGTGAGATTTGTGGGCACTCTTACTCATCTTTACCATTTCGGACATGCAGGTTTGTCCGGCGGCCATCCAGCCCCTGAGCACCCTGTATCAATGTGGAACCTGAGAAGCCTGAAAGCCCCCATGGGCTGCAGGCAGGGGACAAGCAGAAGCAGAGCTCAACCTCGGGGCCCTCTGATCAAATGCTTCCAGTTCTACATGGACTTCGCTTTTTACTTGAGCCCTGGTCCCAGGACACCACTACCTCTGTCTCTGGCATGGCTGGGCACAGCTCCATCCGTGCTGTTGCTGGGCACGCCCAGCTCCGTCCCGTTCATGGAAAAGGAGGAAACGGATGGGGAATGTGGTGATCAGCGGCAGGTTTGGGTGTAGCGATCAGGAAATAGTGGTCTGCAAGATCCTGAAGGGAGTGGAAAAGGCGAGTAGTGATATATGGACTCTGGTCTTCACTCTCTTCAGGGAGCTGGTAAGTGGGATCCTGTGGGAGGCTGCTCTGAAGGGTAAAGGAGCTCGGGAGAGCTGGCAGGTCTTTAGAGACAGGATCTTCCAAGTCCATCCCAATAATGAGATGAACAAGTAGATGAACCAAGAGATGGGTTTGGCTAAACTGAATTAAACTCATGACTGAGCTCCGATGCGGAAAGGCGGGATGAAGGAGGTGGAATCATGGACAGGCCATTAGGAGAAATATGGAAATGTTGCCTGGGCTTGTAGGAACAGTGTTAGGAAAGCCAAAGCTCAGTTTGTTGAGATGGGCTGATCAGATCTTCTGTAATTGAAGTAGTACTTCTATATACTTCTATAAATTTACACTTAACTGAAGTACTTCTATATACTTCTATATTCAGTTAAGTGTGAGTTTATAGAAGTATATAGAAGTACTACTTCAGTTACAGAAGATCTGATGTTCCTTGCACATCTCAACAAACTCAAAGGAGTTGAGTAGTTGAGTAGTTGTAGAAGGCTGAAGAAGGCAAGTGTTCAGAAAGGCACCGCCGCGAACGGCAGTGGAGGCAGACGAAGCCGAGGTACTCCATGCCACCTTCGCCGCCGTCTTCACCAGCAAGGCCGTCTACCTGGAGGCGGGGGTGAAGGTCAAGGTGGTTACTGCGTGGAGAGCTGGCCCCGTGAGAACCTGGGCGCCCAGAGGGGCTGGGGGGGTGCCGAGAGCTGGCCACGGGTGCTGGCTGATGTGGCCACTTGCGACACCGGGGAGCACGTCCCCGCGCTGAGGGAGAAGCCGGGAGGTAACGGGGAAGGGGCAGCCCGGGCCGGGCGGGGGTGAGCCCGCCCCGATCGCCTCCTGCCGTGGCAGCGCGGGGTGTGCGGGCCAGGGCAGCGCAGCCCTGCGGCGCTAGGCCTGACGGCGGGCGAGCAGCGGGGCGAGGGGCCTGCGGGGCGCCGGGGGGCGCGGGGGACGGGCCGCATCGCACCGAGGGGCTGAGGGGGCGGGGCGGGGGCGGGGCGTGAGGCGGCCCCGCCCCCGCGCGGCCCCGGCCCCGCCCCGCGCGGGCTATAAGGCGCGGCGGCGGGAGCGGGCGCGGGTGCCGGGGCGGCCATGGCGGCGCGGCGCTGCCTCCTGCTGCTGCTCTGCGGCGCCGCGCTGGGGCCCGCCGTCCACCTCGACTTCGCCGAGCACCGCAGCCAGGCGGCCAAGATCAAGGTCAACCCCCGCGGCAACCTCTGGGCCACAGGTAGCGGTGGGGTGCCGGGTGGCAAGGGACGCGCGTGTGGCGGGGCGGCTGCCGCAGGGCACGGCTCCCGCCCGCCGCCTGCGGGGAGCCCCCTCTGACCCCCCCGGGGCGGAGCGGGGTGCTGGGAGGCCGGGGCTCGGCGGCACCCGTGGTGGGCAGGAGGAGACCGGGGCAGGGACGAGGCAACCTCCTCCGTATCTCCCGGTGGCAGGTCCGGCGTCTCTCTAGCCCCCGAGATGCCGTCAGCGGGAGCGGGAAGTTTCCCCCAAAATCCCCGTGTGGAACGAGGACCTGGGATTACCGGCTTTCCCCTCGCTTCGTTGTACTCGGCCGGTTCCGCCGTTAGGTTCGCCCGGTGACCTGTGCCGGCGTGAGGGAGCCGATGGCAGCCCCCCGCCTGTCTCCCACCGGCCGCTCGTGCCCACACGCCAGCGCGTTGTATTGCAGGTCACTTCATGGGCAAGAAGAGCGTCACGGGCTCCCCGCGCCTGGAGTCGCCGGAGGAGCCTGCGGTGCCGATGGTCTTCGGTCCCTCTCTCAGAGCCTTGCTGGAGGACATGATGGAACTGCTTACCCGCGAGCTCCTGAAAATCCTCTTGCAAGAGAGACTTTTGGATGAGAACCAAGGAAAATATGACCTCACTGACCAGGTGAATATTGACTAAGACGGAGGGCGATGCTCAGAGCAGGGAGGTAGTGGAGATGTTAATCTCCCTTGCTGGAGATGAGAGCACCTGCACAGCTCCCAGAGGTGTATTTCCCCCCCCCGCCCCCCCCCGCTTTCTGATCCTGTTAACTGTCCTTAAACCACTTAAGAGCAGCCATAAAGGGGTAGATGAGAAGTCTCCCTAAACTTTGTGTCTAGCCGGGCAGTGGCTAATAGTCCCCAAAACAGTCACACTGCTTGGGAAGGGTGTGAGGACGAGCAAGGGATGCCGTGATGTGGCAGGGGCGATCTCCAGCCCAGGGGTTGTTAAGAAGCATTGGGGTCTTCCTTGGCCAGATGCAGAAGAGGACGGCTGGCCACTGTGGCTGCTGTGAAGAAATGTCCCCTTTTCCAGCCACTGCAGGGGCAAGAAAATCCTTTTTTCCCCACTTTCTGTAGAGAGAGGCCAAGAGGGACACAGGTCCGTTTTTGAAGGGAGGGGAGTCTGTCCTGCAGAGAAGTCTTGGGCTTCTGATGTCCCCATCTTGGGTCTGTGCCGCTCTGGTTGGGGTCCCTGGTTACTGAGGGGCACGTAGCTTTGTTAGCTCGCCTTGCGGAGGGGAGGTGTGCGTTGGCTGTACCGCTGCAGAGTGGGTCTCGGGGAGCAGGCAGGAGCTCTCGTAGTCCCGCTGTGCATCAGCAGATCCTCAGCCTCCTCCATGTGGCTTTTGCCTCGGAGCTCGCCCACCTCCTGGTGGAAAACCTGCCCCTGGGAGCAATGCATGCACCCCAATCCTCAGGCAGGGTGCGGAGATGGAATCGCTCGGTCCATGTGGCTCTGCTTGCCGGTTGCCTTACGCGCACTTCCCCGGTGTCTTGCTCTTTCTAGTCACCGCAGGAAGTAACCGAGACCCTAAAAGGGATGAAATCCCTGCAGGTGGGTCCCACGTGTGCTGTACTTGAGGAGCTATCCAGTAACACTGCACACAGGTAAAGCTACTTCTGTTACCCAGGTTTAGGCAGTGCTTGCTCCTATTTTTTGCCTTTTTTTTGGAAGGCGCAGAGTTGCAGGGATGTGAGCCTGAGTGGCACGGATTGTTCAAGCGCCTTCTTGACTCGCTTTCAGCAGCCTAAGGTAAATTGAGGCTTTCCTAGAGAACTGGTCCCATTGGGACAGTGGGCTTTCCACCATGAAGATACAGCTGAGCATGGCTGAAGACACCAGCCCACCCTGCTCCCCTTAATGCTGTGTGCTGTGACCGCTGCGCCGCTGCAGCTTTTGCTTCTTGCGTGCTGCTGAAAGAGAGGAGAGGGCTGTGAAGGTCCTGGACCCTTCTCCATCCTCCCTGGGGAGCCTTTGGGGAGGAGGGTACCTGCTTCATTAACTGCGTGAGACGACGGGAGAGCTGGTGGATGTGCTGCCCTGTCTCGTCTGCCGAGATGTTGGTGAGCATGTGGTGTGAGCTCGATAAAAGTGGTCCTTGTGGCCCTGCTCTGTGGAGGTAAGTTGCGTGGTCACTGCTCGTGCCGCAGATGCGCTCGGGCAGAGGGTGCCCCGAGCGCTGGTGCTGTGTCTTAGGCTGCCAGCTGGGTGCCGGCGCCCTGCCCGTCCCGTCAGCGCTCGCTCCCGGTGCCACTCAGAGCTCTGCTGCTGGAGGGCGATTTGGCTGATGGTCAAGCAGATGCCGGCCAGCTGCCTGCCCCAATGCCTCTCTGGTGGGAGGTGGGACCCCTTGCTTATGTGTGGCATCACAGCATGGGTGCCTGATGTGCAGCTGGTGCCCGCCCCTCGTCGTCTCCCGAAACCTCTCGCCTCTCCGTGGCCGGTGCCCTGGTGTGTCAGCCGGCCTCTTGGTGGGGGTGGAGACCTTGCTGGTTGATAGGTCTGGTCCTGCCCTTCAGGCACCTCTGAGCACCTCACTAGGCTCAACTCCTGCTTTCCTGCTCCTTTCCTCGCCACCCGTCCCCCAGGGCATCCTTGCCTCCGAGCTGCCGGTTGATATTGCAGGACTACTCCCCAGTGCCTTTGAGTGCTCTCTGTTCTACTTTTCTGTGGGGCCTTATTTTTTTTCTTGCTCTCGTGGGTGACACGGTGCCAGTGCGAATCCCTGCCACCCTGACAGGTTTCTCTCTCAGTGTGACTGTTGTTGGACACCTGGGGTCAGCAACCCAGCCTGTGCTTGAACTGATCCGTGTGCCGTGTCTGCTGCCTGCCTGACGAGCTGTTTAATAGCTCTGCTCCGTGAAACTCTGTCCACGCTGTGCTCAGGATCTGTCGCTTCCATCCACTCGGTTCAGAAAAACAAAGATGCCTCTCCCTTCCTTGGGACCCCCTGGTCAGCACGGCGGGAATTAACGTGCTCCCTAAGTGTGGCTCTGCCGCTCCCGCACACGTGCTGTGCTTCATGGCGGGATAAGTATCAAGGGAGCTTGACTTGCACTGGAAAACCCGGAGGGCTTTTCCTTTTCTGAGGGTGTCGCCGATCATTCACAGGCCAGCAATTTGTTTCGGCGCGGCCCCTCTAAGCACTAAATAAACCCCAGGGCTTCGTTCTTTCGCTTGTTCCCCCTTCACGTGGGTTAGTCCTGCCTGCTGCCCGTTGGGTTTTGTCTCGGGATGTTTCCCATCCCTTTGCGAAGCGGGAGCCCATGTGCTGCTCCGTGCTTGTGATGGCAGGAGTCGCGCAGAGCGGGAGTGGTTCGCAAGCAGGGATTTCAGTTTTGTCTTTGGAACCCCATGCGGCAGGCAGGGCCTGACTCCGGGCACCCTTGGGGCTTCACGGAGCCTGTTGCTGTGTGTGACACGGGTTTGGCTGGTAGAGGAGCATCGTCCCCATCCCTTGTCATCTTCTTGGGGGTGTGGCAGTACTCCTCCAGGAGACGGGCTGAGCCCGTGTGCGTGGAGTGGAATGGCTCCGGGGGTGTGCGGAGAGCCCTGCTGCAGGAAGGCAGATGCTGCCCTGCGGAGCTCTGGGACCTCTGGGCAGCAGGTAATCCCGCAAAACCCCTCTGTGACCCTTCCCTGCTGTGCTTTGTGTCTCTCTCTGCCGCCTCGCATAGCTCTCTGCTGCATCCGGCCCTGAGGCTGCTCTTGCTCCTGAAGCCCAGCCCGGTGGCCGCTGTCTCAGCGGGCTGGTGAAGTTGTCCTCTGATGCCTGTCAGCTTTGGTCCAGCTGTTGGAGCCCAGGATGGGAGGCAGGAGCCAGACTCCAGGCTCTCTCCTCTCTGTGTGTGCTGTCCCAAGGCACCCCAAAAGTGCCATCGTGGTCCAGCGTGGGACACTTGTCTGATCTTTGGCCCTGCGGTACCCAGCAGGTGATGCTGGTGGAGGCTGTGTGTGGGACCCAGTGTCTCACCCTTGTGCCTTTTCTTGTAGGAGACGGGGCTTTTAACAAAGGTGCTGGAGAAGTATTTTTCAAGCTGAAGGAGCACAGCCATGGAGGATGAGGTCTGCAGGCTCGGCCGTGCATGGCGAAGGGAGGAGAGCACCGTCCTCGTGGGTTACTGTAGCAACATCACTTTTATTTATTCTTTCTGTAATGCTGTTAATAGTGACTGCTTGTATGGAAAGCAGAGCCTCCCTGTATATTTCCTGTATGTTTTCTGCTTCCTTGATGTCTGATGTGCCCCTGTGAATAAAACTGGCTCTTTGCACAGACTAGCCCAGACTTTTTGGGGCGGGGGGAGGGAAGGCAGACCCCCAGGGCTTCTGCAGGAAGAGGGGGGAGTGGGAGCAGCTTGGTCAGGGGATGGAGGGAAGCTCCTGGCTCTCAGCAGCCAGGTGGGGATGGAGTTCAGTCCCTGCAGTGTCTGCTCACTGAAGGAGAGCTCCACTGCTGCATGACAAAATTACAAGCTTGGGGGAGCTGATTACACCCCTCGCTACTGGAGCACCTTTGCAACCCTCTTTGCTGGAGCGATTACTGGCAAACCCTCCTGTTAAACAAAAAGCATCTTGCTCGGGGCATTGCTGGGGTTTCTGATTCAAGCAGGGTCCCTGCCTTGTGGGACCCCAGGGTTTACTGCAGCCTCGTTGGCCTTGGCTGAACCTTCTCCTGTCCCACAGGTGCGGACTTGTAAAGACTCATGCTGTTCATGTGCTTGCTTTGGGATGATTCCTTGGTTCACCTTCACCTTGTGCCTATAGTTAAGCACTCACATGGGTGGAGGTACAGCCCCGGGGTCCTCTGTTGTGCAGGATAGATGAAGAAGGGCACAAATGGGGGCTGCCTGAAATGGATGATGGAGCACAACCCCCTGAACAGGCTCTGGTTCTGCACCTTCTGCTCGTAGGTGCACCTTGTGTCCCCCAGCCACCCCTGGGGCTGTCCCCAGGCAGAGCTAAATCTAGCAGCACATCCCGGAGTGATGCCGTAAATGAAACTGCAAGCTTTTCCCCACCACACTTCCCATGCTAAATTCAGCCTGAACCTTTGAGCTCCCACAGGGGAGGAGAGTCCTTCTCCCAGGAGCAGCAGGATCCCAGAGCCACATCACACCACGCCAAGGGGCAATTCAGTGTCTGAAGATGCTGATGACCAGTAGAGGGGAGAAAGCCGTGGTAGGAGACATTCCCACCTTGCTCCCTGCCGCTTCAAGAATGGCTTGAAGCCCAGATGGTGTTTGTGCACATATTGCTCCTGCAGGAACTCACTCATGAGCAAGGGAAAGGCAGTGGCAGCTATAAATCCTTTTCTGGAGAGCTACAGGAGAGAAGGGCTGGTCTCCATCCCAGGGTAGATGTGGGGCATGCAGGCACAGATGCCCTGACCCACTCGCATTATGGCACCCAGGCCTGGAGATGCTTCTCAGGAGATGGTATGGTGCTGTAAACCCACTGCCAGTGTCACAGGATGTCCCAAGCCAGGTGAGAGCTGGAGCCACAAGTGCAGGGGACAGCTCATGGTGGGATCCGAGGTCCTTCTTGGGGCAGGCTAGCAGCTCTGGGAGGTCAAAAGGAGGCAGCTACTGCAGAAATGTGTGATGGGGTCACCACTCCTTCTCTGAGCTTAACCTTGGGGTGCAGGCCCTGTTGTAGAAACAACCAGCATTCTCAACGGCTCACGTTTGCAAAAAAACAAGCCTGTGGGTTGTTTGCAGTTGCCTGTCTGCCCAACTGCTCACCTCTCCCCCCCTCTTGTCCCCTGTGTGCCACTCCTGGGTCCTCTGGCAGCAATTGCCCAGGTGTTGCCAGCTGGGAACGTTGTGCTTCAGTGGTAGAGACCCAGCATCCTCCATGCAGCAAACACAAAACCCGTGCGTTGGCCTCCAAAGCTTACAGACCTTAGACCAATAAACGAGCGTTCGTTTGTTTTCCACTCACAGCCCGGCTTCTGAGCCTTCATAGTTGGCGTTTGCTCAGCTATTCGAAGGTTGGTTTTGGTGGGTAAAAACCAAATGTCCTAGAACTAGTTTGTCCCAAACGTTGCCTTCAAAACCTGGTACTCCCCATCAAATGCCTCAATGCTTGGGCACTTCATCCTTCAGGAGAGCGGGACCAAGCTAGGAGGGAGTTTCCCGGGGGGACGTGATGATGGTTCAGATCATGCCAAAGCCTCCCCTGCCTCACTGGAGCAGCTGCATGGCAGCAGCCCCAGGGGAGAACATCACCTCGCTACCACCTGGAGCCCTCCCAGGTTCTCCAGCCTGCCAGCGAACAACCCACCTGTAGCACCAAAGCAGCCTCTATTCCCTCCCTGTGTCCTTCATGGTCTCCTGTCCACCAGCTTCGCCCAAGAGGTGTCCCACAGTCCTCCTGCAGTCGCTCGTGCCTGGGACTGTAGGAAGCCTTCCTCCAACCCGTATTTTTTTGCCCAGGCTTGCTGCTGTGTGCTGGGATGTGGGTGACCCCCAGCTTACCTTTCATCAGCTGTAGCACACCCTCGGCTTAAAACTAATTATAAGCAAGAAAAATAATGACATAGCATATCGTGTCTGACACTGGAGCAGACCAGATGCCTCTCGGCCGGCAGTGTGATGGACTGACAGCCAAATGGGACTCCTGACCCGACGTCATGTCACGGGACCAGCAGCTCACGTCCCACTCGGGCAAGTTCATGAGGGGGCGAGCAGGTTCCTGAACATCACAGCAGAAACCTGCCATGAGATACCTAGGTGAGATCCTCATTCCCCCACCCACCCACCCAGCAAGAACCTGTCCAACTGCCTGTCTCCTCCATGTCCCCCCTTCGCTATCTTGTGGGTCGAGATAAAGATGGGGAGGTCACTTGGTAATTACTGTCATGGGCAAAACAGACTCGACTTGGGGAATTTAACTTAATTTATTGTCAGTTAATATAATATAAATATTTGAGTACTGATTCAGGTTTTGGAAACAAGCAAAAAACCAAAACCCAAGCATTTTCACATGCCAAAGTGTGAAGTGCAAACTAATTACCTCATTTTCGGGCGATTTGCCTGCTCTGCCCTGGCATCTGCCTTTCTGACATTTATCTGCTGGTCCATAGCATGCACAGTCTCTCAGCACAATGGCCTATCCCTCACCAGGCCATATACTTTGTGGGTTTCCCGTACCAAAGCTTTGTGTCCAGGCTAGAGAAATGAGCAAATTCTCTCTTTTTTTTTTCCCCCAGCTCTGCATTTGTTCCCCTTGCTGCTCTGGTTGAAGGCTGCCCCTCCAACGCTCTGCTTGGACTCAAGAACTTGGTCACAGCAGAGCTTGCTGCTTCTGCACACCACAGGCAGGGGTGCAACAAGGCCACGGACTCAACTGAGGTCATTGGGATGACTTCCCTGGGGTGCACAGACCCCTGCAGAGCAGAACTGTGGCACAGGTCCTCAGAAACCGGGACGGTTCAGAGCATGGACATCTGTGATCATAGCTGGTCTCCTGGCCTTCCCCAACAACCTGTGGCCATGGTATGACCCTAGGGATGGGAAAAAGGACGTGAAGTGAGATGATAAGAGAAATGGAGACGAGCCACCTTCACCACTGACATTTCTTTCTGTTTCGTTGTGGGACTGCCCCATGAGGAAGAGCTGGCTCAGAAGGATGTTTGTGTAAGTCCACTGCCACCACTTGGTGTCATTGGTGTCCCAGGCTTAGAGAAGTGCTCCCTGTCATGCTCATTCCCACAGGACTGGCTGTCCTACTATGCCCTCAGCAAAGACATCAGGCCCCAGGTTAGTGTGCTCCTTCCTCCGAGGTGTCTTGAGACCGGTCTTCCGGAGGAGACCAACAATCCAGGAAACGAGGAAGAGAGAGAAAGAGGCAGAGAGGAAATCAGGTTGCCATCAGGAAGCAAAACAAACTTAGTCTCCTAAAGACCTTTGCCATGCCCCATGCTCCTCCAGAGAAAGCTCTTCTTATCCTGATATGGACACCAAAACCTGACCTGACCAAGGTAAACCCAACCAGTACAGAGGCTGAGACACCACCAAGGAAGCGAGTGTCCAGCGCTTGGCAGCCCTATTGTCTTGAAAATGATTTCCAGGTTGCAGGGAGCAGGGCATCCTAGCACAGAGGAGCCGAGGTTAAACGCAGCGCAGGGTTGACAACCAAGGATATGGAGGCCTTTTCCCTGTGACAGGACCCAACAGCTTCCTGCAAAGCACTGGCAGCATGGGAAGAGGGGAGAGGGACACCAGTGACACAGAAGGATGTCACATAATGGCACACCATGGACAGAAAGGACATGTATCCTGAATCCAGCACTGGTGCCTTCAAAGTAGTTCAGCCCCATTGTATGTGCTCAGGTGGCCAGCTTTCCATGTTCAGCCGTAGGGACTGAGGATGGGTTCTCCTGGGATGTGAAGAGAAGGGAGATCTAAGCCATGTACCAACTTCCCCACCACAACCCCAGCATGGCAGAAACCCTTTGGAAAAACATGGATATGGGACCCTGTGTGCTGGAGAAGGATGGACTTCACAACTCTACGAGAGTTATATTCCAAAGCTGTTTATTGTCTTGTCTGACTCCAATATATATAATAATTTTTGCTTAGCCACTGCACACACACACTCATGATTGGTTACAGCTTGTTACACACATTATTGCAATTGGCTATGTACAAAATACCACGCGCTGTCCACGCGCCTCTCACACAGTCAGGATTCGCTGCTTGCAGGTGTTCCTGCGCTCCTTTGCTGCTTCTTAGTTGTTTACCACAGTTCCTTCTCCTCAAGGCCGAGCCCTGCAGGTGTCCAGCTGTTTACCAGCTTCTCAACACCACAGCTCCTTCTCCTTAAGGTCGAGCCGTGCAGGGTGATCCCAACATCTCCCCCTTTTTGTTTATCTATAAACAAAACCTGATGGATCATTTGCAACCTGAGGAGTGTGAGGAAGATGGACCATCTGTACATGCTTGTATCGTCCTGTGCCGCGAACTCAGCCCAGCAGTCGGTAGGTGCCAGCTTTACGTGGGCGTCCCCACGGAGGCAACGGTGGCCTTGCCGTACACCGGCCCACTGCCCTTCGGGAAATCCCGGTATTTATACATTTGCCGAGGAACGAGTTTTGACACACGTGGCCAGCGAGTGTTGCCACCTCTCAACACAGGGAGCCTATGGCGTATGTGCCCGCTGGCCAGACGTGCTGCACGCGCCACAGCCATCCCGTCTATTGGTTCGTAGGCTTTGTTCACATGGCATCTTACCATAACCCAGCAGTCACATATCAACTATGCTTAAATCAACAGCAGAATATTACAAGGCCAACAATTCTAGCTGTACTACTCCTAGCGATGGAAACTACTCCTAGCGATGGAAAAAGCGCCTGCACGAAGCTATGAAAACCAATATTGTATCTTACCAAAGGATTTGTAGTTACAGAGTGCTTTGCCCTAAAAGCTTTCCATGTTCCTCTCATGATACTGCTAATTTCAGTGTGATTTACCCATACATTTTCTTTTGGCTGAGGTGGCATCCAGATTGCGATGACACCTGATAGTGTCAAGATGTGTCCGACAACAACGACATCGTTTCACCCATGGTTTTACCCATTTTGCGGGTACCAACGAGTTCCAGAATCTGTAATGACACAAGCATAACCTCATCCCCAGGTTAGCAGTTGAAAAGGTCCTTTCCCACATATTCTTTTCCAAATTTTTAACTTTTACTTGCACTTTTTGTGTTAACTCAAACAGACTTCCTGTCATTCCTTTTACATGTTTCTCCTTCTGCTAGACGCAAATAATTTAATACATATAAGGCTTTATTCAAACGTTCTTGGGGTGGTGTGGTAGCCTCTCCCCCTTTTTGTTTTTGCAATAAACACTTCAGGGAAGGATTCATTCGTTCAACAATAGCTTGTCCAGTTGGGGGATGCGGTATTCCAGTAACATGCGTCACACCCCATTGAGCAAAAAATGGTTGGGTTGACTGGGCTACATAACAAGGACCATTATCGGTTTTAATTTGTAGGGGTATACCATGGGCTGCGAATGCAGCTCGCAAATGCTTTTGTACATGCCTACTAGTTTCTCCTGTTTGTGCAGTGGCCCAAACTACTGCAGAATAGCAATCAATTGAAACATGAACATATTTAAATCTGCCATAGTTGTAGCGAATGCAATCGTCGGGGACTAACTGTAATCGCGATTCCTGGGTCTATTTGTTGACAATCAGCACAAGTCTGTATAATAGCTCTAGCGTCACCTGCACTTAGATTAAATTGTCTCGCTAAAACTTTGGCAGATTGATGGAAAAAGGCATGAGAGGCTCGTGCTTGACCTAAACGGTCCGGGGCAGGTCCAGCCCATACTGCGGCAGTCAGCCGATCAGCTCTTGCATTTCCTTCCACCAATTCTCCTGGAAGGTTGCTATGGCTGCGTATATGCATAACGTAATAAGGATGTCGTCTTTTCTGCAATAAAAACCAAAGCATTCTAAATTGTTGATACAGCTGTTCCTGCTGTACCTGTCTGAGGATTGAACCTTCCAATCTTTGGAGTACTCCAACTACATATAAAGAATCAGTAATTATATTCACAGGTTCTTCAGACCATCATTAAAGGCTTCAATTACTGCCTGTAGTTCTACCTTTTGAACTGATCCTGGCACGACAAGTACCTGTTCTTTCCATTCTCCGTGCTCTCGCCATACTATTGCTGCCTTGCCTGTTTTCCCACCACCATCCGTAAATACTGTAGCACCTTGAACTGGATATTGACTACACTTTGATTTTTCTTCTACTTCATGGTTTGTTTTTTTTTTAAAGGTAAACATTTTATGTGATGGATAATGAATCTGAATGTCACCTTCAAATCCTGCTAATGCAGTTTGCAAGGGAACAGAGTGCTGCAAAGCCCAAGTCAAATATTCTTGTTGTAATGGTATTAAAATCGTTTTCGGGTCCTTTGCCGATATATCAATAATTCTGTTGCGCCCTTTCATAATCAGATTCGCAGAACACTCTGCTTTTGTGGTGATGGTTTTTCTCTGCTGCTGAGGCAAAAAGACCCACTCTAAAATTCTCAGTGGGTCTGCTTTTGATTCTAGCTTTGTTATCCACTGTATTATAAGCGCATAGGGATGTCGCTTGTGATTGATTACTGCCAAAGTGATCCCTATCGAGGGGTCTATCCTAGAACTAAATGCTTGAGTTACCTTTTCAGAAATGTTTGCTACTGCTTCCCAGGCTTCCTTGGTCAATTGTCGAGGAGAATTTAACCTGCTATCCCCTCGCAAGAGCTGAACCAAGGGCTCCATATCTTGGTTTGTGATCCCACAAATAGGTCGAATCCAGTTAATGTCTCCTATCAATTTTTGTACATCATTTAATGTTTTAATTTGAATTCTTAATTCAACCTTTTGGGGGGTCACCAATGTTTCAGTGATCATCCACCCCAAGTATCTCCAAGGCGCTTCAGCTTGTATCTTTTCTGGCACCACTTGCAGCCCACTTTGCCTCCAAAGGTCAACGAGCTCCCCGATCATTTCTTCTGGATTTAATTGATCACCGGCCAACAATATGTCATCCGTATAATGATAGATGAGATATTGAGGCCACCTTTTTCTGATTGGCTGTAAAGCCCAATTTACATAAATTTGACACATTGTGGGTGAATTTTTCATGCCTTGTGGCAATACTGTCCAATGATATCTTTGCATGGGTTGCACCTTGTTTGTACTTGGGACTGAGAATGCAAAATGTTTGGCATCATCTTTATGCAGAGGGATTGTAAAAAAGCAATCTTTGAGATCTATAATCAAAAGCTTCCAATACTTCAGTATCATACAGGGAGATGGTAGCCCTGGTTGCAAGGCTCCCATGTCCACTACAACCTTATTGACTTCTCGCAAGTCATGTAATAGTCTCCATTTTCCACTTTTCTTTGGAATCACAAAAACAGGTGTGTTCCAAGGACTAGCGGTTGGCACAATATGGCCTTTTTCGTCAATGACTCCAGGGAGAACAAAAAGTCCCTGCTTTGTTGCTGAAGATCGTCCTAATAACAAAGCACTCAATCCATATCCTAATGGTCCATTCGCGTTAGTCGGGACATCATAAACCGACATGTCCCATAAGGTAATTTCTACTGTTGTTTCCATGTCCATTCTGGCGCTCCCTCTGGTTCGGGCGCTAAGACTTGCCAAGCAGCCTGGTGGTGCTTCCCCATTTGTGTCGTCGTGTGGGGTGCCTTTGTGCTCGGTCTCCCGTTTCCCAATTTCATACCATCCCGATGATACTTTGAACAACATTCTGAGGCTTGGTGACCAAATTTTTGACATTGACCACATGGTGCTCCTGCTGGGCCTATTCCTTGCTGAAAGGGTCCTTGTTGGAAGGATTTATGACCTGTCTCAATCTGCCTAGGTCCTTTCCTTGTGGCCTTGCGCTGAGCTCTAAAATGGCCTGTTTTTCCACAATTAAAACATTTTTTCTCCCCTTTTCCATTTGTAAATGGCTTAATTGCTGCTGCAAAGGCACTTGCGAGTGTCTCTGCCTGATGTGTGGCAGAGCCTACTCTGTTGCAGGCTTCGACCATTTGTACTAACGTTGCTTCTTTTGGCAAAGCTAACAAAATTCTTTTACAATCTACATTGGCATTTTCTACCGCTAAATTCAACAACACTGCTAGTTTTGCATCTTCATTGGTATACACTTTATTCAAAGTGTCTCTCAGACGATCAACAAAAGACATATATGGTTCATCTCTCCCTTGTCTAATTTGAGTTGATGGTTGCCTCTTTCCCTCCTCAGGGACTGTTCGCAACGCATTCAACACTAGTCGCCCAACTAATTGCAAGGCTTCTAAGGGCAGCCGAGCTTGCAATCTAACATCCACAAACAGTCCCTGGCCTGTCATTTGTTCCATAGCGATGTTCTGAAGTGGATCGCCGTCTTGACACTCCAGGTTTCTCAGGGCTTCTTGCATACAGAGTTTATACCACCTGTCTGCCCACAATAACCTTTGGGTTGGTGTCAACAACATATCTATCATCTGCCGACAATCCCATGGTGTAAGAATCATTCCCGTGAATATGTTATCTAATAGAGCTTGCGTGAAAGGTGATTGCAAGCTATAATTTTGCACTGCCTTCCGCACTTTCTTAATCAAGTCCCAATGAAATGGGTCCCAGTGATTGGGCCCATGAGGCTGTACACTAACAGGAAATGCCATGAGTAACTCCGTTTCCTCGTCTTTCATTGCTCCTAAAAAAACGTCTTTCCACCGCTCCCTAGAGTTGCCTTTCATCCCAGGCTCTTGCCTCCCTATAGTCTCTACAACAGGCTCTTCTCCTTCGTCGCTGCTATCAGGCAAAGGGGGCCATAAAGATGGCAGGGGCTCAGCTGAGGGCTTCAAAACTACGGCTTTCCATCGGTTAAGTCTGGGTGGTTTCGGGGGTGGTGAAGCCCACCCTATCAATCTTTCACATGGGTGCACAGGGGAACATTGAGTACATTGTTCTGGGCAGCTTTGTCCCGTCTTGCCCTCACATATATCATTGTAGATCTGTTTCTCTGACTTATCTAATGCGGCCAGTTCACCCGGTGCATCTGGCACCTCAGGAGGTGCAGTCGGAGTCACTGAAGGTCCTGGACCCTCTGACTTGGTTAAAAAGGGATTGGTTGAAGGCGGTTTAACAGCCTCCTCCATATCAGCTGCAGCTTTTCTCTCTGCCTTTAAGGCTTTTAATGTGGTTAATATCAACTTCCACGCCGTCACTAACTCTGCGGCGGTTTTCTCAATATGTTCCCATAACATTTTTCCTATCTCCTCCCACGTCTCTGCCTTAAACGCCACAGACGGATCGGGGGGGTACCCTTTCTTTCGGCTCCAAATTAGAAGCCTTCTAAGTGTATATTCATCATATTTCAGTCCTCTCTTAGAGAGCATGTGCAGCAGGAGTCTGACCATCGCCCCTTCCTCATGCGATGAATTCTGCCCCATGCCGCCCCGGTTGCTCACCTCACCTCGCTGGGTGCTTCTCCGTTGCAACGTATTCCTTTTTCTTTTTCTTGCGTCAGTCCCGCTGACTGCAATTCTTCCAACCGGGCTTCTCCCGCGGCGTCCTCTGTGCTCGACTGGTGTTCAACGATGAGATCCCAGAGATCGTATCATGCCGGGGTCACCAGTTGCGGGAGAAGGATGGACTTCACAACTCTATGAGAGTTATATTCCGAAACCATTTATTGTCTTGTCTGACTCCAATATATATCATAATTTTTCCTTAGCCACTGCACACACACATTCATGATTGGTTACAGCTTGTTACACACATTATTGCAATTGGCTGTGCACAAAATACCACGCGCTGTCCACGCGCCTCTCACACGGTCAGGATTCACTGCTTGCAGGTGTTCCTGCGCTCCTTTGCTGCTTCTTAGTTGTTTACCACAGTTCCTTCTCCTCAAGGCCGAGCCGTGCAGATATCCAGCTGTTTACCAGCTTCTCAGTGCCACAGCTCCTTCTCCTTAAGGTCGAGCCATGCAGATCAACGCCACAGCTCCTTAAGGTCGAGCCCTTGCAGGGTGATCCCAACACCTGTGGTGAAGCATTTCATTGCATCAGGTCCTTGGCTTCCAGCTGAGACCCCCAAGAAAGGAGTCAGCAAAAGATGAGCAGGAGATGTGCTCTGGTAGAAAGTAAAAGAGGTGTGACAGAAATCTGGTACCTCTGTGGGAACCCCAGTAGTTCAGAAAATGGCTCCATCTCACACAGGAACTGGCAACTGTCCCCGGTTTCACTTGGAAATGAGAAGGAGCCAAACTCCCAGGGTCACACCACATGGACCTTGTCATCCAGCCTGTTCCCACTGTTCTAGTCGTTAGGGGAAACTCTTCTCCTGACCCTCTTTCTCGTCCCAGGAGTTGTCTTCCAGAGTATGAAATTACTCCAGGGTTGCTTGTCCCAAGCCAGGTCTTCCCACAAGGGATGCGCTCACCCTGGCCCCAAGCAAATGCGTTGTTCTGGAGTTGGGTGGACTGTGCACAAGCAACTACAACAAGGATATCATGAAACATGGTGTCCTGCAATTCTGTGATTTCTCCCGCTGTTGAACAACCTGGGGAAAGAGGCACAAGTGCTCGACTGTGTTGAGAGAACCACAGTTCTCTGCCTGCCTAGTCCAGGAGGTCTCAGGGCCTGACCCAAGGTCCCCTATGTGACCCCGCTCAGAAGGAGCTATTCTTACAGTGTATGTGCAGCACATGCTGCTGCTCGAGGTGGACCATCTCAGCTACAGACCCACAAAGCCTTTTTCATGGGCTTCCTTTGCAGCACCTGTTCCTGGCAGACATGCGATGTTGGTCTTCAATGGATGAGTACGGTTCTAGAGCAGCAGGGACAAAGCCAGCCACGGGGCGGGATGAGAGCCCTCCTGCGACCGGACCCTCTACACAGGACTCCAGAAATCGTCAGGGAGATGGAGTGCAGGGAGAGGAGGTCTAACACAATCTCACTTCCATTTTCTGTTAGTTATGATGAATTTTTAACCTCCATATGGTGCCGACAACAAGCCAGGGACTGTAATAGCAATAAGGTATTAATATATTCATTGGTTCTTTAAGCTCGTGGTGTATAAAATACAGTGAGTGGGCTGAAGCACTGGGAACTTGCTTTGCACTGGTAACAGCTCCTGGAGAACACGCTCCTGCTGCGCTGCAGAGGTCGGTGCCATAAACCAGCTGCTACCGAGTCAACCGCCTGCCGACCTTCAGACTCCTCCTACAACGTTGAGACTGTGCCAGGAGTTGTAGAGCTGGCAGGATTGTCTCATAATTGATGGTTTTTATAAAATGCATGTGGATCGGTACCGCAACACTGGGGTGTTTTCCTGGTGTGGGAAGCCAATCAGAGCCGTAATTCAGGCAAGTCCCCTTCCTGAAGCAGTAGGCAGAGGTGGGTACAGTAAGACCCTTTCCTGCTCCAGGTAGGATCTAGAAAGAGTGAACTTAGGACACGGTTTCTTCCCATTTCCAGCTCTCAGTGTGTCCAGAGTCTTGACATCCCACATCCTCTGATGCACCAGGGAAGCCCTTTGCCTCCAGGAGGAAATCTGTGCCGTTCCCAGTGTTTTCAAGCCAAAACCTGTTGCACAAATTGGTCCAGGGTTATGGCACTGACGAGGGAGCCACCAGCCTCCAGCATGCCCTCAGGGAGCAGCTCCAGCCTGGTTGTGTTGCTGGTGCGGAGGGCAGCAACCTGCCCCGGGACCTGGATGCAAACGCCATGGGAAGGGAAGGGCTAAGAGAGCTCCCAGCAGGGCAGCAGGACTCATAGGAATATATATCTGGGACTTGGGCCAAGGTGGACTCTGTTCCTCTTGCCTGGGAACATCCAGGTGGCAGTGCTAGACCTCAAAGACTATGTCCTTTCATGAAGGGCCAGCTTCCCAGCTTCCTCACCTACCATGTGCCCTTTCTCTGGAAGGACAGGAGACACATGCCCTGAAAGGTTTTAGGGAACCGGCTCTGCTGGGAGGTCTGTGAGACTGTGGTAGGAGGAACAGGGCCACCAGATTCATACAAATGCTAGTGGGAGGACCTCTGAAGGTCCCTAGTTCAACCTCTTACCCACAGCAGGACTGTCACCAACTGCAAGACTCTATCCCAGGGTGATGACTGGTAGAACAGGACCACTGGGTGGGAAGAGCTCTGCACCCCAGCCCACAAGCTCTTGTGACACCCAGAGCTGGTAGAGAACATGCATGGGAGACCTGGCCAACCCCAGATCTGCCTTGGATGTCTTCCACCACAATTTTCGTCCTCCTGCTCCAAGATCTGCAAGCTCATCCCCAGCAGGAGGTGGTCCAAGTCCAAGTGGAGGGAATCGGATTTTATAAGGGGCCCTTGGAAGGCTCTGGGCCAGCGAGGGGGTCTTGCAAGATGAAAATCTTTTGGAAGGTGGTTCCAGAAGCCCTACAAAAGTCTGCGCCAGTTCCAGCCGGACTGAACTATTTGTTGTACATACGTGAAGGCAACCCCATGTCTGCTTGCAGACTACCTTGACTCTGTGGATTTTTATGTTTATTTTTTATATTAAGCAAGCAGCTGGTTGTGATTTATCTGATGACATTTCTTCCCACACACTGCGGAGCAGCCCTCGGGTATTTGCACGGCTTTTCAGAAGAGGCATCATTTCTTATTACACCATTGGCACTTTTGCCTGGATCGAAGACACAGATATGCAAATGGACCTTCTACCCACAGCCAGGATATGGGGTGCGAAGTGCTTGTGTGTGCTCACAGACCCGCATCGCAGTCCGAGGTGGGGTAGCATTAATTTCAAGGCTGGCAAGGAGACGCTAGATGCAGGAGCTCCATGGAAAAATGTATATCACTTTAATTAGGCCTCTAACAACAGGGATTACAAGAGAAAGCTTTTCTCTCTAAGTTGCAGGCTGGGACGAAAGTGCTAATTACCACGCCGTGCATCATTAACAAGCCCCAGCAAAGCCTGGAAAAGCTCAGCACGCTGATAGTTACATCAAACTGACAGGAACGGCTGTTGTCTGCGGGGACAGGGCTCCCAAGCTGGGATGGTAAAATCCCCGGTGGGATGTGTCCCAAAGGCACTTCCCGACACTCATGGCCGGACAGCAGAGCTCTGTCGGGTGAGCAGGGCTCTCAGGGACGGGGCTGAGGGGGCAATCTGGGGGCTGGCAGCCCCACTTGCTCTGTGGTGGAGAGGCAACACATCTCCTAACGTAGATGCAAGATGGGAAGCGATGTCCTCCCCATCTCCTCCGTTCTCCCAGGGCATCAGGGTGCCTGCCTAGACCCTCCCACGCTCCCTCCCCGTATCCCTCTGCTCCAGCAGCTGATGCAGAGCTGCAAGACTGGGACCAGGGCAGCCTGGAAGGAGCACTTGGGGGTCTGTGAAACAGGGGGAGAAGGGCTGGACCTGCAGTCCCTCATCCAGGCTGGGCAACCCCAGCAAGGGGCACGACGCTTGGGAAGGAGCAGGGACCGGCCCCAGCCCCACGTCGGGGTGTCCCCCTCCCCATCAGAGGCCCTGGTCTCAGTGCCCACGGGGTCAAACGTGGGGGCTCTGAGTGGGATGGAGAGATTCAGGAGGGCAACAGGGCAGCTGGGTTTCTGTCCCCTGGGTCTCTGAGAGCACGTGGAGAACTGCAACAGCGCTCCCAGGAGCTGAAAGCCTGTTCGGGTCTGGGAGCAAAGGTGGTCAAGCAGTCCCAAGTAAGGTGCTCTTCCTGGCACGTGCCCCTGGAGGTCCAGGCCATAGGAGACTTGGTCCTCTCCGACATGACGGCTCCGGGAAGCAGCAGAGGGCTGAACACTCAACGCTGAGTTAAGCATGGCTGAAACCCCCTCCTGTTTCCATTCCCACAAGGATGATGGGTGGCTCCTGCTGAGCTCTGCCTCCATCTCCTGGCAGCCTTCTCTGTTGACCCTGAGCTGTCTCCATCAGGAGACACGAAACCCAGCTCGCTGGTTTTGGTGGTGGCCACCATCACCTTCCCCTCCTCTCAAAAATTTAAGTAACTTCAAAGTAGAGCTGGAAAAATAGATCCTTCTTGCAAATACGTCTAGAGCCAAACCATGGCCGCGGCACCGTGGACTTCTCTGCTCAGCTAGGTGGAAACTGGCCAGAAGAGGTCCCTCCATCCTTCCTCCTGTCCCTCCCTTCAAGTTGGTCTATTGTGGGTCATTCAGCTGTTGCAAAGAATCCTGGGCAAGAAGCTACATCCAAGTGTCAGGATGGGACACTGGATGGGCTCCATCACAACAGAGCCCCAGCCTGACCCCAACAGCAGCATCCTCCATGCTGGGGACCAGGACAGAGGGGCAATGGGGACAGCCAGTGGGGCAGGGTGACACCTGGACACAAACAGCATGTCTGTCCCACTGGCATCGATGGGTCAGGCAGAAATCCTCTGAGCAAAGGGTGGCCTCCTGGGGCTCCCGCTCCATCCCCAAAACTGCTTCCCTGCCCAGGCATGTCCCCGCTCCTTTCCCACCTTGGTTCCCGGCATCGTAAGAGACGGCGGCTGATCCAACACTGCGTGGCTGCTTGCGCAAGAGGAGATGGGTGCTGCTCCCCGTGCCCCCACCTCCCTCAGGTGACCTGGCTTGGGCAACTCATCCCTAATCGCCCCGTCAATCGCTCGCAAACGAGTGAAGCAGAGGCTGCCCAACAAAAGAGGGCTGCCCAAGGGAGGGCAGGGTGGTGGCGGTGGGAGCAGCACCCTGAGCATGTGGCTGCGAGCTCCTGGCAAGCAAGAACAAGTCACCAGACCTGTTCCCTGGAAACTGTCCGATGAACTACACGCCTTTGCTACCTGAAGAAATACCCAGAAGATTAAAAAAAGAGGAAAGAGGAAAGGACACCCAAACCCCAGTTATCATCATGGCCTCAGGCTTTCTGTAGGACCTCTTTGTGGATGCAGAGTGCTGGGTGAGGGGTAAATCCAGCAGTTTTCCCGCGCTTGCCAGCCCACGGCCCCATCAGCACCCCCGGGAAGTGGAGCATCCCACCACCAATGTGATGCCCCATCACTGCTGAGGACAGATGGGGGAACCAGAGTAGCCCTGTGAGCTCCCCCGATGTCCTTGCACACACATGCCGTGTTCTTGGGCACCTCTTTGAGAAGGAGGGAAACGTCCTTCCCCCTGTTTTCGTTTTTGGCAATAAGGCACCTCCCCAAAAGACAAACGTCTTTGTGATGCTCGTCTGAACGGCACAAAAACCGTGGTGCCTTGATCTCTTCCCCAGGCAAACCCCATATGTTGGTTTGGCCAAGTCAGTGCAGAGCCCATCCCTCCGCTACCTCTCCCAGCTCCAGGGAGTGCAGCGAGTGATGGTCTAACCCCCGGCCAGACCACTCGTCATCCTGCGTATCCCCTCACACCGGTGCATCTTCCCCACCTTAGTTAATCTCAGCCTGCCAATTACCAGACACCTCCCTGGGTATCCCTCTCCCACACCAGAGGGAGAGGTATTTCCACCTTTCCAAGAGGTTCACAGCCCCATGCGTGCCCACGCGATCGCCCCCCGGGATCCGCTGCGAAGTCCACGTCTCCCTCCGCTCCGCGGGCGCCGCCAGAGCTGGAGCTGGTGCCACATCCCTGGCGTTGCCTGCACCAGCGAGCACCTCTGCAGCGCAGCTCTGCGCACACGCCTCCCAGCCGCGTCACCCTCGCCACCCTTTATTTAGTTTTATTTTTCTTTTAAACAGCCCCCGGGGAGGGATTCGGTATTGGCGTTGGGTTGGATGGCAGTAATTGTGCCGGCTTCAGAGGGAAGCCCCCAGACGTGGGTCGGGAGAGCATTCCTGCCATGCTGGGACCTCCCGGCATCAATGCAACCTGCTTCAGCCGAAGAATGAGGGCAGACCCCAAAAGCTTGAATTTGCATGGTCTCCACATCACGGCCGGGTTAGTAACCTGGGCGTCTTCTGCATAACGGGGCCGGGAGGCCCTCTAGATCCACGCCTCTCTGCTGGTTGCCCTCGCCAGCCACTGTGTCACCTTGCCTGGTGGCCGGCAGGTCAGCCGGCTCCTTCCCAGGGAGCCTCCCCTGCGGGATGGAGCCAGGAGCAACGAGGAGGCCACGCAGCCGCAAGCCACGATCGACGGCCTCAGCCGGGGTGCTTCACCTGAGGTGAGGGCTTTAAAGCCTCTGCTGCTCTCCTGCCGAGCCTGGCAGCCGTGGGGAGCAGCTGGGCTTTTCAGCGCTCTGCGGGAAAGGAGTCGAGGAGAAGAAGGCCAAGCTGCCCTGCCATCGCTCCCGGCCGCCGCGCCGCACAGCACCTCGCCTGCCCCGTGGCCCGAAAGCGGGAGTGCCAGAGAGGGATGATCCGCCGCGGGTCAGGCCGCACAATCCGGCCGCCTCTGGGGGTGGGTGCCGTAGGAAAGCTCTGGGAGCAAAGCACAGGCGTGACAGGCCGGGCCGGCGCCTCGCCCGCCGCCCGGGGAGGCAGTGGGGCAGGGAGGCAGCAGCCCGGCGCAGGCGCGGCAGCCGGCCCTCAGGATCTCCCGCGGCGGAGGTAGGCTGGGCGCGGGGAAGGGGGCACGGGTGTATCTGCAGCCATCCCTGGGAGGGTCCCTGCTCCCCGGGTGCGCTGAGCAGCCCTTTCCTAGCCGGGAAGCGCCTCGGCCAAGGGCTGTGGCAAAAAACCGCAGCCAGCTTTCCCGAGCAAGGTGGAGCTGCCTCCGCCGGCTCCTGGGACAGAGGGTGGCCGACTCGCTGCTGCCAGGGACAGGCAGTGTCTCTGTCCCCTGCGGGTTACTCCTGTTTCCTCGGACGGTGAGGAGTTCCCTCCGTCCGGGGCTCAGCGAGGAGCAGCCCGACGGGCTGGGAGGGTGGGAGCACAGGCAGCAGACCGGGGTGCAGAAGAGGCAGAGGAGGGGAGCGAGAGGCCTGGCGGCACGTGCGCGGCCGGCTGCCGCATCTCGGGGACAGCCTGAGCATCGCAGCGGGCGCTCTGGCCACGCCAAACTGGCTTTGCTCTGAGATGTACCCTGGGGAGATGGAAGGCTCCCGTGCGAGACGCCTGAGTCTATGCCCAGGCGCGGGACCGCGGCGCGCGGGGACTCTGAAGACGCAGGCGCAGCCATGCCCAGCGCAAGCAGCGCGTGGGCGGGTGGGCGGGAGACGGCCCTGCGGTGGCGGGGCGGGGTGGAAGCGCGGAGGTGATTTTCTCACCAAGTGCCTCTCCGGGTGCTGATTTCCAGCTATCCCGGGCAGCAGGATGACGCTGTGGAACGGCTCCTTCCCCTTCTACCCCGGCACCAACGCGTGCTTCCCCTTTGACACCACCCAGGCTGTCATCGTCTCCGTCTTCCTCTCCATGTTGGCCACCTTCATCATCATCCTGCCAGGGATCCGGGGCAGGGGGGTAAGTGGAGGGGCCGGGGGAGCTCATCCCTCTGGTCCCTGCCCTGTGCATCCCACATGCCTCCTCCTTCCCAGCCTCCTCCCATGCCTCCTTTTGCAGAGAAAACATGCCCACAGGTTCATGGCCAGGGCTCTTGGATCTCTAGTGAGCCATGGGGGGGTGAGCTCCAGCCCAACCCAGCGTGTACCCCTATGCTGGAGACAGCAAACTCCACCACCCCAAATTCACGAGGTGCCCAGATCTGAGCTTGGCTGGATTTTGCTGTGAGCAAGCCCAAGTGATTTCGCAGGAGTGGAAAAACAGGGTGAGGCTCAAAGACCTCGCTCCACCTTCCCCGAAACCCCAATAAAAGGAGGAGGTGTGCACCATGCGTGCCCCAGCCCTGCTTGCGGGGCAGTGGCCAACCAAGCCCACTGCGAGCCCTCTTGCTCGCATGCTGTGTGCTTGTTGCGTGCTTGGCTTTGCAGGGCTGGCCGAGAGGCATCTCCCCCCGCCAGGAGACACAATGCAAACCCCCAGCTGCTGCTTTTGTCTCCAGCTGTGGCCAGCTGCCACCACGTCCAGACATGTGAGGTTTGGATGAGTGTGGAAATCCCAGCTCAAGAAGGCAGCGTCTCCATCCTCCTTCCCAGAAAGCAGACGGCACGACTTTCCCAAATGGGCTCTTTTGACCTTCTTGCTCTGCGTAGATCTCCCTGCTGCCTCCCCCACCCCACAGCAGACATGCCCCAGCCACGTGTGCCCCCCATGCCGCCCGCCTGCAGAGCCCGGGGGGTGACTCCGTTTCTCACAGGCTGGCATTTCCAAAGGACATGCTCAGTGCTGAGGTCCCCATGGCAAAATCTGACCGAGACCTGTCCTTTCCCTCTGCTCACCCCTCACAGCGACTCTTTTGGCTCCTGCGGGTGGTGATGGGCCTCTTCGTGGGAGCGGTGGTCCTCAGTGAGTACCAGGGTCCTGGGGGTGAAGCTCAAGGATGCCCAAGACATGGAGGATGGAGGAGCGAGGCGAGGGAGGGTCAATAGAGCAGCCAAGCGCCAAGTCCAGCCCATAGGATGAGTTTATGGGGAAGACCAACCCCCATCTGTGTCTGGGACCTGGCTCCAGCAAGTGGTGGGAGGTGCAAGCACTTGCCTGCCTCCTCCCTGAAGGCTAGCCATTGTATGTGGAGACCACTTCCAGGGCAGTCACCAAAAACCCACCGCCAACTGCGGAGGGACCCAGACAAACTGGCAGGTGTTTAGATGAGGACCAGCGCCTGGACAGTGCCCACATATCAGAGCCATTGTCTCTAGGGTTAGGGGCTGCGCTGGGTTTGGGGAGACACCAACCCAAATGGGGGTCTCAGGGTCATGGGTCGGGGATGATGTTGGGGAAGGGCATACAAGGCTTCTGCTCCCTGGGGCTCACAACCCAGGCCTTGCCCTTGGGTTGGGGTAGATGATGCTTAGGCCATGGTGACAATCATGGCAGACGCTTCCAGGACTAGATGTGTCACCACCAGGCCATGACTAACCTTTGAAGTCTTCACAGCCATCCAGTTCACCAGGGACTGGGAGACCGGCTGGGTGACAGCAAACACCTCCTATAAGTCCTTCAGCCGTGCCCTGGTAAATGTGGACATTGGGCTGCACATTGGCCTGGCAGGGGTGAACATCACACTGGTGGGTGAGTACGTATCACAACAGGAGGAGATTGGGTGTAAGTCTGGCAGCCGTGCAGCTGGGTACTGGGGCTGTGGGCCCTCGAGCCCCCACACCAGGAAATCTCAGAGCTGCCTCCAAGGCTGAGAAAGGTCTTTAGTCTTGGTCATCTGGCAGGAAACCCGGTGAAGCAGGTCAATGAGACCATCAACTACAGTGAGAACTTTGCCTGGAGCTTCGATGCAGACTATGACCACAGCTATGGTGAAGGCCTGGAGAAGGGGCTGCCCAGCCCCATCCTCTATGTGGCTGAGAAGTTCACCGCGCGAAGCCCATGTGGTGTGCACAGGCAGTACCGCATCTCCGGCCACTACGCGTCCCTCACGCTGTGGTAAGTTAGAGCACGAAGTCAGCCCTATCTCTGCTCAGTGGGGAGGTGGAAAGAACCAGGTAGAGCAGAGGGAGCTTGATGGAGCCACCTTCTTCCCTGTAAGGCCATGCCAAAGCCTTGGCTGGTCTTTGGCACCCACCCGTCTGTAGAACCTGGGATGCTCATGCTTCCTGGCCTGCCCATCTCCCCAGAGTCCTCTTCTGTGTGCCCTGCCCTGATGTGCGAAATTGCACTTGGAGAAAAATTAGTCTTCAGTTAAAGGAAAGAAGATGCAACTGTGTGGGGCTTATAGTGCAAGGTCCTCTCCCAAGCAAGATGCGGAGCCCCGATAAGACCAGCCCCAAAGGGCATAAGACCTGCTGCTGGGGAGCAGGAGACACCGTCAAGAGGGTGCTCAGAGGCTGTCTTGTGGTGTAAAGCTGAGATCCCTTGTGTGTGTTGTGATCGTGGAGTCTCAGAGCATCCCCACCTGTCTCAGAGGTCGTGGGAAAGGCACTGCAGGGAAGAATGAGTCTTGCGATTCCCTCTGTGGATGAAGGCTCCAGGTCCCTGCCCACATCTCCTTTTTTATTTTCAGAAAGAACAACTAGCCCTGCCCAAACCTTCTTGCTCTTGAAAAGGAGTATTTCAAGGCAAGGATGTTGATGTAAACTTATTTTTCATTATTATTCTTGGAATCAGAACAATTTGTTAGGTTCACCTCCCCAGCGAGCTAAACCCAGACCCCAGGCACAGGGCAGGGCTGGCAGCTGGGTCCACTCCAGGTGCTGAATCAGATGTGGGCACGGCTCGTTTTGTGGTTCTCCAAACAAAGGTCTCCCCTGCTGCTGTTCTCCCTTTGAACAGGTGAGAACTGCCTGCCAGTGGCCAGTTGTGGAGGTCCACAAGAATCAGAGAGAGAGTTAATTTGGAGGGACCTCCAGAGGTTTCTACTCCAGTCCCCTGCTCAGAGTAGGGCTGATGTGAAAGCCACATCAAGGTGCTTGGTAGGCTTCATGAAGTTCAACACTGAATGCCCCCAGGCATGGAGATCCCTCTCCACCACTGCAGGACCTGTGCCACAGCTTCACCGTTCATGCAGTCGCAGAATCGTTTGGGTTGGAAGGGACGTCCTTAGATCAGCCTGTCCAGCCCACCTCCTCAAGCAAGGCCAGCTACAGCAGGTTGCCCAAGGCTGTGTCCTTTCATCAGGATGTGGAGAGGAGACCCTCAGAACAGGCTCGAAGTGTGACGCTTTCTGCTCGGTTTTGTGGTCCTTTTGCAGGATGGCCTTTTGCACATGGCTCATTTCCATCCTATTGTTCTCCATGCCCATCCTGCTCTACGGTGGCTACACGCTCCTGCTCACTGCTGCATTGATGCTCTTCTCACTGCTCTTTTTCTTCACTGCAAAGAACACTCCCAAGTGTCCCATCCAGTTTGGCCCAGCTTCTCTGAAAACAGACTATGGTGGATCCTTTTGGCTGACGTTAGCAACAGGTGAGTGCTCAGCTTGCTCCTGGGGCTTTTGTTCTCCATCCCTCCAGTGATGATGCTCAGTGATGCCCCAACAGCGCTTCATCCCTTCTGTCTCCATGGCAGGTCACAGAAATTTTTTTTTTTTTTAAAATGTCATACAAGTATTTAGGATTGCATCATTAAGACTAGGGGAAAAAGAGCCGAGCAGCCAGGAGATCTGAACGGCCAAAATTACCTGTGTGGAGGTGTGCCCAGAGGAGTGCCATGAAAGTCGTGACTCACAACAGTCAGGGAAAGACCTGGCTGGGAAGGACCCTCGGGGTTGTCTCTCCCAGCCCTTGCCCAGAGCAGGGCTAACCTCAAAGCCACATCAGCCTTGTTCAGTCTGGAGGTGGATGTCCCCATGGCTAGAGATCCCCTCTGCCTTTCAGGACCTGCCCCACAGTTGTCCCACTCACGGGCAGCAATTATTTCCTTTTATCAAACCAGAATTTCCCGTGTTAAATCTGTGCACCTCCGAGAAGAGACTGGCTCTTTCTCAGTAGCAGAAGCTGGCAATTAGGTCCCCCTGTAGACTCCTCTTTTTCAATCTAAACAAGCCCAGCTCCTCCAGCCTTTCCCCATACATGGTGGGCTCCAGCCCCGACTCTCCTGGCCATCTGCCCCCAGTTCATTGTCTTCTCTTTTGCACCGGGGAGCCCAAACTGATGGCAGAGTCCAGCTGTGGAGAGGGAAATAACACCCTCCCTTGACCTCCTGGGTGATGCCACGTGTCATTGGCCTCCAACCCCAGATCCAGACCTGGATGGGGCTGGGACGCAGCGGGCAGGACATGCTAATATGTCTCCCCACACTGTGCGTTGCAGGACTGCTGTGTCTGCTGCTGGGCTTGGGCATCATCATCCTGAACTCCGTGCATCCAGAGAAGCTGAAGCTTGTCTTTAACCTGGACAAGGGAAAGGGAGAAGAAGAGGGGCGGGACAAGTCCTACCAGCCAGCCGAGCCTGGCTCCTCTGTGCAGGACGTGCTGATGGTCCCCTTGGGCGAGCTTTGCGAAGTGACATCCACCCAGCTGTAGGGCACTGGGGGGAGGCAGGGCAAAGCCCAAGGACACCCCTCCTGAATTCATGCTCCGGTCCAACCCCACCAGGAACCCAGGTGGGAAGAGGCATGACAAGAGCCAGGTGACGAGAATACCCAAGCCTGGAAAGGTGTCTCCAATACGACAGTTTGCCCTCATTTTTTTTTGCTGTTGTTTTACCCCCCAGCAACTGGAAGAGCTTTTGGGGTGAGGACAATCCATGCCCCATCCCTGGCTGTCCAGTTACGGGCACTGGGCTACTGCCCTTCCCCTTAGTCCATCCCCAACAAACCCCGAGTCCTCCCAAAGATACAGAACCAGAAGAAACTGGAGAGAGACCAAATAACCGCAGACACATAGATATGAACCAAAGGAGAATTAGAGCCCCCACAACAGCACCCTGACCCTGAAGGCCCCCGAGAAGTCCCCTCTGCCCAGGGATGCTCTTTCCATCAGCAGTCAGGAAAAGCGAGTGGAGCTGTGCTCACC
Organism: Phaethon aethereus; assembly: GCF_964289735.1. Taxonomy (NCBI): domain Eukaryota; kingdom Metazoa; phylum Chordata; class Aves; order Phaethontiformes; family Phaethontidae; genus Phaethon; species Phaethon aethereus. The sequence goes on along the minus strand of NC_138588.1, from coordinate 23,414,521 downwards.
AGGGTGCCCCGTATCCAGCACCTCCTCTTGGTCCAAGGTGAAGAGCAGCTTGACAAGGAGGCCCACGATTTAGTAGGTTGCTGGAGGTACCAGACCTTGGAGGTCTGGATTTCAGACCCATGTTGATGCCTCGCAGCTCAAGTTTGATGTAAGCCTCGGATGTGGTGGGCTCTACCTTGGGCTGGAAACAGCACAGTCAGGGTGTCGGGTGGTTGGCTCCTGCTTCTTAGAGGTGCTTATAGACACCCCAAACCCCAGTCTGTGACTTATGGGTGCTCTTGCAGCCCTCTGGAAGGAAGTTTCGGTGGGAGGGAAGGAGAGGAGGAGATGGGAGTGGAGGTGCTACAACGCCCTGGAGAGCCGCTGTCACCACTTAGCAAGAGGTGAGCATCACACCCGGTCTGGGAGGCTTGGTTCCCTCCTGCTCAGCTGTGGAAAGACACGTGTCTTGGGGCACGCGGCGCTGAAATTCTGCACACCCAAGGGTGCAGCCGCCCACTGCTGTCTGCTGACAGCCAGCAGGTACGCTACCCGCGCAGGGAGGGAGGGGATGGAGCACGTTTCATGTTTGGACCCCTTTAACTCTGTGCAGGTTTTGCAACATTTTTTTTTTTTTTCTGTTTTGTGCTCACTTATTTTCCCCTCTATCTCAATAAAAGAAGTTGGACCCGGTCTTTCTCCTGTCTGTTGGTGGAGGCATCCCTCTGAGGGCTGGTGGGCCGGGGATGGTCTGTTGCTGCAACACAGCAGCCGTAGGGAAGGGAAGGCGGTGAAGGCAGAGCCCTTTTGTGGTCCCATGTGGGGCATCTGACCCCGGCTAGCCGGCGCAGGGCAATAAGGGCAAGTCAACAGGCAGTAAATAGGGTATCTGAGCATACGCAGGCAAAAGAGCAGGGGGGATACGGGAGGACTTTAGCTCCTGGAGTGACCCTGGGCATGTGGAAGGTTTGATGGAAGCAATCCCCAGTCCAGCGGAGAGGTTTGCAGAGGGACCACCATGGGGTAGGCCCTCTGGGGAGGGGGTGCTCAGATGTGGCATCTTGCCCCATCCCGCTCCAGATGGAACAGCCTTCAGGGAGGACCTAGAGGACCCAACAGGCATGTAAAAACAGGTTGGAGCTGAACTCATTGGGCTCAGAAGACCTCAGCCAGGATGTTCCCAGTGACGTGTACCAGGAGGTGCTTCAGCCCACAGATGGACTAGATCCGAGGTGCAACGAACCCCTTTTATTTACTGAATATAAATTCAGCCTTCCCTTGGTGTGCTCTCCCTCACAGCCCAGGCTGGAGGCAGGGGAGTGGGCAGCTCTGCTGCCTGCTAGATGGCATGGTGGCTGCACACCCTGGTGCAACGACTGCCTCCAGGCATGGCCACCACGGTCCCTGCAGAGCCCCGGGCTGTGCTTACGGAAGCGCTTACGGTGTTTGCTCCATGGCTGGCACTGGCTCTCTGGTTAGATGCCAGGTTCCCTGGACAGCGTGGGGCCAGAAGCAGCCTGGGCCAAGAGCCAGGGGTTTAATGGCAATTATTTTACATCTCGTTGTCCAACAATGGCTCAGTCCGACCAGGAAACTGAGCCAGCGGCTGTGGTGGACGGAGGAGGTAGAACCTGCGGCAGCTGTGGCCATACAGCCACAGCTCTCATAGTGCATGTGGAAAAGCTGCTATGACAACGTGCAGCGAGGCAAAACAATCATCTCCGAGCAATGGCCCTCGTGTGTGCACCTCCCTGTGGTGGCAAGGGAAGAAGCCCTCCACCTGCAAATCTCCTAGCCAGTGGCCAGCCCCCATGACACGGCCAGCCCCTGTTGTCCTGACCCCCTGCTCTGCATGGGACACGGTGCTTGAGGGAGTCTCTGCATCCCCCATCATGTCCTCGCCACTGCTCAGCTGGCCCCACGCAACGTCTGCTGCAGAAATCCCAGCTGGCCGGTGTTTGCCAGGAAGCGGCAAGACACGCAGAGATCCGGTGTCCCTGTGCTTCAAACAGATGGAATTTTGTTTAAGTTTTATTTATTTGGGTTCATGCCCCTATATGTCTGATGCCACAGGCCAAAAGCTTTTCTTCTGCTGAGGATGCTGCTGAGCGGGGGGAACATGCCTAAAAAGCAGGAGACGAGGCTGGAGAGTGGCAGGTGCGGTGGCAGAAAGGATGGGAAACCCCCCAGCCTCCCGTGCTTTCAGGGCAGGGGATCTGTCCCACACCAGCCCCAATAACTTGTGGTTGATTGCAGCATCTTCCCACCATGCCTCCGGACCTGACATGTCTGGATGCAAGAAAGACTCGAGAAAGGATCTTCCCTTTTCCTGAGGGAGTTTTGTTGGTTTCATCTTATGGCTTTTGTCCTGCTGCTTGACTAGTTAAGGTCCTTTTGAGGCTCTCTTACATCCCTGCTGCTCCCCACGACAAGGGTTTCTCAATTGCTCACCTTGGCACATGCCAACAAGACTTGTCCTTCCTTGGGGGCACCTCTGCCAGGACAGCTTCCCCCGGCCCCGGGAAGGGTGCTGCTGCTGGGGGCTCGCAAGCCGTTGCCTTCAGATATGCCCCACAGCCCCCTCTTAAGAAACCAGCCCCCCAAAATGCCCAAAGTGTTTCAAAGGAGTGGGTTTTTAACAAAGTTTTATTGAAAATAATAATTCTTGTGCATAACAAATCACATTAGTGCAACATAAATATCGTGTGAAAGAAACAAGTAACTTAACAGCGGGGGTTTTTTTCTCAGAGAGCCAAAATACTGAAATTATGTCCTTTACAATGAATTGGACTGAAGCTGCCCAGGTGTCCGGCAGTCTCCTGGTGCCAGCCCATGGAGGCTTCATCAGGCCAGTGGGTTTGGTGCCAGAGCCCGTCTTCTGTTTGCAGTCACGCAACCTGATGCACTTCATTTCTCACCTTGGCTGGATCTGACTCCTGGCCTCAGGCTTGCATTTCGTGGTGAGCCCAGCCAGCCCAAGTGTGCTCCAGCTGGATGAGGGTAACTTCATTCTTCCATCTCCTTCCTTTCTTCCTCCTTTTCTCCTTCTTCTTTTTGGCCTACTCTAGACTACAAGTCTTGTCTAATAAGGCCAAAGTTCAAAAGTGAAAATAATTACATCATCACATCCTCCCCAGCAAACTCCAGCCTGTGTTTACTCAGTCTTTATTTCTGGAGCAGCTTTTTTTACTCTAGTTCACGCAGCACCCAGCCTGACGGAGTCTGGGTCTGTGCCTGGCTTTCCTAGGTACACCTAAAGGTCTACACTAAACATCAGTGCTTGGGGAAGAAATGATCAGGTTTAATCACTGGCTTTTGGAGTTGTGGGTGCTCCCGGTGAGAAATTTCACCAGCAAGCTCAGTTTCTGGGGTGGGAACTGGCCACCGGAGACTCACAGCACCAAGCTGTGCCAGGGCATGGAGCAGAATGGGCGTTTCTCCTGGGACAGAGATCCCCAGGTGAGTGTGCAGCTCAAGACGCTGCCCTTCTCCAGAGGGCACCGTTGGGGAGATACAGTCTGCAAAAGCACTTCTCGGCAAGTACCCATCCCAACACGGAGTCATGCACTCTTCAAAGGCAGTTGGATGGGGAAATGGGTCTCGGGGACATCAAGAAGGGTTTGGTACTCTGCCCTTTCAGGCCCACCATCAGGGAAGAAGTGGAAAAGTCTTCTTCTAGATGTTGTTGAGGTTGACTTTGGAGGGCTGAGGAGACAGCCCTTTGTTCACAAAATGAGGGTTGACGTACACTTCAGTCATTTCCTGGTACTCCTCTGCTTTGTCCTCACGGAGATCAAAGAGAGTTTTCAGTAGGTCCAAGTTGAAGCAGTGCAGTGCAACAACAGTGATCCCAGCCACAAAACAGAGCAAACCTGGAGGACAGCACACTCTCTGAGAGCGTTCCTGTAAACACCAGACACTCACCACCCCACACTCCTCCTCTGATGTCCCCCTGCCAGGGGGACGATGCCTTCTCACACCCAGAGGAAGAAGGTGCCCTGATGTAGCTTGGTGTCCTTACCGATCACGAGCGTGAGCCAGAAAGATCCCCCATAGCCTGTGCGCAGGGTTGCGATCCCAAACTGGATTCGGCACATCGGGGAGTTCCTCACGGTGGAGAAGGAGAGTAACGAAAAGATCACGAAGGCCCCTGTGACCAGGAGCATGTAGCCTCCATAGACGAGGACAGGCATGCAGAAGAGCATGTTGGAGATGAGCCAGGTGCAAAAGGCCACCCTGGAGACAAGAGAAGACCAACGGGTAAGTTGTGCAAGTACCACGGGCTAGGATGCTCTGTGTGAGGATTTCTGTGCGGGAGGAGGAATCTGGGCTCCAGGCTGCGCTCTATGAGGCCAAGAAGCTCTGTGGGCAAGCCAAAGTGATCCCTAGCCTCCCGGGCTGAGCAAGCAGACGTGCGATGCTCGCACTGCTGCATCCAGAAGACAGAAGCCCGGATTTCCTCTTCCCATTGCTCAGCCCACAGACCGTACCAGCCTCAAGGAGGCCACAGCAGCCCACTCAGTCTATCTAGACCATCTCAGCTCCCTGCCCTTCCACATGTGGGTCAGTGCAGACCCCAGAGAGCAGCACACAGGACTGGGATAACTGCAGAAGCAGGCATAAGTCATTTGCAGCAGCTCTGGACTTGGCTGAGGAGCTGGGTGACAGGAGAAGCCTTCAGCTAGGGGCCAGGACCTCTTGCTCCGTGGCATTGCCAGCCCCCTTTCCTAGCTTCTGCATCCCTGCTGTCAAACCCAGAGCAGGGGGAGCAGCATTGCAATGGCCCTTGCCCTCCACAAGCCATGGTAGAGGGGACCACCTCCTGACAGCTGTGGACCAGCTCTCCCCCAGCCCAAATCAGCAGCAACATGTCGCTGCCCAGCAGACCCTGTTAAAGAGTCGAGAAAGACTCCACAATAACAGCATCATCAGTTTTTCCTCATCTGGTTCCACTCCCAGACTTTAAATACCCTCACAAAAGGGGATGGGAGAGTTCTGCACATGCCCATGGACCTCTCTGGGAGACCAAGGACAGCAGCTCCAAATCCCTCTTTGGGGATAGACCCCTGCCATCATCACCACATCACGGCAAGGATCTGCACCACGTTCCTCTCTCTTGTGCCCAGCCCTGGTGGAGTTGACCAGCAGAGAGAACCCGGACCTCCTATCTGCCCACCCCAAGGTGCCTACAGGGCCATCGGTTTGACCGCAGACCTTGCAGAGGGCCTCTGCGTGCACATGGCTTTCCTCCTGGCAGCATGCAATGACCAGCCATCCCAGAGGCCTAGGGACAAGGCAGCAGAGCCCTTCCTACACCCTTTCGTCTCCCCTGCCTGCACCAGGAGAGAAGGGCTCACCAGAGAGTGGCCGATGCGTAGTGGCCGGAGATGCGGTACTGCCTGTGCACGCCGCATGGGCTTTGCGCGGTGAACTTCTCGGCCACGTAGAGGATGGGGCTGGGCAGCCCCTTCTCCAGGCCTTCACCATAGCTGTGGTCGTAGTCCGCACCGAAGTTCCAGGCAAAGTGCTCGTTGTAGTTGATGGTCTCATTGACCTGCTTCACCGGGTTTCCTGCCGGAGGGAGAAGACTGAGGTCCTGCTGTGTCCCAGCACGGGCACCCCTGGGACAGCGGGGTTCCCGGAGCCTCCGCACAGACCAAGGCCACCCACAGAGCACTTGGAGATGTCCTGGGGCCATCAGCTGCGGACGGGGACATGAGACTCACCCATGAGCGTGACGTTCACCCCCGCCAGACCGATGTGCAGCCCAATGTCTGTGTTCACCAGGACGTGGCTGAAGGACTTGTAGGAGGTGTTTGCCTTCACCCAGCCGGTCTCCCAGTCTCCCGTGAACTGGACAGCTGCCAGGAAAATTAAAGCCGGGGTTAAAGAGGGGCCGGTCTCAGGCTTTGCTGCGCGCAAGGAGGGGATCACGGGCGAGCACGAACAGCGGCGTTCCCACCGCGGCGCTGCGAAGGAGCCTGAGGAGGGCAGGAGAGCTGACTCAGCCACTGGGACGTGCCTCAACCAGCTCCCACACCCCGGTGGAGCTCATGTCCTCCCCTTGCTGAGCATCCACTCCCTTGATCGGGGAGCGGGGGAGCTCAGGTCCCCAGGGGCGAACCCCATGACCCGGTTCCGCCTTGGACATTCTCTCCAAGGGCTTCCCTGCGAGCTGCCCACCGCGAGGAGCACCGCAGCCCCTGGGGACAGGGCTCGGAAATGAGCCCGCTCCTCGTCCTCGGGAGTCGGGGCGAGTGCCATTCCAAGTGTTAAGCTCCCTAGATCGCAGTGTTATCGAACAGCGAAGGCCACGGCCAAACGGAGGCAGTGGAGAGAGGTGGCAAGTGCGTCACAGCTCTGACAGTCATTTCAGCTGGGGTGGAAAAGAAAACCGTGAAGCATTTCTGGTACATGTTTTTTGGAACAACGTATCCCCTTCTGAAACGCTTTCACTTTGCAGTGGGCTTAATTTTCCATCACTGAAATGAGCTGAAGGTGAAGGCAATGATTTAAGCTCAGGCTGAACAAGAAAACTTGCCAAGAAAACAAGTTCACCCACTGAATCAACTTGTGAGGGCACTGATCCAGTAGCAGCTCTGCAGGAACGTCTTCCAGCTGCAGGGTCGAGTGTGCCCTGCTGCCACCAGACAGAAACCCTGACGCTGGCTTCAAAACAACTAATTCCTCTTGTGTGCCCAAGCAGCACCCGGCTGCACCCTTGTAAGAAGAGGATGGCTGTCCAGGGCTGAGCTGGTTAAGGCTGTGGAGCAAAGCCCTGACCTCCACCCCTCTGCCATCTCCATCCTGACGTTCCCGGGCAGCTCTGGCGTCATCTCCTAGCACCTGGACATCCCCAGGTGGAGGGTGACCACCGCATGCCGGACCGGCCCACGTGTCAGCAGGCAGAGTCCTGTGGCTGGTCATAGCCTCGCTATCTACTTCTACTGCCTGGTCAAATCGTGGGTTGAGTCATTTAGGTCGTGCTTCATCATCCCTCTCCAAGCAGTCATGTAATCCGCCCCGTTCTTCACAGCAGAAGGGTTTCTTTGATCTAGGGTCAGGGCTGATGCTCTCCCCATCTTCTACCCCCTCAATACATCTTCTGCTCACACGTCCTGTCACCCTGTCCGCGTTGGAAATCCCACGCCTTCGTTTCCACCACCAGCCCCCATTTATCGCAGAAGATTTCCTGGTTTCTACTAAACCAAATCCTCTCCATCATCTTCTCCTGCCTTGCCCCTTGGAAGGTCTCCACACCCCCACACACACACTTCTGCCCTGCTTGTGCTTTATTTTGACCTGCTGTCTCCACATCACTGCGAGGCTCCTCTCACGCTCCAAACGCGCCTGGCCGCGGCGCGAGCTGCCCAGCGCACTCCCGCGGCAGCGGGCAGCCCGGGGGGGCTCGCACGGCTGGAGGCACATGGGGCCGTGCAGCCGCCGGAGTGGGGGCTGTTCGGCCTCCACGGTGCAGCCACAGCCAGCGAAGCTCCCTCTCGGTTAAGAAGTGACTGGGGGCACCTCCAGGTGTTCTCAGCCCCCGCGCCAGGGATGGGGAAGCCCTTTCGGGAAGCTTTGCAGAGCAGGGGTCGGGCAGACCCTGCAGCCAGCCTCAGCCAGGCCACGGCTGTGACCACCAGCTCGCATTTCCCAGACACAGACCCTGCCCCGGCGCTTAATCCTGCCCCCAGACCCACCCTCCGAGGGCTGCGCGGCACTTACCAACGATCACCACTCCCACGACGAGGCTGAGGAGAACCCGGACTGTCCAGTACAGCCTCTGTGGGGAGACAGATGGGACATCAGTCGGGGAGGAACAGCCCTGGCTGCCCTCCCGCCTTACCCCGAATCAGCCGGGAGTGTCCCAGCATCCAAAACGTGGGGAGCAGATGCTTATCCCCAGAGAGAGGGGTCACGCACCACCCGTCCGCGGATGCCCGGGATGATGAGCAGGAAGCTGCAAGCAAACGTTAGGAAGACCACGATCACTATGATGGTGCTGACGTCGAACACGGCGGCCTTCCTCTTCTGCAGGTAGAAGGGGTAGACGCCGTCAAAGAGAGTCATCCTGCACCTCCGGCAGCCTGCAGGAGAGAGGCAATCGCAGCCGGGACCCTGCGCTGCCTGGCCGGGCCGCCCCGAGCCCGTAGCCGCCGGCCCAGCTCAGCTCTGGAATAACCACCTCAAAACTCCCCAGAGGGACAAGGAAATGTGACGCTGCAAGGAAACAGGCAGAGCAAAATACTCCCCAGTAGAGAAACACGCCACCCAAAAGCCCTTGGTGGTGGAGGAGAGGAGGTGCCTGGGGCTGGGCTCCACCAGCCCAGAGGGTTTGTGGCAGCCCAGGGAACTGCAAACCCAGCTGCCCTCCTGCTGCAGCTTGAGGAGCAGTCCAAGCCCAGAAACCCGTTGAGCAGCTCCTCCCCAGACAGAGCCGGGTCTTTCCCTCCAGCAGATGCAGCCAGGGCTTTCCGCTTTGTGGTGCGCCCTCAGAGGACGTCCACAAGCTGGCGACCACCGGCTGATGCAGCTTTCCTCCAAAATGACAAGGAACCACTGAGAACATCGATTTCACAGTAGTAAAATTATCCCCAGCTGGGGGCCAGGCAGAACAAAGCCCACCACCTCCATTTCCACCCTCTCTCCTCAAAGAGGCTTTTCCCCAGGAGCTGCAAAGTACAATTTGGGGAGGGAGGACTGTTCCTGCGCTTGGTCCAGAGGGGCCAGAAGCAACCCCTGGAGTTGGGATGTGGCTCCAAGGAGCACACGAACATCAGGAGCGCATCTCAAGGCTAAAGGAAACTGAGTTACATGAGATGACAAAGTGTGTAATTCCCATAGATGGCTTTGAACTCCCACCAACCCTTTAGTTCTAGCAATTACAGAGCTTCCCCCGTTCCTGGGTTAGACCTTTTCTACCAAAACTGATTACATGCTTAGTCTTTTTATTTTGCTTATTTAATAGTATCTCTGCATGTATCTCAGACCCCGGGAAGTCTTCTAAAGTCAGGGAATGCCAGAGCTAATATGACTCATGACCAAATACAATTTCATTCTGTCCCTGCACAGAGGAGTTGATTTTATTCTCATTTTGTGAAAACAGTGTTAATAGTATTTTTAGGTAAGATCCAACCCAAAGCAACTGAGCCATAAAAAAGTGGGTCCCAAATCCCTAGAAGTGGGTGGGCATTACAATAACAATCATAAAACAGTTTACCTGGGCAGCTGAAGCCACTTTTCAATGCATAAAGCAATATTTGGTTTCAGAATTATTCTCTGTCCAGTAACCCAGATCATTACAGCAAACAGTTTGTTAAACTGGCTTTTAACAACTGGCTCACAACTGATCTAGACTTGACCTTACCTTGACTTTCTGCTGCAGACTAAAAGAGCTATCAATCATGTGTACTTTCAAATCTTCTTTTGGGCTATTTCCCTGGAAAGCCAAGCCCAGAGAAGGGCAGCCTTCAAGCACCATTCCTTCTATCATTACCTGGCAAGCAGGAGCTGTAATTAATCCCCAAAGCTACGATGTAAGACTGAAGTCCAGCTGTGGGGTCCCCAGCCCAGCAAACGTGCCCACAAAACAGTCTGAGTGGCTGTAAGAGAAGAAATAAATGAACAGTTTAGCCTAGGGCAAGTTAAATCTTGATCGCTTGAATTCCGCTGGTTTCATTATGTCTTTGCCCAAATTTCATATGAGATGCAATGAGGGAAGGAATGATTTCCAAGCCTGTATTCACCGAAACGCAACTCTTCACAGCTTAAAACAGATCAACAATACATAACAATTGAAAACCCAGTACATAACAATTGAAAACCCAGAACACAACATGGAAAATGTTGCCTTTTTAAATCTAAATTTAACTTTCAAACAATATCAAGGGATGTTTGCATTTCCTCTACACTTTGCAACTTCTGGGAATAGTTTCATAGAGAATTTCCAGGGAAACAATTCTTTCTGTTGCTGTCTGCCCAATCTTTCTCACTTGATTACCCTGCACAGAAGACCAGCTCCTTGGCATTTTTGCAGCTTTGAAGTGGAAAACTGGTGCCTCCAGCTCAGGGCAGGAGAAACTGAAGTTGTTGCACCTTGGAAAGCATCCTCCATGCAGAAGCATGGCTGTGGCCCTAGAGCCCCTGTGGTTTCCTCTGTCACAGCGTATGGAGAGGGAGAAGACTAGAGACATCTTCAAGGAAGGGTCAGTAATTTAGCAGAAATGGACAATTTATCTTTTGTTTAAAATATTCTGGGCTGGTGGGGGAGAAGGGCAAAGGAGGCAGAAAGTTTGCCCAAATTGCAGCAGTTTCTGCCTACAAGAAACAGTGTTTTCCTGCCCTAGAATGCATCGAGCTGGAAGGGACCTTTAGGAAGAGTCCAGACAAAACCTCCTCACAGCAGAGCCAACAGCAGTCCTAGATCGGGTTGCTCAGGGCGGCAGATTGGTATTTTCCGTTGAAGCAAGAGAAATCCTGTCCCCTGGAAGCTAAATGATCAGACCCGCAATTCGGGGATGGGGGGGACTCCCTGCGTGTTCCTGCCCCTTACGGGGGTCAAATCGGGACAGGAAAAACCTCCGGGTTGACACAGGATGGGGATTTATCCTCTCCTCCCCACCCTCCCCTAGCCGGGACCCCTCCAGCAGGGTAAGCAGCGTCCGGGGGGGGGGTGGGGGGCGCTCCCCGGAGCCGTCGAAGGGCCGGGGCAGCAGCGGGGCGCGCCGCCGGGGAGCGGCGGCGGCCGGGCAGCGGGGCGCGGGCGGGGCGGCGCGGGGGGCGGCGGCCCTTTCCTCTCTACTACCAACCTGGCGGCGGCGGCGGCGGCGGCGGGGCTCGGGCGGCACCGTCCCGCACCGCGCTCTTATAGGCGGCGGCGGGCGCGGAGCCCTATGTAAATGCCAGCGCGGCCCGCCCCGCCGCACTGCCCGCCGCACCGCCGCGCAGGTGAGCGCCGCGACAGGGGGGCCGCGGACACGCGTGTTCCCGCCTGCGTGGGGGGAGGGGGGGGAATGCCCGGGAGGTCGGGGCCACGCGTGCCTGCTCTTGCGTGGAGGGTGGGGGATCGGGGCCACGCGTGTCCCTCCTCCGCCCGCGTGGGGAATTGGGAGCGAGGGCCATGCACGCTGCTGCCCGCGGGAGGTCGGGCTACTCCCGTCTCCTCCTGCTCGGGGCGCACGTTGGGATGGGGCCATGCGGGGGGGGATGGAAGGGGTCGGTCCACACGTTTCTTTGCTGTATGATGGTCATGAGGCTCACGGGTGTCCCCCCACCTGCATTGGAACTAAGGTGCTGGGCTACTGGTGTCCCCCCCTGCTTTGCAGAGCAGAGGGACGGGGCAGAGAGTGAGATGGGGACACACGTCCCTGCCTGCACGGGAGACCGGGAGACCAAGGGACCAGGGCCACTGGTGACCCTGCCTGCTTGGGGCACACACCTGGATGGGGCACTAGGACGTTGGGGCCACCTATGTCCCTGCCTGCACAGAGGACTGGGAGGGGTCTGGGTCATGTGTGAGGACAGGGTGGGATGGGGACATGCATGTCCTCACCTGCAGGGTGCGATGGAGCCACGCACATCTCCGCCTGTGAGGGAGCGGGGCCACAGGACAGAGTGGGTTGGGACTGCGCACGTCCCTGCCTGCATGGGCACAGGGCACCGTGGGGACCCCTGATGTCCCACCAGGGGAGGGAGTCCCTGCTGTGCACTGGGTGTGCACTGGGGCATCTGATCCCAGGGGTGTCCCCGGGTGGGAGAGCTGGAGACACGGTTAGTTGCTGTGTGCACGCTGTCCACAGCGTGTGCACAGGTTTGGGATTTTCAGGATGACATCCAAGGCTGGGGAGATGCAGCCTGTTCCCAAACCCAGGAAGGTGGCAGTCCCCTAGACTGTCCCACCAGCACTGGGGAGAGCTAGAAATAATCTGTGACTAACAAGGACCGTAGGGGTCAGGCTCCAGGCTTCTCAGATGCCTTGAAACTGCTCTCCTCTACTTGTATGGTCCCACTTAGCTCTGCAATGGGGCTGCTGCTCTCTCAGGATGCTGATGTGTCCCACGGTCCCGGACGACACATGGCTCTGGAGAGAGCTCAGGAGACATTTGGATGCTGAAGTCCTAACTTTGGGGTAGCCAAATCTGGTAAGATCCTTGCTCTGGGGGGAAGCCATGTGTTTGCACTCTGTGCAGCACAGTTTTTGTGAAACTGTGGGAGGGGTGTGAAATTCCAGGCCTTGATAGGGCACAGGGATCCTCTCTGATGGGAGAAGACAGGGCTGGGGAAGCGGGTGCTTGATTTCATCAGACATAGAGGGAGGGAGTGACTTTCCAAAGGTGACACAAGGAATCTGTGTCACAGCAGAGCCTGGAGGGCTTATCAGATTTTGCAAACTTCCTGATGCTTGACAAGTCTGTGGAGCTAATGCAAGCTTGCAAATCTTCCCCTCAGCAAGCGGCACCATGGGCTTCCAAGGTTGATCTGGTTTTGGTATGTCAAGGAGCCCTCTGGATGGTTTGCAAGATTTGGGAGGCCCGTGTGAGGGCAGGGGACTCTTTCTAGAGAAGCCTGGCAACTGGTCCTCAATACATGGGAGAGCACACGGGGAAGAGTGAAGCTGGAGCTCTCAGCTGAAGCATGGAAAAGGAGCTTGTGGGACAGATGAGTACCAGTCATGAGATACTCAACTTCCTTGGGCATGAGGTCCCTAGCCCAGATCTGCATATTCCTCTTCTTGAGTGCATCCTTGAGGACTACTGTGACTCAGCCTTGCCTGTGAGAAGGTTCCCAGCAATGGGAGAAGTTTTGATAGGCAGGGGAGACACGGTGTCAGTGCCTCCCCATGCCTTTACAGACTGCCATGGAGAGCTGCTCCTGAGGAAGGGAAATGGCTCTAGTAGTTTGGTTGGGAGACACATACTGCTGATGTGCCCAGTAACTCATGGGAAGACATAAAGACAGTGTAGAGGCATGGGAAAGAAGTTCTGTGTTGGTGGGAAAGGTCTGTAGGAGTCTGCAGTCCAACCTACTGCTTGGAGCAAGACCACCACGGTCACTCTCTCATGTTGGCCATGGGTGAGGCTGGAAAACCTCCAGAGACGCGCCCCTCCCCAGAGTCAAGGATTGACCAGGCAATAAGTGGTTTTTCAGTGCTTGGCCATGGTAATGTCCATGAGAACTGGCATGTTGTCTCATGACATGGGTCAAAAGCAATTCCCATCTCTGAGGAAAGGGGAGGTTGCTCAGTGACAGAAGGAATTTTAAAACACATTTTCTGCTGAAGCCCTGCGAGAAGACCCGGGGGAAGGGCGGCAGGTGCTACGCTGTGGCTGCGGTGATGTGCTTTGAGCCTTGGCTTTGCCCCATGTTTCTTGAGAGACTTTGGTAAATCTTCGGCAGCACCTTCAGACCTCAGCTCTAGATGGGGGTTGCAACTCATTTTGAGTCAGCAGGAGATAAATCCAGCTGTGTCTATGGGGACTCCCTGCGGTGTGGGAGGTGGCGTGGACCTCTGTGCACAAGCACAGCTGCTGTGGGTTGCTTGGGATGTTTCCAACCAACATTGGTTTCAGCAGGGAACAGGCAGTTTCAATAGAGAGAGCTTTCTGGCAGGAGAGTCCCATGTGGTGATGGCAACTGGGCTGTGCTGCTCCTGGCAGAGGTCCTAGGCATCTCTGTGCTTCATGCATTGGCCAAACTTTTGTGTTCTTCCTATGGGATGGGGCTCACAGAGCCTCTGGTTCCCACCAGCTGCACAACCCAAATCTCATGTCCACAAGACCATGCTCAGCAAGAGGGCTTTGGGATGGAAGAGCCCCGGGGCCCCTTGCACAAGAGCATGCTGCAGGAGGACACAGGTGGCACTGGGTGACCAGGGACACCACCCGATGCTGCTCTCAGCAACTCTGAGGCTTTCTGCAGCCCCAGCTCCCATGCACATGGAGATGAGGCTAGAATCGAAAATGCAGTCAGTGCAGAGGTATGTCAACAGTAATTTAATGTTAAATCCATTAATGGATTTAAATTTCCTTAATGGAAAGCTAACAAAGTGGTTTGCCTGTAATAACATATTGTGAGATGTAAAGTACAGGTGAACTGTTGTGATGGAGGAGGAACACGGAAATGTCACTTCTTGAGAAACAGCTTGTTTTCTAATGCAAAAGGCCAAAAGTGCAGAAATCCAGTGGAAGGGAGTTAACACAGTCCATATGCTATGCTCACAACCTGGCAATGAGCATTCACTTTTATGAAGGTAATTAATGTGAGAGCAAATGACAATATCTAAACCTCAAACCACTTCATTTTCCAAGTGGAGAATGTATTTAGTGACTCGCATTTTACAACTTGCGCCACTGGTAGTTATAAGTGAAAAATCCCCACTGCAATTCCCAGTAAATCAGAAATAAAACCTACAGAGCTGCTGGCAATGTGTAAGCCTTTCTGAAACCATCAGTTCTTTGATTAAAACAATGAAAAGAAGAAACTAGAAGCACCACTTTGGCTTGCAACAGAGCGGTGTAGGAAAAGCTGAACGCAGGTTTCAGGCAACACAGCTCCTCTGAAATGATGCTAGTCTTTGGATACTCACCCACGGTGCTGGAACAAGGGACAAAAGAGACGTATTTAGTGGAAAACCCTATATTGGAGTTAAATCTAAAAGTTTGGCATTCCTGCACATGGAAACCCAATGGCAGCATACGACTGAAAAATGTAGCCTTCAGTGTTCATGGCTGGGAGTCCCTCTCTTCAGTCAGGTGTTGGCCGGGGTGCTAAAGGTTCAGGTCCCACTGGTGGAATTTGCTCTGGATCCAGGGCCTTTGTGGAAAGCGAGATAGTAAAGCACCATGAGAAAGGCTGGTCATGAGAGAGTACCGTGGGGTTAGCCCAGAGGTGATCAAGAGGTCTTGATCTGCAGCATTAGCACACTTTGGGGCACCTGACTGCATGCTGAGGCTGTTCCCATCGTGTTCACAGCTGGATTTTGCTTGGATGGGACAATATGTGCACAGAAAAGTTGCCAGCTGGAACGTGTCTGTTTCTGTAATGCAGAGCGTGTTTCTATAACGGAGCTGGCACAGCTTAGCCTCTTCCTGCTGTGGACGATGAGTTGTGAACCTACAGCTAGGGTACCCCGAGGCAGGGGTACTGGTCCTGCTCCAGCAGAAAGGTCTCCTCAGGCCAGTTGGCACCTCCTGAGAGAGCTTTCCCAGGGTGATGGGGTCTCACGTGCGCCCTGCCTCCTCTCCAGGGCCCGAATCGGCAGATACTGCTGATGGATGATGATGATGATGATGATGGCAGCGGGGTTTTACTAGGCAGCAGAAACCACAAGAGGGAGCTGAGGTGATGTCTGTGCATGTTCCCAGCCTCCGGGAGCAGCCCAGCACCAGCTCCCTCCTCCTCCTCTCCCTTGGCAGGTCTCTGCTTCCGAAGACCCAGTGGCTGATGCAACCCGTGGAGATGATGTTGAGTTTGACTGTGGTTCTGCTGGTGACATGGACCCTGGGGAGTAAGTCCGGTTTCAGGGAAAGGGGATCCAAGGGGAAATCCTGGATAGTTGCTGCCTTTCAGAGGAATTTCCTCTTAACTCATGGAGCATCAAATCAGAGGTGGGGATGATTCAGTTTGTGATGAGATAATTAAAAAATGGAGCAAAACACTGAACTTGCAGAGCATGCAGGTTGGGAGACTCACCTACTGCTGTTTATGTACGTACACAGCTTGTGACCAGAAACTGGAGCTTCTTGCTGGTACTATAGTCACAGAATCACAGAACCATTAAGGTTGGAAAAGACCTTTAAGATCATCAAATTAACTTAAAGGAAACAAAGTTGACAAAGGCTGATGGGGACACTCAATGCACAGAGGAGAGCATAACTCCAGTATCAAGGCCTTTGCTTGACTCACATGGACATTGTGGGGGTCAGAAGGAAGGAGAGACTTCTTCTGATATAATGAGAGAGAAGGAGAAAATGAAGATCCTTTGGGAGTAGACTGGTGGGGGCCAGAAATTGATTTTGGGACATCAGGATCACAAGCATGAATTTCTACTTTTAGACATTGCTTATCCCTCAAAAGGAGTGCAAAACTTGTCTAAAAACCTGTTTGTAGAGAAAGTTTCCAAAAGAATATGGGAAAATGTCATAATATAGGTATAATTCTGTAACGGAGACGCTCATTTCATGTGTTTTTTTTTTTCTGGTCACCAAGTGAGTCTGGTTTCTTTCAGGAGCCCAGGAGAGCATCTCCTGGGAGGTCCAGCGCTATGACGGCTGGTACAACAACCTGCTGCACCACAGCCGTGGCTCGGTGGGTGAGTGACAGGCCTGGGGATGGGGATGGCGGGACGGGGCGAGCTGGCGCTTTGGTATCTGTCTCACTTTACGACTGAGGGAGGAGACCTTTCTGACTTGAGCCTGAACCAGGCAGGTGACCAGGCAACGCCACCTCCCATGCCCCTGGGAGGTGGCTGCCTGCACTCAAGGGAGGTCCCTAGATGCACCTAAGAGTCCCGTTAGAGCAGTCCGGAGCGGTCGAGTGGCCCAGCTTTGTCTCCCGCGTCCTGGCCTTTGCCTACCTGCTGCCCAGGCACCGCCTGCAGGTCACGCAGGTGACGGATCGGTCCCAGAGCAGGGACCTTTGTGGGGTCGCTCAAAATATGCAAGGTAGGCCCAGCTCTTCCCAGCAGGAGTTTCAGTGATGGTCAGGGATCCCAGAGCCAGGAAAAGGCATCTTCAGCCAAAATCAGCGTGCAGTTCAAACAGCATTCAACACAAGGCCAGAGATGGAAGAGTTCCTGGTCCAGGCATGCTGGACCTACTCCTTTTCCACTCTGCCCAGGACAGATATTGCACTGTTGGGCTGCTGTGCAGCATGTACTGGTCTGTACTGGGACAGGCATGCGGGGTTTCCCCTGTGCCAGTGGTGAGCTGCTTCCTCACGCCTACAACCAGCTCATCGGCCCACCTCCAGGAGATGTCCCCAAGCCAGGGACCAGAGCAGATCAGGCAGGATCTTATCTAAAATATTAAAGATGATGAATCTTCCTATTTCCTGCAGCCCAGATCAGTCGCCTGTATGGTGACACAAGGCACAGTGGCAATTACACAGCTTTCTCTGAGTCCCAATGGCTCTCCAACATGACATGTGTGCCATCAGCCCTTTGGTTACACCAAAGCCTGTCAGGGAGATCCAGCAGGTCCCTGGCACACAAGATCTCCCTCTTCAGAGCAGACAGATCAGACCTTAACATTTGGGAAAAAAACGACGGAAACTAAGCCTGAAGCTAAGCTAGTAATTCAGGATTTCCCCCAGCTCTGGGGAGCCCCAGCAAAGGAATCCTACCACACTGGTGAAGAGCCTTCCAAGACAAACTTGCTCATCAGTGAGAAACAACCTTCTGCCTCTGGGCTTTTCAGTTACGAGACAGGCAGTGGGCGCGAAGTCAGGGTATTTCTCTCATCTTTTCCCTTGTCTCTCTGCCTCTCCGGCTGTTCCCGCTCCTGTTTCCTACGGTGTTGGTGATCACCATGCTTGTGTAGGGTTGTGTAGTCAACATGGGCAGCTTAACATCACTCCAGACCTCCATAAGGCAGTGCGCATGGACCAGAGAAGGACAACTGGAAGGGAACATACCCATGGAGGATCCCTCCTAGATTTAAGGGGACTGACCCCAGTATTGCAAGAAGTTTTGGGTGTTGGTACCAAAACCTGTGTGTTCTTGGCCACTTGCAAGCATCTACGCCATACTCTTGCTCTCTTCTTGGATGCTCACACATTCCAGTGTACCCTGCTCTTGCTGCATCTCCTGTCTGTCGGGTGCTGCTGGACCCACGCCGTGTTGCTTTGGTGGCGCAGGTGCCCGGCTGCTGCGTCTCCTGCCAGCCAACTACGCAGACGGCGTCTACCAGGCGCTGCAGGAGCCTGACGTGCCCAACGCTCGCCAGCTCAGCAACGCGGTGGCACGGGGACCCTCCGGGCTGCCCTCCCGCAGGAACACAACCGTGCTGGCCGTCTTCTTCGGTAGGAGCTTGGGGCCTGGCACCGGGGGTAAAAATGTTGGTTTGGGTGGAAGGAAGTTGCTTTCTCACACCCCAAGGCCACGTGTCAGAGCACTTCTCACCCACTGCTTCATATCAGACCCACACCTGAAAAATAAATCCTTGGGTATCACCATACCAAAGTAGTGTCCAGCCAAGAGAGCTTGCGTGAATTTTTTGTGACCTTTGGCAGTTGCTGATATTTGTCACCTGGGAACTTCCTCATTTGTGTTAGTGGTAGAGTTAGCCTGTTGCAAAATGCCTGACAGATGCGATAAGAGCCATGCCGTCAGTGATTGCTGGGCAGAGCTGCTGCAAGACGGAGCAGTTTTTGCTGTCACTCAGGAGCTCAGCAGGGTCCTGGATCTCCAAGCCTGGGGATGTCTGTCTCTGGGAAATACCCTCGGCTCATTGAGAAAACAGGCTGAACTTGTCAAAGAAGTGGAGATAATTAGCTCCCCGTACAGCTTAAGGTTCATAGATGCCCCCCAGACCCCCAAGCCGGGTTGCTTGCGCCCAAGATGGGCCGCAGGAGAGGCAGACACTAGCGCGGTACCATTCAGCTTCTCCCTGGAGGTCGTTTTTCCCATCACTCCAACGCTCAGGTGGGCCAATGGCAACGGCTGCCACTGGGCTCAGCGTCAGCTTGAGGCCACAGGTTTGAAGTCCACAGGCAAGGAGGAGCTCAGGTAAATAGTGGCTAAATGCAGAGCCTTGCTTCTGGTGAAGTGGCAGCCAGCAGTTGGTCCAGCTGCCGGTGGTCTCTGGCTGAGCTTCTCCACCTTGGTCCCTGAATGACCTTACCCTGCTCATGAGGTCTGGCCTCCTCTGTTCCTGTGGACTGGGAGCTCAGCACATCTGGGCTCCAGCCCGAAGTGTTTTTTCAAAGTCATGGCACAAACCAGCAGTGAAGGCAGGAAGGAAACCCCTCTTGCTGCACAGGGTGGTCCCCTCAGCCCACGTACAGCTCAGCTGCCCACCATCACATCCTGCTCCAGGTGCTGGTGGCAGTCCTCCCAGCTGCTGACCATGCTTCGGTCTCTGGCAGGTTTCCATGTGCTCTCGGACATCCTGGAGATTGAGAAACCTGGCTGCCCCGCTGAGTTCCTGAACATCCACATCCCATCTGGAGACCTCATGTTTGACCCTGCAGGCACTGGAGACATGGTCCTGCCCTTCCAGCGCATCTGCTGGGCGACAGAGACGGGGCAGAGCCCCAACAGCCCCCGAGAACAGGTAGGTAGCGTTTTCTTTGCTCTTTGCCTTCCAGCTAAATTCCTCTCCACCCAACATTGGGGTCTGTAGCAGCCAAGATAATGTTTGCAAAAATAGGAGAGCACCGATGTTTCCTTAAAAATATACGTCTCTCAAGTGTTTGAATCAATTGCAAATGAACCCAAAGCACAACCTCCAAGCTACTGGTTCACACGGAGCAACATTTGTGGTTGCTCAAGGTCAATGCTTTTCTTGGCCAAAGAAAACGTAATTACCCTAGATCTGCTTGTGTCATCTATTTTAATGCAAATTTGAATATCTTGCATGGTTTATGGAGGGCAGAAGAGGAAAAGGTAAAGCAGAAGCAATTCACCATCTTCCTTGGCTGCCGAAGTTTTTATCACTTCAGTCAGAATGAACAAAGGTAGGGCTGTCTGCATCTGGCGAAACAAGTGATAATTGGAGCCTTTTTTGGTACAAGCGTAATGAGCTTCCATAACCAATTTATGCACTTGTGCCGCTCTAGAAGGTCAGTAATTATAACACATTTTTTTAGGCGCCAACTCTTACCTTTAATAATGCATCACAAATCTGAGCCAGTACTGTCACGAAGTTGTAAACTTATAAAGCTTCTCTGAATTTCAGTAATTTTGGAAAAAATCCAGATTTTCCCCCAATTTCTCCTTATTTTCCTGCGCTGAGGCCGGATGTGTTCCCAAGCCCATGTGCTTTTCCTTTCATGCTGGAAAGTTTCCCAATGAAAATCGCCGAAGCAAAATACCCCCCTGAACCTTTCACATGACAAACCATGATGAGACCAGATTTTAGCAAGTCATGTTTTTGGCAGCATTTCAAACCTTAGAAAAATGAAAACTCCGGCATGTTTTCAGACTAAAATGGATGTTTTCATGAAAACATTTGGCAGGAGAGATATTCAACATGCTGCCCAGGGCAGTGGGACTCCCTGCTGCCAGGACGGGGCTCCCCAGAGGGGAAAGCTCCAGTGTTCCCAGTTTCCCCAGAGATGGGTTTAGTCTCCTTCCAGCTTGGTCTTGCCTACATAGGGATTCACGAATCTGCTTCTGGGCATAGCTGAAAATAATTGGGGAAAAAAAAACCCCCAAAACCACAACCAAAAGTACTTTTGAAAAAACTGGTCTTTTCTTGTACCTGGCATTCATTCCCGCAGTTCGCATGAGGTTGTTGGTGTTTATCTTTGCATCCTGACCGCTCTTGTTAAAATAGGGGATGCGGCAGCTGCCTGGCCAGACCACAAGGGCCGGGCTGGGGCTTTTCAGGTGTTTCACACCCTTCTGCAAGACCCCAGCGCTTGTTAATGCCCATTCCCTGTGCCTGCCCTAGACCAACGGGGTGAC
Organism: Phaethon aethereus; assembly: GCF_964289735.1. Classification (NCBI taxonomy): domain Eukaryota; kingdom Metazoa; phylum Chordata; class Aves; order Phaethontiformes; family Phaethontidae; genus Phaethon; species Phaethon aethereus. The sequence continues at coordinate 23,393,916 of NC_138588.1, read as the reverse complement.
GGGCTGGCTGGACGGCAGCTCCATCTACGGCCCCTCGCACTCCTGGAGCGATGCCCTGCGGAGCTTCTCGGGGGGACGGCTGGCCTCGGGGCCCGGCGGGCGCCTCCCCAGGGAGACGGACGGCAGGGTCCCCATGTGGAAGGCGCTGGATCCATCCACGGGCCAGGGTGGTCCTCGGGGGATCTATGGTAATGGCGGCGTCCTCAACGGGTTTTCACCTGCATGGCTCCATCCCTGCCCGGGAGCAGGGGGACCAAGGAGGTCCCTGGGGCTGAGCCCGGAGGGGACCCTGGGAAAGGGCAGGGGGGTGCGGTGAGCCGCGACATGTGGGTCGGGACCCCCACGGGAGAGCAGGCGGCTCCCCAGGCCGAGGGGGAGGAAGATAACGTGCCCCGGTGAAGGCTTCCCAGCACAGACTCGCCGTGAACTTAAGGTGCCGCATCCCCGGGAGGCAGCGGGTCACTTCCCGGCCAGCGTGCAGAGACCGGCGGCTGCGGGCCCCTCTGGCCTGTGGCGGTCTCCTCTAGGGAAAGGGGCTGCCGCCAGTGAAAACCGGCTCGGTTTGCTCTGAATTCCTGCCCTGCCCAACCCTGGTCCGTGCTGGGGGCCCGGTGCTGCTTCTCTCCCACTCAGGCTGCTTGTCCCCCTGCGGGGAGGGCGAGGAAGGGCGAGGGGACGAGGGCCACAGGGCCAGGGGTGCTTGGGCACGGGCAGAGCCAGACCCCGTGGCAGCATCCCCCGCTGACGGTCCCGGCGGCTCTTGCAGACCTGGGGAGCGCCTGGGGGAACGCGAACCGCTTCCTGCAGGCTGAGAGCATCGCCTGGTTTCGGTACCACAACCACCGGGCCGCGGTGCTGGCCCGGGAGCACCCCACCTGGTCGGATGAGGACCTCTTCCAGCACGCGCGCAAGTGGGTCGTCGCCACGTTCCAGGTGAGGGATGGGACCCCCGCGGCTCCGCCGGGACCCCTGACGTCCTCCTGGCGCTGGCCCTGACCTGGCTCCCCTGTGCCCCAGAGCATCGTGCTGTACGAGTGGCTGCCGACCCTCCTGGGGAGACGCATCCCGCAGTACAAAGGTGAGGGGCACGGCGGGCCATGGCGCGCGGGGAGCAGCTGTGGGGGGACCAGGGGAGCCGAGGGACAGGGTGGGAGAGGGGGCTCAGCCCCCCTGCCCTCCAGCCCGCTTGCTGGATCATGGCTGCTGCCCGCAGGTTACCAGCAGCACCTGGACCCCGGCCTCTCACCGGAGTTCGTGGCAGCCGCGGGGCAATTCCTGGCCACCATGGTGCCACCAGGCGTTTACAAGAGGTAGGGTCAGCCCCAGAGGGGATGCCCCAGCTGGGGCGGTGGCCGGGGATGGTCCCTGTCCCTTCCCCGCGTCCTGCCCCGCTCTGGGACAGCCAAGCCCTGTCAGCTCGGCGCAGCCCCGGCCAGCGGCCGTGGGTCCAGCCCTTCTCTGCTGTTCCAGAGACCACAAGTGCCAGTTCCAGAAAGCATCCGGCCCCGGTGGCTCATTCCCAGCGGTGCGGCTGTGCAACAGCTACTGGAGCAGAGAGGTACAGGGAAGGGAGCGCGGGGGTCCCGAGGACACGGGAGGGCTTCTTTCCTTGCTTGACACTAGAGAGAAGCCCGCAGCGAGACCTGAAAAGGGAGATTGGGTTGGCGTGACAGCCAACCAAGGGGCGCGAGATCCTCCCCATCCAGACATCCCCGGATACCGCCGCCAGCCGCAGCAGGCTCAGACCTCAGGGTTGAGCTGAGGTGGAGAAAATGAGCCCGGGAGAAGTGCCTGGTCCCCCTATGACCAGGGTCCACAGCCCTACGGGCAGCAGTTCAGGGGTGTGGGGCTGCCCCACATCCTCGGTCCTGCGAGGAATCACCTCCTCCTCCCATCTCCCCTCAGAGCACCGGGCTGCAGCAGGCAGAGGCTGTGGACGTGGACAACCTCCTGCTGGGAATGAGCTCGCAGATTGCAGAGCGGGAGGACAACATTGTGGTGGAAGATCTCCAAGGTCTGCGCTCCCTGGCACCGCAGCTGGCACGTCGGTGGGGGACCCCCTGTCCCGGGGCTGTGCAGGGGCCACGCTGGGGTGATGGGTCCCATCGCCACAGCCATCAGCACCCAACCACATGCTCGGACCAGCTTCCACCTTGTTAATGGAGGTGCAGAGAAGCTGCAGGGCACGTCAAGCGTGTTACTGGGACCGTCATGGCAAGGGCATGGAGATGATCTCCATGTTCATCATGGCCCTCAGCAGGGGGACGAGGCCAGCCCCGCCACTATGGAGGCTGGGGTTGCTCCTCTGGCTCTGCCTTGCCGCCACCACCTCTTCAAATCCACCCACAGATTACTGGTACGGGCCCCTGAAGTACTCCCGCACCGACTACGTGGCCAGCTGGCTTCAGCGTGGGCGAGACCTTGGCCTGCCCACCTATAACCAAATCCGGGAGCGATTTGGGTTGGAGCCTTGCCGGAACTGGTCGGACCTTGCACCACACCTGGAGCAACAGGTAACAGGGAGCTGGTCTGGGCACAGATAGTGTGTAAGTCAAAGGACGCTGGGGCAGTCCGGGCAGTAACTGGCTTCTCCGACAACGTAGGAAGCGGGACATCAGCGCGCGTCCTGCCCTAGCTCATTTTCATGCCTGCAGGGCTTGTTGCATTGGGGTAACTGTGTAATTACACGGCATGAATAAATATATCCTTCCCCGGTGCTTAAGCTCCCAGGCTGCTGCGTGCTCCGCTGCTCCTGGAGCGGAGATGCGGCGGGAGTGACGTTTAGCCGCTCAAGTCCAAGCTGTGAGCGCAAGGCTGCATGGGGCCGAGCGCCCGTCTAGCCCACGGATGGGTGACGCCTGGGAAATGCACGTTCCTCGCTCCTCCTGAGGCTCACTGAGACTTCCCGAGGCCCTGGCAGGATGCCCTCTGCTCATGCATGTACGGTGGGGGTTTCTGGCCAGGTCCTGGAGAAGGTCGCTGCTCTGTACGCCAACAACACGGCTGGGCTGGAGATGCTGCCCGGAGGCATGCTGGAGGCTGACAGTTCCCTCTTCAGTGCCATCATCCTGGACCAGTTTGTGCGCCTGCGTGATGGCGACAGATTTTGGTTCGAAAACACCAAGAACGGGTAAATGCCTCTTCCCCGTCCGGCACAGAGCGCGGGCTGCCCACCATTCTGCCAGCCCCAGCAAGACGTAACCACTGCGGCTGGAGGAAAAACCACCCTCCAGCTTCCTCGGTTCCAAAAATTGTAAGGAGCCAGACGGTGACCCCCTGGGCCACCGCTTTGGCCCCACGTCTTTTTGCCCAGGCTGTTCACAGTGGAGGAAGCCAGGGAGATCCGTGAGACCACCTTCCACGACGTCCTGGCTGCCGTCACCCACGCAGACCCCACAGACCTCCAGCCCCGTGTGTTCGCCTGGAGCGAGGGTGAGCGCTTCGCGCAACGGCCCCGGCGCGTTGGGGAGGGAAGCAGACCCATCCCGGTGACGCAGCCGGTGACTCGGTGATGGAGGGGAAGCATCGGGCTGGCAGTTTCTCGAGCCAGCAAAATGTGTGCAAAATGCACGGGTTGCTTGTAAGGCCAGGCGAGCGGGCCAAAGTCCAGGCACGTGCCTTGCACGAGTCCGGGAAGGATCTCCGGGCACAAAACTGCAACTGATGCCCTGGAAGGTCGGTGCTGGGGTTAAAACTTGGCCTCTGCCTCCCCCGTGCCGTGTCACGCTCCTCACTGGCGTGTCCTCCAGCTCCTTCTGCATGCCAACACGCACTGGTCTGCAGGTTAAAGCCATGAGTGACCCAAAACGTGAAGTTTGCAGATGAGTTAAGCTTTGCGTGCCGTAACTGTAACGTTGCCTACTTTTGCTTTTAACGGCATCAACCCCTCAACGGGCTCGGGGTGCTGTACTGCAACACCCGTTACTGCCTGGCTGCTCTGCTGACAAGGCTGCTGGTTAACCAGGGCTGCTGCAAGGGCTGGCCAGGCTTTCCTGCTGCTGTGGTTGCAACAGCAGCACGAGCTGCGCCGGCCGGGTTTCAGCCTGGGGAGAGCTCAGGGCTTGCGTCCCAGCACCTTTTGGGAACTAGGAGCAGCCTAGTTCCATGCCGACGTGCACCCCTCGCCCTGGTGCCCTCCTGTGCCGTCCTTGAAACAAGCTCTTCTCCCCCCACCCAGACCCAAAAGGCTCAGGGCGAGGTGTGGCCAAACACAGCGGTACATGTTTTCTTCCTGGGATTTTGCCACACCCTTCCCATTTACCAAAAGAATTTTATTTGGCACACGATCCAGCCCTCGCAAGGTGTTTTGCTCCCTTGGCGAACGCTCCGTGCAGTTGCACAAGGAGGACTCCCTGGATTTGCAGCGTCTGGACGAGCAGAGGCTCTTGAGCCATGATCTGCCGTGGCCCCCAGGTGTCTCTTGCTCAGCCCACCCCATCAGGCGAGGCGACGGTGCTGAACTCCCACAGCGCGTGAGTCCAGGTCTGCGCTTGGCTTGCTGTGGCAGGCAAAGGTTCAACCCAAAACCAGGGGCTGTCCCCTAAGATCTGGAGTTCAACTCGAGCACCCCTGTCTTGCAGTGCTCCCTGGGTCACTCGGCAATGAACCCCACCAGCATCTTCCTACAGAGGTTTCTGGGGACAATGGAGGTGGGTAAAAGGTCCATGACACTCACAGCCTATCTCCCGCCATGCAGGGGATCCGTGCCCCCAGCCCCAGCAGCTGACAGCTCAAGACCTGGCCAACTGCACGCCCATGATGGTGCTGGACTACTTTGAAGGCAGCGGCGCAGGCTTCGGGTTCATCATCATTGTCTTCTGCTGTCTGCCTTTAGGTTTGCCACTCCGTTTCTTTACCCGTGTCCTCTTCCACTGCAGAAAGGGGCTGAGTGCCCATGGACCAAGCAGGAGCTGCTGAGTCTTGGTCACTCCTGAGGTCCCTGAGGTGGCCAAGGTCCTTGGGCACCAGGAGGGAGCAATGCTTTCACGGAGCAGCCTTGCATTAAATAAATCCATGCAGCGTTGGACTGGGGGTGATGGGGAAGAAACAAACCCCTGTCTCCCCAGTTGCACAGGTGATGCTGCCAAAGTGGGAAGGAGCTCTGTGACGTCTCATGACTCTTCTCCCACATGTCCCCAGTGACTCTGTTCATTGCCTGGATCGTTGCCGTTCTCCGGAAGAGAGATTTCAAGAAGCTGCAGAGGAAGCAGGGCTCCAGTGTGCGCAGGGAGGTGTCCGGCGAGGCGATACACGGTGAGGTCACACTGTCGGTCCCGTGATGGCATCTGGTGATGCTGCCAAAGTCAGGACACATACCAAAGTAGGGCCGGGCTTGGAGCTTATATCCAGACTGGATGTAAGGAGAAACTGTTTTCCCAGGAGGATAGTCAAGCAGTGGGGCAGGTAGCCCAGAGAGGTTGTGCAGTCTCCATCCTATCCAAGACCTGACCAGATAAAGCCTTGAGCAGACTGGCCTGACCCTGCAGCTGCTCCCACTTTGGGCAGCTGGTTGGCTGAGGGAGCCTTCCAACCTGAGTTCCTTCCAGCCTGAGTCATCCTATGACCCTCTAATTCCAACCCTCTCCAGATCACACCTTACCTGAAGGAAATGTATGTAGAGCAATTGCACCAGTAGCTCCAGGACAAGGACTGTATCTCCTTGCTCTGGACACTGGAAAAAATATTGCTTCACTGCTCCATGATCTCTACTCCTCCTGTGTCCTTGCACTTCAGCTCTGTGGTGGGGAGATCATCATTCTTCCTTTAGCATGTGTCTGGTCATGCAATCACCTCCAAGCTGCACCTTGGGCGAAGGACGTGCTGGGTGAATAGGAGCGCAGGTATGCCTTTCCAGCTGAGTCCTGCGCTCTCTCCCATCAGCCATGGAGTGGCACGGTCCCAAGACAGAGTGCTCTCCCATCTACATTCAACTCCAAGCTGACAAAGTGCTCAAAGTGCTAGATGGGAGAGGGTCTATGCTCCGGAGCATCAGCTTGAAAGCCCAGCAAAGGGTGGAGGTGATCCTCTCCAGCAACAAAGGGAACAAAGCTCTGCTCCTGAAGAGCCCCAAGGAGTACGACCTGGTGAGTATCATGATGCCTGGTGTCCTGGACCCTCTAACCATGCTCTGCCACTGGTCACATACACCCTGCACCACTCAGTCCCTGGGCACTGGGAGCAGCGTAGCTCCCTGAAGGGTAGTTGTGGCCTCCTGACAACCACCAGGTGCAGCTCATACCATGGAGTGACCACTGTGCCCTCAGCCATTCGGTGGGTCTTTTGCAGGTGCTGCTTTTCAGCGAGCAGGCGGAGAGGAGCAACTTCATTGGGAAGCTACGAGGCTACTTGGAGGACAGTGGCCTTGATCTGCAAATGTCTGAGATGAAGGAGCAGAACCTGTTGAAACGTGCAGTCACCCAGGAGCAGAGAAAACAAATTCTGGAGACTTTCTTCAGACACCTGTTTGCCCAGGTATGTAAAGGTGTGGCAGGCTCTGATGCATGGAGGAAGGTATTTATATATTGATTAAGCAATGAATGTTGCTGCTGTTGCTCTCTGTAAGAGCTGGTAAGCCATGCACAAGGAAGCTGCCAATACTTTCAGGACCAAGGGACATTCTCCCTTGCAGAAAACAAAGGGACTTCTGCTGTGGTGGTAATAAGTACCTAAAGTTGTAAAAAGACTTTTGGATGATGTAACTGAGGTCTACGTAATGGTCAGTGGTGTTTGACATGAAAGTCACGTTGTGTAGGAGAAACACGGGACTTCCCCGTGGTATCTGCCATGAGTTTTGTGCCAGTGCAGCCATCAGTCTTTGTGCAATAGGTCAGGCAATTGAACGCGAGCCTTCTGCTCTGCCAGCGCTCATGGGATTTCTTTTGTGGGACACAAACTGCAGGTGCTGGAAATCGACAAGTCCGATGCTGGAGAGCTCAACTTTGAATCTTCACAGAAGGCAAAGGAGTCTCTGACATGTGAGCTGAGCAGGGCTGAGTTTGCTGAGGCCCTGGGACTCAAAGCCCACTCTATGTTCGTGGACTCCATGTTCTCCCTGGCCGACAAAGATGGCAACGGCTACATCTCCTTCCGGGAGTTCCTGGACATCTTGGTGGTCTTCATGAAAGGTGGGAGCTGGAGCTGGTCTTCATCCGTTGCCCGCAATCCTGTTTCTAGGCTCTGGCAATGCCTCCAGCAGAGCGAAGGACAAGAACCATCCAGCAGATCAATCTGTAGACACTTCCACAGTTTAAAATTCCCTTCACTTAGGACAGCTTCAACCTGAGTGATGGGGCAGTGACAATCTAATTATGTTTTCTGTAAGACCGTCCATGAGGGGAGCTATCTCAGAGCCGTGATTTATCTGTCACCACCATACACAAGTGTGCCTGGTCTCCTGAACAGACCACACATCCTCTCCTTGACAGATGATAGCAACTCTATCCGATATCATATCTGATCCTCCCTAAATGACCGCGGGAAAGACAGATTCATAGATGGAGGTGGTGAATGCCAGATTCAATAAAAGCAGGTCCCAGAAAAAATCATTGCTGTGCAAAAGCACATTTTGAGTTTGCAAAATAATGCACAAGAAAGAACGTGTATCTACCTGATTTTTAACCTTGAGAAAATCAAGCAGAAGGGCGGCACACTATTCACTTTCAGTCGCTATTCAAGCTGCAGTCAGCAGTGTGCTTCTAGTCTTTTCAGAGTTGGGTGAGACTTCACTGTTGCACGTCCAAGACTCTCAAAGACAATGTTTGAAAGCACTTTGGCTGGTGAAAATAGGAACTTGTTCTTGCTGTGTGTCTCTCCGTCCCCATCAGGGTCCCCAGAGGAGAAGTCCAAGGTGATGTTCAGGATGTACGACATTGACGAGAATGGGTTCCTCTCCAAGGAAGAGTTTCTGAGGATGCTTAGGTACTTCTCCTCATCTCACTAGCTGTTTTCACAATGTCTGTAAACATAGAAGTCTTCAAAAGTAGCTCCGATTTTCTGTGCTTCACTCCCAAGAGTGCTACATGAGAGCCCATGGGCTCAACACTCACAACCAAGAGCTCACTTCTCCTGTGAAACTGGCCTGGGGCTCTGCCCTGTGCTATATGAAGGACTTAAGCTGTGGTCCTCTGAAGTTCCCATCTCCCATCCTTGCTCCAGGTCCTTCATCGAGATCTCCAACAACTGCCTGTCAAGAGACCAGGCAGAGCAGGTGACTGAGTCCATGTTTCGGGCCTCAGGGTTTCAGGACAGGGATGAGCTGACATGGGAGGATTTCCACTACATGCTGCGGGACCACGACAGTGAGCTTCGTCTCACCCAGCTCTGCATCAAAGGTCAGTGGGCAGGAGCACTGGGTTACCCCAGGCCCTGCAGGGCTGGAGGCTATGGGCAGCACCCAATGCATAGCTCCCAAATCTTGTCCCATCTCCCAAATCTCACCAACCCAAGTCCCCATGGGACAGTAATGGGACATCAGCTTGTTGCTCCGTGTGTGACACGTTTGGATCAGCTCAGAGCCTCTCCCTACCCCACCCCTGCCCAGGGGAGATGCCTAAACCTTGTCCACTGCATCTCACGTGCTCTGAACGGCCACTTGTCCTTTTGGGTCTTCAAAGGTGTCCCCGAGGTGCTCAAGCAAAACCTGCACAACCGTGTCTCCTTCATAAAAAAGGAAGAGCCGAAAGGGTAAGAAAGATCTCCTCCTTAGTCTTGCTGCTGCTGCTATTTCTTCTTCTCTTTCTGCCCCGAGGCATGCCTGTCCTTCACCTCAGCCCCTCCAACAAATGCTCCCACTGGGTGTTCACACGCCCAGTGCTGGGGAAAGGGGACGACCACGCTGGGACATGCCCATGAGCAAGCCAGACGCTGCGGTGGGGCTGCTGCCCTCCCCTGGTGCCCAGGTGGGCAGAGGGGAGGAACTGCCTCCTGCAGAGCCCCCGTTGCATCCACTACGTGGGGATGGGAGTCCTACCTTGCTTTTCAGAGAGAAGAGTTATTCTGACTTTATCCAGCCCCTGCACTATGCAGTTAAAGTTAATGCAAGCAGGCTTGCAGGAAAGAGCTGGACACCTTCTCAGCCGACCCTGAGATGGAAAGTGGGGAAATGGGGACAATTTTGGCAAGCCCTTCCTGCAAATACAGCTTTGGGCTTAGACATAGCTCTATTCCCAACAGAACCATCTCAGAGGAGGAGAGAGACCCAAAACTGGACACCGTGAGCCACTACATGGGGCGAGAAGGACAAGAACTGAGGAAGAGACTGGGCAGAAAGTGAGTATGCCCTCTCCCTGCCGGGCATGCTCCTCGGGCTCAGGTTCAGCCTATTCGCTGTTTCTCCTGTCTCTGTGTCAGACCGGGTAGTCAGTCAAGCGGCACTTGCCGCAAGGAGCCGGCACCCCCGTGGCGGTGGTGCAACGCAAGGAAGGGTCGCGAGACCATCACGCTGAGGAGCGATGGGAACAGCCCCGTCTTGGTGGGGATGGTGCCGTAGCTGGGTCTGGTTGATATGCCTCTATTAAAAAAAAAAAAAAAAAAAAAAGAAGTAGCCAACTCCAGAGCCTGGGATAGTGGGTTTTAGCCCATTTGCCTGGCAGGTCCTCCCTGCGCTCCTCTGCCCCTTGGGATGCTGCCGGTTCACCCGTGGACTGCCTGCGAGAGCTGCGGGAGAGACCCCAGTCCTCACTGCTGTGGCAGTAGCAAATATTTTTACAAGTAAGAAGTTAAGCACTTGTTATTCACAGCCAGAATATCCTGATTTGCCTTAATAGCTCCAAGGGCCTCCCCCTACCCCAGGACTGGTTTGGAGGGTTGAATATTACTACAAAAATTATCTTTTACAGTTCTTATCTATTATTTTGTTTATGAGTCACTATCTGCACATTTGTTATCAGCTTTCAAAAGTGTGTAGACTGCAGGATGACCTGTGACCAATTGCTGGCACTGTGCTCTGTAGGCCACCGCCATCACCGGTGCGCAGAGGTGGTCACAGTGCTGTACGGCGAGGAAGACCCAAATCTGGGCAGCATGGCCCTGAGCCATACCTTGCAGGTTAAACCTCAGAATGACACCAGCCCTCCTGAATTTGACAGGGTGAATCAGTACCAGCTGCATTTGTACACCGAAGCGCAACGGAAGAAGTACGAGCGGAACAAAGTTCAGCAGAAGATCCAGGAGTTCAAGCGCTTCGTTGAGAATTACCGGCGCCACATTGTCTGTGTGGTCCTCTTCTCCGCCATCACTGCTGGCGTGTTCGTGGAGAGAGCCTACTGTGAGTGCCCATCCAGCCCTGCTGCCCCAGATGCCGAGGGGTGCCTGGGCTTGGCTCCTCAAAGCTGCTGGTTGCATGGGGCATGGCAGGGTGTGGAAGGGCCCAGCACAGCTTTGGGCAACGCTGTTGGTCCTCGCCTGGAATAACCAAAGAATTACTGAGGTTAGAAGGGACCTCTGAAGGGGTCTGGCCCAACGCCCTGCTCAGAGCAAGGGCAGTTTCAAAGGTGAATCAGGCTGCTGAAGTCCTTGTCTAGAGAAGGCTGGAAGAGCTCCGAGGCTGGAGATCCCATCACCTCGGGCCCATGCTAGTTTTTGACCATCCTCCTTGTGAAGAGCTTTTATTTTACATCAAGCCTGAATTTCCTTCAGTGAAACTCGTACTGTTGCCTTTCATCCTTTCACTGTGCATCTCTGGGAAAGAGTTTCTTTCTCTCCCCTCTGTAACACCCATTAAGTGGTTGCAGACAGCCACAAGGTCTTCCCTGACCCATCTCCTCCAGCCTGAACAAGCCCATTGCCCTCAGCCTTTCCCCTACGTGATATCCTCCAGCTCCTCTCACTGAACTCCACTCCTCCACTATCCTGGTGGCCTCCACTGGACTCAGTTTGTTGATGCCTCTCATATTGGGATGTCCAACTGCATCAAGGTGCAGTTTCACAGTGCCTGGCAGAGGAGGACAATTCCCCCCTCTGTGACCTCCAAGGAGACCCTGTCACCCAACAGCTCGGGGAGGGGTCTGACACAGAAAATCATGCCCCTGTCCCCACACAGCCCCATCCCTGGTGACCTTTTCTTGTTGGAGCCACACAGGTGGTCATCCCCTTGTTGCAGGAAGGGTCATGGCCCTCAGCACCGGGCACGCTGATGCCCCCTCCGCTCTCTCCCCCCAGACTACGCCTTCGCATCCCCCAGCACTGGAATCGCACAGACCACCTTTGTGGGGATCATCATCTCCCGGGGGTCGGCTGCCTGCATCTCCTTCATGTACTCCTACATTCTGCTTACCATGTGCCGCAACCTCATCACCGTCCTGCGGGAGACCTTCCTCAATCACTACATCCCCTTCGATGCCGCCGTGGACTTCCACCGCTGGGTTGCCATGGCAGCCCTGATTTTCTCAGGTAGGTGGGCTGCTGGGGGTGTGCTGTCCACAAACCACAGCTAAAGCAGGTGGACCAGCCCTTCGTGGCACAGCAGGACCAGGCAGAAGCTTGAAGACCCACATGGAGCCTGCAGAGACGTAGATGCTTTGCACCAGAGAAGAGGAGGAATTGCCAAGTCCCTGGGCACATCAGCAGGGTCTGACGCATCTCTGTCCACAGCAACAGTGATGCTTTTCTCTCCCCGCTTCTGTTACAGTGCTCCACACTGCAGGTCACGTAGTGAACATCTACATCTTCTCAGTCACGCCTCTCAGTGTGTTGTCCTGCCTCTTTTCCAGTGTCTTTATGGATGACGGGTAGGTGAAATTTAAAGCAGAGTCCAGACAGAGTGTCCTGGGCATGGACAGGAATGAAAGTGGAAACCAGGAGCGTGCTCTGGCCACTCCATGGTGCAATCATCTGTCCCTCTCTCCAGGTCACAGCTCCCACAGAAGTATTACTGGTGGTTCTTCCAGACTATTCCAGGTGAGACCACCTAGCAGGCAGACCTGCACACCCATGCCCAGGACGGGCAGCCCTGGTGGAGACCTTGTAGGGCTGCCCTGATCCCCCTCGGGACCTCCCAAACCCTCCTCTCACAGGCATGACAGGCGTGCTGCTGCTCGTGGTCCTGGCCGTGATGTACGTGTTCGCCACCCACCACTTCCGACGCGTCAGCTTCCAGGGCTTCTGGATCACCCACCACCTCTACGTGCTGCTTTATGTCCTGGTAAAGCATTTGAGCTGGGCGGGAGGGATGATGCACCACAAGCCCATGGGTCAGCCCAGCTGACGAGGTGAGGTAGCTGGGGAGGTCCCAAGGGAGCTGGTGGCCCCAATCCTGGCTCCCTGCTGCTGCTGAGCTGCCACCGAATCAGCCACAGGGCGACAGCTTGCCATGCTGAGCGCCGTGCTGATGGGGGCTGCTGCCTGCCCAGGTCATCATCCACGGCAGCTACGCGCTCATCCAGCAGCCCCGCTTCTACATCTACTTCATCATCCCAGCTCTCATCTATGGTGCAGACAAGCTGCTCAGCCTGAGCAGGAAGAAGGTGGAGATCAGCGTGGTGAAAGCCGAGCTCCTGCCCTCAGGTACCACATTGTCCCTGGCCACATGGCACCAGCTCAGCCCAGGCTCTTCACAAGAGTGCCAGGGGCTGCAGTGATGGAGGAACCTCCACCACTCAATGTCTCCACCTTAACGAAGTCCCCATCCCCATACCCCCGTAGGTGTCACCCATCTCCGGTTCCAGCGGCCGCTGGACTTTGACTACAAGTCTGGGCAGTGGGTGCGCATTGCCTGTGTGACCCTGGGCACCACCGAATACCACCCCTTCACCCTGACGTCGGCGCCGCATGAGGACACACTGAGCCTGCACATCCGGGCCGTGGGACCCTGGACCACCCGCCTGCGGGAGCTCTACTCCTCAGAGAGCCTGGCCCTCATTGGCAAGCTGCCCAAGGTGAGCCCTGCACGGCTTGTCCAGGGACAGGGACACCTGAGCCCAAGAGTGTCTTGGCAATCAGTTGTGCCAAGCCCAAGGCGCATCTCCAGCCTTGAAGGTGGCCAAGACCTGGGCAAGCAGAAGCAGGAGATGCTCTGCTGACAGCTGGCTCCCTTCCAGCTCTATCTGGATGGGCCCTTCGGGGAGGGCCACCAGGAGTGGAACAAGTTCGAGGTGTCGGTGCTGGTGGGAGGAGGCATTGGGGTGACACCCTTCGCGTCCATCCTCAAGGACCTGGTCTTCAAGTCATCCATAAGCTCCAAGCTGCCCTGTAAGAAGGTAAGAGGAAACATCTGGAAGACAAGAGCCCTCCCAAGGTGCCTCCTGCTGCTGCTGGCCTTTTTGGGGGTCAAATCCTCCATGATTTGTCTGGGAAGGAGCCTCACGGGCACGCGTAAGGGTGCTGGCCCCACTCTGAGCCTCGTCCCCGTGTGCCACAGATCTACTTCATCTGGGTGACGCGCACACAGCGGCAGTTTGAGTGGCTGGCGGACATCATCCGCGAGGTGGAGGAGGCGGACAGGAACGACTTGGTCTCCGTGCACATCTACATCACGCAGCTGGCCGAGAAGTTCGATTTGCGCACCACCATGCTGGTGAGCCTGGCCACCTGCCGAGGAGGCTGCCATGCCATGCTGGGCCGTACTGGGCCATCTGACACGCACTGATCTCTCCTCCAGTACATCTGTGAGCGGCACTTCCAGAAGGTGCTGAACAAGAGCCTGTTCACAGGTCTGCGCTCCATCACCCATTTCGGGCGCCCTCCCTTCGTACCCTTCTTCAACTCGCTGCAGGAAGTGCACCCTGAGGTCAGTGGCCGGCTGGGGACAGGAGGCACCCACCAGCCAGCGTGCAGGACTGGTCCCAGCCTGTCCCCAAGGCCCTGGAGACCTTGGTGGCATCTGCACCAAGGGCAGAAGGGGCATGAACCCCCCTTTCCCTCCGGAGCCAGGATGAGCTGCCAGAGCCAGCAATGGCCCGTACTAGCCAAACACCCCCTGCTATGGCAGGACCCCGGCTGCAGCCACTGCCCGGAGCTGGCAGAGACCCTGGGGGTTCCCATCCTTCCTCCCTGGCCCCAGCAACCTCCCCAGAAGCCTCCTCAGGCTGGGTCAGACTGCTCTGCCAGCATCTGTGCCCAAAGCTGCCGGAAGGCATGGGGCCAAGGGGGGCTGGCCTGGGGGGAGAGCTGGTGCTGCTGGGTTTGACCCCTTTGGCTTCCTCCTTCCCCAGGTGCCGAAGATCGGGGTGTTCAGCTGTGGCCCGCCCGGGATGACGAAGAGCGTGGAAAAGGCTTGTCAGCAGCTGAACAAGAAGGACCAGACCTACTTTGCACATCACTACGAGAACTTCTGACCCTGCCCCGTGCTGTTTCACCCCTGGGCTGCAGACTTCACTGGAAATGTGTGATCAAGGATCATTTCTGCTTGTTCAACTAATGCCTGGCTTTGCATTGCTGGGCTGCTGCTCTCGCAGGCTGTGATTGACTTTAAATAAAGCAGATGATTGAAGTTTCAAAACATTTTCTCACCTCCTGCAGTTGGGCCTTGGTCACCTGGAGACTTGCAATACTTGCTCACACCCACTGCCAAAAGCTGGGCAGCCTTCCCCTCCCCGGCCACCACACCCCCTTCAGCAAAGTGCATTTTAGCAATTCTTGGATGAGCTCTGCACACATCTGGTATCGGGGCCAGGCTCCTGGGTAGGTTTTACCTGCTCAGGCTGACACATCAACAACCCATTTTACTCCGAGCTGTACTTTGACCGCTTCTCCTGGCTGCAGGAAGTTCCCTTTGGGTTACGTCTTAGCCTTGTAAAACACAGCATGGACTTTCAGGCTTCTACGTCTGCCAAGATTAACTTAGCCTTTATTAGCAGTAAATTCAAGCTTTGATTTGCGAGTGGCTAAGCTTTGATTTGCGAGTGGCTGGGTCATTTAAGGTTTCACAGTCCTGCCAGCATTAAACTTGCCTGCAACCCGGCGAGACCCACCAGCCCAGGGGTCTGCAAGTTCCCCAGGACCCAAAGTCAGTTTTAAAAACCCTTCAGACCACCCACCCAACACTTCAATGGACACAGACACATAAGGTAGGCAGCATTTATTGAGGAAAGTTCTGTACCAGCCCAAGAAAGGGACTGAGCTCCCAGAATTAAAATTACCATGACTGTAATCAAAGATTAGCTTTTGTTACCTGCAACCTGCTACCTCACTAGTACCTTGTTCATGGCTCACAAACTCAGCAGGAAGGCCTGATATCCCCGAAAAGTTAGGATTTGTTCTCAGTGGTAAAACCTTTGAGCGATGCTGTCCCTTTACTTCTCACCTGCTTGCCCCTCCATGTCAAAACCCAGCTATGCCCCCCAACAGCAGCCCCTGCTTGGGAGCCACGTAAAGACAGGGCTGTCTGCAGTCCCAGCCAGAGACAGGGCAGTTTCCCTGCGAACACACCGCAGCCTCTCTGCATCGGTCCTTTCCAACCCACGGGGAGCTGCTGGGGGAATGACACAGCAGATATGGACCCAGCTGGCCTCCAGAGTAGCTTCTTCAAAAAAGCCCTGGGCTCTGGGCCCGCAATTTGCTATTTGCAAAGAGCATGGTGAGAATGACCTGAATGTGCAGGTGCTTCCCTCAGAGGTGGGCTGGCCAGGCTTTGTTCCACAGGCTGTTACAGTCCCTCAGCATCCCCGAGGGACGATGCGACAGGAAGGCAGAGTATTCACACAGGGCTATCCCGCACCCAGCGATTGCCACGCGGCAAGAGCTGTGGCAAGCACAGCCCCAGGGTGGCGCTGGGGTGGGAAGGGGGAGCGCCAGCATCTTCATCCTCGCTTCAGCCCTGCGGCTGGTGACACCCTCTTGCAGCACATCCATGTGGACAAACCCTGTGGCCATCCAGGCGGCTCTGCCCAACACACGCAGAGACACCCAGGCTCTTCTGCGCGTGGGGTCTGCCGGAGAAGAGCCAACTGTGCAAACCATCATCTCTAACCAAACAGCAGCATTTTGATTTAAATTATTCCCTATTGGTTCTCCATTTGTGGTTACTTGTTAATGGTGTATCCCTCAGTGCCATTCACCCTCATTATCATTTGATTTTCTAGCTCTATTACAAAGCAGCGCCTGCGTAAGATGACTGTGTAAACATGCAACAGCCATACATCAGCCTCCTGCGGCCTCATGCTTTGCATCTCAGGCAGGCATTATAACAGGGGAGAGGGACGGGCATCGTGGCAGCTCAGGGGTTGTGGTCGGTGGGGTCACACTTCAGCATGACTTTGACCCCCTCACCCCTCTTGGTGGTCTCGAACGCCTCAAGAGCCTTTTCCAGGGGGAAGCGGTGTGTAACCAAGGGCTTGACATTGATCCGCTTGGATGCGAGCAGAGCAATTGCCACGGGCCACCTGCAAGGGAAACGGAGAGCAGGAGATGAGAGCAGTCACTGGTTTGGAGCCCCAAGGATAGAGCATGGAGGCACCTGGTTTCATTACAGTAATTCCTTCAGCCCAGGCAACCATGGGGAATTTTGCCCACAAACAATTTTCCAGAGGGAGAACCTCAAGCATCAGGCATGGGAGATCATAGAATTATACAATCTTTGGGTTGGAAGGGACCTTTAAAGGCCATCTAGTCCACACTCCCTGCAGTGAGCAGGGACATCTTCAACTAGATCAGCTTGCTCAGAGCCTCATCCAACTTGACCTTGATGGGACAAGCCAACTGCTTTGGGCTGTCGAGCACCGAGAAGGCAGGCACTGCTGTACACAGACAGTTGGCAGTGCTTCACCCACAAGAGGCTAGGTGAAAAACAGGAAACAACCGTACTTCTGCTTCAGCACTGAATGAAAAACAAAACTGCTGTGCACCGCTCTCCTCTCACCCGGCCTCTTTGCTTGCCGACTGATCACTGTGGAGTTCAAACTCACCGACTCGGTGCAGGGAGAAGAAAGGAAAAGCCTCAGTCAGCTTCCAACCTCTTTGGTGGGGACTCGTTCAATACGATTGCCTTGCTGCTCCATTTGTATGGGCCAAATTAGAGTGATGGGGGTACAAAGGGATGCAGCAGCTAATCTAGTTCCCAAACAGCCTACTTAAAGGCACTTATCAATTTAAGAAGGAGCTTGACTACATCTCATATATCCTTCCTGGAAAACAGCCTCTACAGACTAAGCAAAGATTCTTGCTCCGCTAGCAAGAAACTACAGCTCTGAACAGAGCAGAAACTAGGCTGCAAGTGTGCAATGCTGGCTCTCAAGCCCGGCCCAAGGGGAACAAGGCCAAAGAGAGAACAGCTGAGCTTCTCCTACCCACAGGGCGAGGCCAGCTTTCACTGCACTCGACAACCAGCCTGTCCACAAGCCGTGCAGTTCAGTTCTCTGTAGAGAGCATATACACCTTCAAACTGGCTCCAAATATATCTTCAGCTGCAGCAAAATGATGAAAACTAAACAAGGCTCTTGCTCGTCCAAGCATTTGCTGATATCCAACAAGACTGATAATGCGATTTCCTTCCACGATGAGCAAGAAGAGCGGAGCTGGGTACCACCAGCAAGGCTGGGCATGCACAGCTTGACACAGGATGTGGCACTTGGGATTTTGACTCTTTGCCCAGAATTAAGATTCCCCATATCACTTGCCTCAAAATTGACAATATAACAGTTAGGAAGGTGGATGCCAGGAGGCAACCAGCTTTTCACAAAGCAGTGGCGGGGGGGGGGCGGTGGTCAGTGGCAGACAAAGATGCTGCTAAGAGATCTCCCAGCACAAAGCGTTGAAGCAGCTAAAAGCTGTATGTTCCTCCCTGCCATGCCATGAGCCAACACACCAGTCTCTCCCAAAATACCCCCAGCACCTGGCCTTCCCTTTCTACAGGGCATAATAGTTGAAGGCACAAATATTAATTTTTTTTTTTTTTTTTTTCATTTTGGCCTGCTTGCTTGCAGCAGAGTAAGGGTTTGCTTTGCACCAAATGCTCTATGAAATGGGACAGTGAGACAAAACCAGCCACGCTGCTTTGCTGTGGTCAAATTTACAGCACAGGGCTCATCCAGGAACCAAGGCATAAAATGCAGAACACATCAGTCAAACTGTCTGTACTGCAGTGCTGGCATTTCAGAGTGATATGAGATTTAACCAATTTTAAGGAAAACCAACCTTTTCCATGTCCTCTCTCCTTGTGGAAAGCAGGAATTTCTTAAGGACAGACTTGGAGACACATCAGCCCACCCTGCACGAGACTCACGTGTTGCAGTAGCGGAATATCCCCCGGATATCCACCTCCCGCACAGCGGCATTCACGATGGGCACAGTGACCATCTCAGGCCCCAGCCCCACCAGCACCAAGGTCCCACCAGAACGAGTGGCCTGGAGACCAAACAAACAAATATGTTGTATTTTGCAAAAAAACCAGTCACCAGGGCCTACACAGAAGTCTGTGAAAAATAAAGCCAGGCTTTGTGGCTGTAATGGACTGTTATTACAGCGCAGTGGGAGAGGCAGGATGCTGTCAGGAACCCGTAAGCGTGAAATATGCAATAACCAAGGCTTAAAAAGCAATCTTTCGAAAATCCCTGAAGGATTTTGGTATCTAAATCTCATTCTGAAAAATGACTGGCACTTAAGAGTATGAAAAGTACTTTTGGATTTCAATGGAAGAGATTTAAAATGCTCCACTGGAATTTCTCTTTTTGCAGCTTGTCCCATTTGTCTCCTGTCTTTTCATTGTGAAACTCTGCACTACCTTTTCCACATCCTCCCATTAGGCAGTTCATGACAGCAAAACATCCCCTCCTTACCTGCTTTCTTCACCTGCTGGAATTAGTTTTCTTAATTATTCTCCTTATTTGGATAGAACTTCAACTTGATGGAAGATGCTGTCCTACTTGTACCAGCTCCCTGACACTACTGTGTTCCCATGCTTGGGGTTTCAGGTCTTACCGTCTCTTTGGTAAGTGGCAAAGCACCTGATCATCAAATCAGACAATTAGTCCCCATGCTGTCTGTAAAGACAGTGACTCTTTAATTGTCTCTCTTAGCTTGTTGTCTAACATCACCTTCTCTCCCTCACACCAAGCCCCTTGCAATTAAGCACTATAGGAGCAAAATAACTGTCATTCATCATGGCATCCCAGAAAAAGAAAATCCAGTGCCATCACTGCTCTACCTTGGGGACAAGTGGTACTCACATAAATGCCAGCCTGGATGCAGGCTTGCACTCCTGTACACTCCACAGTTATCTCGGGCATGCAGCCAAGCAGACTTTCCACTTTGGAGGCCACCTCCTGTGGGGTCTCATTCTTCACCTGAATGGTGAAATCTGCCCCCACCTCCTTGGCTTTTTGCAGGCGAGAGGCAGATAAATCTGGGGAAAGACAAAACAAGTCAAGAACTGGAGCATTATGTGAAGCAGAAGGGGAGAAATATCCTGAGCCTGCAACCTGCTTCCGACCCCCATCTGACATCTCAACCGAGTCACCTTGTTTGGTCACCAGCTGTCAACTCTCTCAGGAGAGAAAACTGCATTTGTTATGTGGTAGGACAAGATGGGAAACTGCAGCCTGCTAGTACCTTCTCAAGAATTTATGTAGACCACCCAGACCAAAGGGCTTCCCACCCTTGATGTACATAGGCCACCGTCAAGGAGCCCTGATGGAAGCACACACATCTGGGGTCTGAGCATGTGTTCACAGGGCAGCGCACAACCAGGAGAGGAAAGGGTTTACATTCCCTCCCTCAAATTCATGAAGCCTTCAGTGAATAGGCAGGGAAGAGACCTGGTCACTTTTCTGGGCAGGCAGAGAAGGGCAAGCAATGAGGACAACTTAAAGACTCAGAAGATGCCAAAGGCTTGAGGGTATGCTTCAAAGAGGTTGAAGTATAAACTCACAGATGAAATCCACATGCAAAGCAATGTCTAAGTGAAGGAACAGCTATCACCGCTAGACGCAAGAGGTGTTTTCTATAAGAATATCAGTTCATAGATCTCCCAGTTTCTCTTCGGTACTGCAGGAACACTGAGAATGTGCCAAAACAAACTAGAAGGCCAAGCTTAACTCCAAAGGGCATGCAGACAGACGCTGCGAGTGAGAACCACAGCTGAGGCCAAGCACTGGCGTGCTGCAGTCCCAAAGCTCACCACAGAGCAGAGGAACCGCAGTGCAGGCAAAGGCAAAAGACAGCGGGAGGGCAGCACAGACTGGGCAGCGCTGACCTACACTCGCTCTGCCTGAACAGTGCCGTTGGGTCTTACCAAAGCCGCCACTGTCTAACCCTGCGCAGCACAGTGCCTCTCTGGCCATGCTTCTTTTGTAAAGCAGCTTCACTAATTCACGCAGGACCTTAATCCACTAGTGAAAAAGGACTGTAAGGAAAACACAGCATACACACTCTCAGCGAGTTAGCCTAGGGAGGAGTCTACAATGAGGAAAAACCACACCACTAACTTTTGCATTTTCCTTCCCTGGCTCTAAAGATTATTTGCTATCACTCACACCCTCAAGTATATCTCTCAAAGGGCACTAGGCAGAGGCAAGGTTGCTCTGACCTTGCTCCCTGATGGCCTAGAAGGAGGCTGGAGGCTGCCGAGCATCTCTCAAAGCAGTTTCCACCACAGATGAATTTGCAGGCAAGCCCATAAGAAAAAGGGAGTAGATCTGGTAATATGGTGGGCCTCAGACACACCATTAACACAGAGCAACAAAGCTGGTGATGACAAATGTCTGTAAGGGCATGGCTGTAGTCTGGTACTCTGTCCAGAGGGATCTTGACAGCGCTGCAAAGATCTTCTGAAGATCCATAAAAAGTTCTGTACGATGGAGTGAGCCCTGGTAGGTAGCCACACTGTTTGTCTCTTCTCTTCCACATCCCCTGGAAGGAACCCACCCACCACTCTCCAGGCACCACTGATGACCAGGACATCTCTGGAGATGAGGAGGTAGACAGCAGAGAAGAAAAGTGGCATCTCCCAGGCAGAAAGAGCCTCTTTGCCTTGCACTTGGTCTACAAGGGGCCTGTGTGTTGGCACTGGAACAGACGTCTGTATCGAAAGAGGACGTAATAGCCAAGATTTCCTAGACCGAAGATTGAGGCATGGGCAACGTCTCCTGCCAGTCATCCTAGGTTTGAAGACTCGGACAATCATGCCTTTTCCAGGGTCACACTTGTCTCCAGGACACGCAGCATACTCACCACAAAAAAGAAAATACCACTCTCACCGGGACGCAGTCTTCAGAAAAGTCAAAGATGGGGGTGAGGGGAAATATTAAGGGAAAAGAGAAGGAGGACAAGGCCACTGCTCTGACATGAGCCACTCTGATTCAGCCCCAGTGCTGGGAGGAAGCCAGGCTAGAGGACCTGCCCTGCTCATCACGCCATGAATGTGACGTTACTTACTGCCAGGGCAGGCGATGGACGTGCCCCCACCAGCAGCTGGAGGGCTTGGGATGGCGGGTGTGGGCACACCCATCAAGATGAGCACCCAGGAGACCTGTCGAGGGAGTTTCAAGAAGCGAGAACAAAGAGTAATAAAATGCCAACAAAGGAGGAAAAGCCAAGGCTGAAAAGCAAGTGCAGCATCACCCTGGAAGCCTCGATGTGGGCTCTTGTTCCTGTGGC
This sequence comes from Phaethon aethereus, assembly GCF_964289735.1. Taxonomy (NCBI): domain Eukaryota; kingdom Metazoa; phylum Chordata; class Aves; order Phaethontiformes; family Phaethontidae; genus Phaethon; species Phaethon aethereus. The sequence goes on along the minus strand of NC_138588.1, from coordinate 23,372,391 downwards.
TGCAGGAGGTTTTAGTCATGCCTGTCCCTCCCTAGCTCTGAGCACTGGGCCTTGGGCGGCGTGTAGAGTCATGCTTAACCCTCTGCTAGCTAAGCTGCACTCAGAGACCTCCCATGCAGCAAAAGCATGGGCATGGGCATTTTTTGAGGCACTTGAAGAGGTAAGAAACACTTCTGCTGGCATGGCTGATGTCTCCCAAATCTCAGCATACAGCAAGGAGACCACAGGGGCTCAACTGTGCTCCCAGCAATGGACCAAACTCCCCATGAAGTTCGGTCTCAAAACACCAGTTTGCAGCAGACACAGCTGGATTCAGCCATTTATAGTATTTGCCCAGTCACTAATCTATTTTATACTGTCTCTTTGGCATAAATACATCCAGAGGCAGTGTTCTGGAGCAACAGGCCCTGCCAGCCAAGTGCATTTCGAAGTGGCCACAAAAGTCACTCTAAGGCAGCAAAAAGCCCCCACACCTTTCCTATAGTTGGCCTCTGGTTTGCTGACCTGCTCGGGAAGGAAGTCCTTGAATCGGAGAGGCATACAGGACGCTGCAGCAATACTGTCAGACCTGGTCAGGGCTGTGATAACATCTTGGTATACCTGGCCTAAGTGAATCACCACTAAGCTCTTACTGAAGCTGACAGATCTGCAAGTTATCAAATGAGAAGGTTACCGTATTGTTTAGACACTTCTGAGTTTTGGGAAGGACCAAGTCGTTCAGATTTTTAACTTTGCTGTGGCTGAGCCCCACACACCTCCTGGGAAACTGGTCAGTTATACAATTAAAGGGTTGCATCTTGCCTCTAGCCAGAAATTTGTTTTCACTTCCCAACCGCTGAAGCTAATTAAAGTTTTGGCTGCCAGACTAAGAGTAGCCTGTTCTTGTATCTCTGCTCCCACGGAAGTTATCAAATTACACTTAAGCTTCTCGTGATGGTTTATGAGCTAAATTAACAGGCAAGTATTCTTGAAGCTCTCACATTTTCTATGTTGATCTTCTTTCACAAAAGAAACTCTGACCAGTTATTCATCTTCCCTGACCTTGACTTCCAGGGTTTACGGAGGCACCAGCACCCAGGACTTCAGATTTAGATTTTCCCTTAAGTAGGAATTACTAAGTATACCTTTAGTGACAGACAGATTAAGGCAAGAGAGCCCAACACCGCCATATGAATACCCAAACTGTTGCTTCACCTGCTGGGGAATAAGGCTGCTCTTTCACAGAATCACAGAATGGTAGGGGTTGGAAGGGACCTCTGAAGATCATCTGGTCCAACCTCCCTGCCAAGGCAGGATCCCTAGGGCAGGTTGCACAGAAACACGTCCAGTCGGGTTTGGAAGGCCTCCAGAGAAGGAGACTCCACAGCCTCTCTGGGCAGCCTGTTCCAGTGCTCTGTCACCCTCACAGTAAAGAATTTTTTCCTCATGTTGAGGTGGATCTTCCTGTGCTGCAGTTTGTGCCCATTTCCCCTCGTCCTATCACTGGGCACTACTGAAAAGAGACTGCCTCCATCCTTCTGACAGCCACCCTTCAGATATTTATAGACATAGATAAGGTCCCCTCTCAGCCTTCTCCAGACTAAACAGCTCCAGGTCTCTCAGCCTTTCCTCATATGAGAGATGTTCTAGTGCCTTAAATCATCCTCGTAGCCCTCCGTTGCACTCTCTCCAAAAGTTTCCTGTCTCTCTTGAACTGGGGAGCCCAGAACTGGGCACAATACTCCAGATGAGGCCTCACCAGCACAGAATAGAGGGGGAAGATATCCTCTCTCAACCTGCTGGTCACACTCTTCTTAATGCACCCCAGGATACCACTGGCCCTCTTGGCCACCAGGGCACATTGCTGTCCCATGGATAACTTATTGTCTACCAGGACTCCAAGGTCCTTCTCCATGGAGCCGCTTTCCAGAAGGTCAACCCCCAACCTGTGCTGGTGCATGGGGTTGTTCCTCTCCAGGTGCAGAACTCTACACTTGTCCTTGTTAAATTTCATGAGGTTCCCCTCTGCCCAACTCTCCAGTCTGTCCAGATCCCGTTGAATGGCAGCACAGCCTCCTGGTGTATCAGCCACTCTTCCCAGTTTTGTATCATCAGCAAACTTGCTGAGGGTACATTCCAACCCTTCATCTAGGTCATTGATGAAGGTGTTGAACAAAACCAGACCAGTACTGATGCCTGGGGAACACCACTAGCTACAGGTCTCCAACTGGACTCTGCTGCTGACCACAACCCTTTGAGCTCTGTTGCTTAGCCAGTTCTCGATCCATCTCACAGTCCACTCATCCAACCCATACTTCCTGAGCTTCACTATGAGGATGTTATGGGAGACAGTGTCAAAAACCTTACTGAAGTCAAGGTAAACCACATCCACTGCTCTCCCTTCATCTACCCAGCTAGTCACTCCATCGTGGAAGGCTATCAGACTGGTCAAGCATGATCTCCCCTTGGTGAATCCATCTGACTACTCTTGATAACTATCTTTTCGTCCATGTGCCTAGATATCACCTCCAGAAGGAGCTGTTCCATCACCTTCCCAGGGATGGAGGTGAGGCTGACAGGTCCATAATTTCCTCGGTCTTCCTTCTTGCCCTTTTTGAAGACTGAGGTGACATTGGCTTTCCTGCAGTCCTCAGGCACCTCTCCCATTCTCCATGATTTTTCAAAAATGATGGAGAGAGGTGTTGCAACGACATCAGCCAGCTCCCTCAGCACTCGTGGATGCATCCCTTCAGGGCCCCCAGATTTGTGAGTGTTCAGTTCAGCCAAATGATCTCTAACCCAAACCTTGTCAACCAGTGCAGAGTCTTCCTCCCTCCGGCTTTTTCACTTACCTCTGGGGTCTGGGATTCCTGAGGAGTAAGTCTTAGCAGTAAAGACCGAAATGAAAAAGGCATTCAGTAACTCTGCCTTCTCTGCCACCAGGGCTCCCGCTTCATTCACCAAAGGTCCCACATTTTCCCTAGTCTTCCTTTTACTACTGATATACTTGAAGAAGCCCTTCTTGTTCTCTTTTACCTCCTTTGTCAGATTTAGTTCCAAGAGGGCCTTGGCCTAACTTGTTGCATCCCTGCACATCCTGACAACATTCCTACAGTCCTCCCAAGTGACCAGTCCCTTTTTCCACCTACAAGAAACTCCCTTCTTCCATACAAGTTTTTCCAACAGTTCCTTGCTCATCCATGGAGGTCTCCTGCCTCCTCTACTTGATTTCTTACTAGAAAGTAAGAGGAATGCACCGATCTTGAGCTTTGAGGAAGTGGTGCTTGAATATTAACCAACTCTCTTGGGGTCCCCTACCTTCTAGAGTCCTAGCCCATGGGATACCTCCACACAGGTCTTTGAAGAGGACAAAGTTAGCCCTCCTGAATTCCAGGGTTGCAATCTTACTCTGCTTCTTCCTTGTACGATACTGAACTCCACCATGTTGTGATCACTACAGCCAAGGCTACCCCCAACCTTTACGTCCCCAACCAGTACTTCCTTGTTTGTTAATACAAGGTCCAGCAGCACACCTCTCCTCGTTGGCTCCTCCACCACCTGCATCAGAAAGTTGTCATCAGTGCACTGCAGGAACTTTCTGGACCGTGTGTGCCTAGCTGTGTGGCCTTTCCAACAAATGTCTGCGTGACTGAAGTCACCCATAAGCACCAGGGAATAAGGCTGCTTTTTTACATGCCTCTAAGGAGAAAATAAACTTTTCAGAGCAACAGCAATGTCCACAGCACGGCAGAAGGACAGGAGAAGGTTGCCCACAAACGTCAATCACATCCACTCAGCAAGGGAGTGGAGAAAGCCACAGACCTTAGGGAAGAGTAGATGAGGACCAATGAAACAAGCCAATCTTCTGCACCCAAGTGCAGTCTATTAAATACATCAACCTCCCCCTCAAAAGGGAGAACACTAGTCTGCCAGGAATAAAGCACTTCAGGGAGAAGAGCAAGAGTTATCAGAAGCACTAATACCTTTTATCAGGCAAGTTGCCCTACCTGGGAGGCAAGGCAAGCTTTGGCACACACAAGCCTTTGGAAGGGTAAGGCTGAGCATTAGTCTCTAGCTACAGTGCCAGCTGCTCTCCAGGAGTCCCAGAGAAGGGACCCAATCCCTCAGCAGACACCTAACCTTCCAAAATTCATTGACTCCAGGTGTGCCAATGACACTCACTGCAGAAGGTGTAGGAGGTGAGTTCTCTCCAGGTCAGGAAAAAAGCTCTTCTAGATATTTCTGTATTTGTCTGTGGCTTGTTAAAACAAACACAAACATTTAAAGCCTTAAATGCTGCACAGACAAAGCTCTTCACAGACAAACACATCATAAAAACTCTGGGCAATGAATTCAAAGAATCTGGTAGCAAAGTACAAGAGGGCCTTTGTGGGCATACAGTCACTTCACAGGTGTTGGCTCCTAAAGCTGACACAAAAAGCAGTTCCTTGAAAAGGGCAGCAAAAACCCCAGCGGCAAGGAGCCAAACTAAATCCATTCCTCAGGTCATGTCATATACAAATATTTGACTAGGGACAGCACCTCCATGGGTGTCTCTGAGCATCTCAGCCGAACACCTCTCAGGTGAGAGATGTCTACAGCTCAGGTTCATTACCTAGGCCAGAGCATAAAGATAAGAAGGCGTTACTTCCATGTAGCTGAACTTGCTGACCCTACAAACCAGGTACCAAGAAGTTCGTACGGCCACTCGGAGCCCTATGGTACGTGCTGTAGACCTGCTTGCCAAAGGTCCCCAGGAGCAGTCTGCAGGCAGAGGTAATAGCAGCTCCCAGTGTTACAGGGAAGAATACACCTGGGCAGGACTGGGGATGGGGAGGCAGGGTGACCCAGCAGCCTCAGCCCCACCAAGCCCTGCCAGCTCACCAAGCCCTTCCCCACCCAAGGACCGGGTCAACCACCAGCCGCTGCACCAGCTCAGCAGCAAGATTCTTCATACATGATTCAAAAATCAGATCTGCTTTTACTGCTATAGCAACCATCATCACATGACAACACTTCACAAAATCTAAGGCCTGGACTGATCACATCCATCATGCACATGCCTGCAGGGTGGGGCCAGCACAGAAAAAAATGGCCTTAATTAAGCAGCAAGAGGATTTAGGGAGGAGAAGGCAATAATCTGCCCTAGGTTTTGACACGAGCTACTACTGAACAATGCTTCTGCAAAGGCAAGAGGGTGGGACCTGAATTTTGTCTCTCAACCCAAAGATGGAAACACAGTAATAGAGAGGTCACAAATACACTTGGCCCAAAGTGCTGGAGGTGGAGTAACAGCCTTCTGAAAGGCCCATGTGGGGGCTTTGGATCAAGAACACTGCAGCAACCTGTGTTCATTGTCTAGTCGTACCTTTAACCACCCCTCCCAGCCACCACTGCTCAAAAAGATCAGAGCAGTGGAATCACCACTTCCAGGCCCTGTCTAAACCCCAGGTGGAAATTTCAATGAGGGAGCCTCCTGAGGTTACTCCAGCTCTCAGTTCTTCTGGGCAAGCTACACAGAGAAGAGCCTGACTTTTGAGGAGAAGTGGAGGGAGCTGGGCTGGGTTAGCAGGGCAAAGAGAAGGGGGATCGAATGGCTCTCTGCAACAACCAGAAGGGCATTTGCAAAGACGATGGAGACTCATTTCAGTTGTTGTAAAGAATACAAGGGGAAATACCCACAAATGACAGTTTGTGAGTAGACCCCAAGAAGAAGCTTCTTCATTAGGAGGTGGTGCAATCCTGGAGTAGGTACCCAGAAAGGTGTGATCTCCATCCTCAGCAATTTTCCAGGCTCAGCTAAATGAAAACACGGTTGCAAGCGGCAGCGGACTAGAAACCTCCAGGACACAGTGCATGGAGGGCCCATTTCTGAAATGCAGGGACCCTGAAAAGGCCATTTCAGTCACTGCGGATAATCAATGGAGAATGAAGCCCCCCAGCAGGGCAGTAGAAAGAAGGGCAGCAAAACAGAACTAGAGAGGGACAATGTGGCTGCACACAGAAAGGACTGTGAAAACATTTGTCCAAGAGGAAGGAAAAAAACCTCTACAAGAGGAAGGAAAAAAACCTCCTCAGGGCAAACCTGCAAGAATAGCTCCAAGCAGAGCGTAAACTATGCTGTGTTGCCTGGTCTGTGTACCTAGGTGAAGACTAGAAGCAGATATAATCAAGGTCTATAAGCACAGGGAAGACAAAACCTCCTCAAGGCTCACTCCATGAGCCAAAGGCAAAACACAAAGTTGAGGTCAGAAGAGCTCAAAATGGGGGGCGGTGGGGAAGGAAAACAGTCAGTGATCAGAGGCAAGCGGAGCTTCTGCAATTCAGAGTTTTGTCATACAGATGCACTGCCTCTTCCCAAAAGACCTGCTCAAAGTCTGAAAAAGGTCTCTAGGCTTGATCCAAGGACCACTCATTAGCTTCTGGTTTCTTCTCCTCCAAGCGCTGCTGCTACTCCACCCACACAACTTGTCTGTGCTAGGAAGCAAAAGTTATGACCCTGGTCCACTAACTTAGCAGAGAAGCACCAGTTGCAACCTGCACCTTCTTACAGATCCCAATTAGTGCAAAGATCAAAGTCTTGTCCTGGGGAATGAGGCGTTTATTAGGATTCCCTCCAGAGAGGCACATTGCCACTCCATTCATGAACAGACTTCCCATTGGGCTGCCTTCCCCAGCAAGCTACCTTGAAGGAATAATGTGGAACTAGTCAAGGTGTTGTACTGTGGGAAATAGGCACATTCGTAAGGGTTAAAAGGACTTACCTGTAATCACCACAGCTGCTGCACCCATCATCTTAGCAACAAGCACGTTAACAAGGCCAATTGGTCCTGGGTACAAAGGGCAGAAAGAGAACATATACAACTGCCAGACAGCACCAACCACAGGCTCTGAACATGCCCAGAGCTCAGCATGTTCTTAGGCTAAAGGAGGCTCTGACTGTGCTTCCAGGTGGGGAGCTCTAGGATCACAGCATCACTATGATCCCAGGGCAGTGAGACCAGCTGATGAGAAAGCAGCATTGTTACATGAAGGACTCAGGACAACCTGCTCCTCTGCTGCCTCAAGCTGGTAGGCTCAGCACGCCCAGACGCTGCACTTTGCGTTTGGGCTGCTCAAAACGCAGCACTGTAGTGCAGCATGGGCAAGGACAGCTTCAAGGTCTCCCTCGGTGTCCCTGCAACTCTCCCATGACCCACACTCACAGTTGAGTCTAGAAGCATATCTTGCACCCTGTCCATTCCCCTCCACGCCATGGCAGGCAGAAAACCCAAGGACTGAACACGTTCACCGTACCAGAGCCAGACACAAAGACTTTGCTTCCCAGAGTGACTCCTGCTCTTTTGCAAGCATGGATTCCCACCGAAAGGGGCTCAATAAGGGCTCCTTCTTCAAAGGTGACATTATCTGGAAGCCTGCAAGAACCAGACACAAGCAATAGTCACCAAAGAGGTTTATGAGGGTGATGAGGAAAGCCATGACACTCAAAGACCAAACATGGGTCTAAATCACAGTGGCAAAATACACTCTCACCCTTGGTCTGAGAAATGCAGGGCTAGAAGGTGTTTCAAGAGGTTATATTGCCTTCTTCTCTCCTCTGAAGCAGCATCAAGTGCACCAAAACCATTTACCAGTGAGGTTTGCCCAAGCACCAAACACAGGGACCCACAAACTTCCCCACATCATCTCTCCAGCACTTGGTGAGTCAACCCAAAAACTCCTTTGCCACTCATTCCCTTTGGAATAAATCCCACAGTTGCATATGCACCACCCCGAAGGCTGCCCTATGGCTGGGACCCATCAGTGAGCTCCCAGCCCCTTCATCTGGGTTGAGTCATTCAGCTCTACACTTGCAGAAAACATCTTGCTGCCAATAATGAGGCCACTTAAAACAAAGGTAGCCAGACCCAGGTGTCCCCTGGGTGTCCTCCCCTGATGCACCAAGTGTTTCAACCAGTCTCAGCACACACCCTCCCAGCAGTCAGGGAAAATGTGTACAATGCGTATCAAACACCTTTGGGGCAGAAACAGCACCATAATGCAGCTAGCCTAAGTGACGGAAAAAAGCAGAGGGGGGCGAAACCCTTCTGAACTGATAGAAATAAATCTCAGCCCCACAATGCAGCTCTCCAGAAAGCCACCAGCGTGGGCTCTCACACGGGGAGCTGGGAGCTGTGTCTGCGAGGAAGGTCTTTCTGACAGCCCTGGGAAGTTTGAGATCAGAACTCAGCCAGGCCAACCCGAAGCCCAAGTTAATGGAAATGACAGCTGTGGGAAGGCAGCCGTAAGGTGTCAATATGTCCCTTATCTCCCGGAGGCACTGAAGGGCTGACTCCAAGAGTTTGGTTGCCTGAGAGTTTGGCATCACATCTGCTCCTACAGGGTCTGGGTACTGCCCCATCAATGGGGAGGGCAGCTTTGCGGCACAATCCCACCTCCATCAAATTACTCAGAGTACCCAACAGTCTGTCTGCCTGCAGAATCACAGACAACACCTCCCTAAATATGCGAGAGCCCACTGAGCCCAGACATCATTTTTTCTTAGCAAATCTGTGCTGGCAGAGCAACTTCATGCCACAGAATCTGCTCTGCATCAGATGGCCACAGCATTGCTGAGCTGAAACTGGGAGCACCAGATCCAGGCTTCGCATGTCACTGCTTAAAAAAAAGATATAAAAATTTTGTAACATTTACTCAAATTGGAGAAAAAAGCAAAACCCTAGAAGATGACAGCTACAAACCAGCCACTTCCTCCAAAGCAAAAACTTGTGAAGTTGTCAGAAAACATTATTTTAACACCACGAGAAATCAGTGACAGCGGGTCTGGAGAGTGAAGTTAGTCCCACGCGGACCAGCATCTCACCCTGACAGCAGCTGCCTGGGATCCGCTTTGAAAGGAGCTTCCTGTCTGAGGACTGTCACGAGAAGAGCATTCAAGTGCCTCCTTCCAACTGATTTGATCCTGAACGCTTCCTCTGACGACACCAAAGATCAATCCCGAGGATGCTCCTGCTCATGGAAGTACCAGCTTCATAGAGATTGAGAAAGAACAAGCTCCACAGGTAGACCAATCTCAGGGGGCCATTACCTTAGACTATTTTAAACTCCTTGCATAAACGCACTTATGTGAGTATAACGTTGCAGGGGTTTATTCAGGTTTCTAGTGTATTTGCCAGAGTACTTAAGCACAGACTTGCTTTTAAGCAAATGTGTCAGTCCTGCCACAATTAAGAATTAAGAACATAAACAAGTTTGCTGAACTGGATATGAAAACAGACGTGTAGTGCTGGCAGCACTTTTTTTTCACAAAAAAACCAGCTTAGCAGGGACACTGATTTCTGTTCCTGTTCTGCTGTAAGTAGGATGACTTTGTTTCAAATGGCAGAGCAAGATGTCAGCAGCCGATGTGGTGCTTCCTGAAAAGCAGCAGTAAAGCTAGCTCAGGTCAAAGAATCAGACCAAGACCGTCAGACAGTGTCCTAAGAAGGCAAGGATATAAAAAGACAGCAGAAAAGAAACCAAGCAGACAGCAAATGGGAAAAGGAAAATAATTAAAGGGTAAAACAGTGGTGACATCCCAGGAAACATGCAAGAAATGTTTGCTTATGTCTGGCACCAGAGATGATAAACCACACCTGCCTGACAAATCCTTTGCAAAGTGGCGGCCAAGCCTTATACATGTTATTTATGGATCAGAAAGCAATAAAACCTGTTGTGTTCAAGAGTGCTCACTGTGATACACAAAAGGGCCAAGAGGTAATTGCTTCAGTTAATTCCCCCCCTCCGGGGAGTACATATTTCTCTGCAGAGGGAGCACGGACTAACTTGTAGCAGTAGCTGGCACTGTGCTTGTAATAGCGGCACAAGTTCCCATCATCGGGAGGCGTCGCGCAGAAGAAGATGGTTGGAGACAGGTTATAGCGGCCAGTTTTGCAGAACTCATCCATTTCTCTTGGGACACCGGGCTCGATGGCTACTCGATCACCTGCCAGGGTGAAAGCAGACTGGGTTACTCAAGGAGAAGGTGGGCATACAGGTATGAGTAGCACCGAACAACGACAGAAGACAGCATGAAACCCTGGCACAAGAAAAGCACGAGGGACATCTGCTAACTGAGAAAGATCACGCTACACACACCAGGCAAGTTCCTAACACTTCCTTCACAGAGGCCTCATCACCAAGATCTTCACAGTTACTTGAAAAGAGCTGGTGTTTCAGAGGCACAGACACAGAGCAGATGGAAGCTCAGTCACATACAAAACTCTCTCCAGCTGCCTTGCACTAAACCTTAGCAGATGAAAAGGCAGCCCTCACCTCAGGCAACTGCATGGTGATCAGATTTTTTTCAGAATATGTAGTAACTGGAAGAGGAAATAATTAGGACAAAAGCAGGTGAGCTTTGCTGGCCACCACGCTGCCAGCTGGGAAGGGCTGTTCCTTGGAAGTAAGCTTATGGTGCAGAAGCACACCCAGGAGTCAGGCAAGACTTATCAGGGAACAGAGACATCTTCATGCTATGATGAAGTAGTCTAGACTGCTGAAAGGACACTTGCTACAGGACAAAGAGTAACTATTTAATTGCAATCACAAGGCAGGATGGACTAAAGAAAACAACTGTGTGACCACAGTACAACTTGCAAGTACACAAGGGACACAAGACAGCCCTTTTTATTTGGCAGAGGAAGCCAATCAATGCCAAATCTCTCAGCAAAGCTCTCCACCAACAGGCTTTCAGACATGGTGACAAGCAGGAGGACAGACAGAAGTAAAGGGCTGTCTAGCCCACTACACCACCTGTGATATGGCCAACAGGGGATGTCTGGGGATGAGAGGGGCAGGACAAGCACATACTGAATGTTCCCCCAGCCTCCCATTACATTCAGCTGTGGGGCCTCCCAAGCTGCACCTGGTTTCTTTGTATTTAGTAACACTTGAAAATTTCTCCTCCACCTTCCTCCATGTAAACTTTTAGCACCCATATCGTCCTTTGCCAAGGAGGCCTGCAGGTCTGCTACATCTTAGGTGGATGCTGCGCCTGGCTCCCACTGTCCCTTGCTCTTTTACTGGAGGAACCAGAGAAGCAGGCAACGTTTATGCGCCCTCTCGCTGCCCTCCGTGAGTCTTCAGACCTGTGTCACATGTCCTGGGGTTGTCTCTCCAGCTCTTAGCTCAGGTTTCTAGCTTAGCCATTCATCACAGAAATGCTGTTCCACATTTTGTCATCTCCTTGTCCTCCTCTGAAATTGTTTCACTTCTTTTATATCCCTTTGGAAAGGAGGAGACCAGAGCTTCATGCACAGTTCCAGATGTGCAATGATGTCCTCTGATTGAGTCTCTGTCCCTTTCCTAATACAGACTTGCATTCATCATTATTACTGAGCCAACATTCCCATGCACTGTGTCAGAGCCAAAGGTCTCACTCTTCAGTAGGGATGGTCAGCCCATTATTTTACATATGAAGCTGGTTTTGTTTCTTCCGCCATGGAAACCACTTTATGTTTATCTGCATTGAACTTCATCTGCATCTTACTGCCCAGGCACCCTTAAGGTCTCTCTGTAACTCTTGCTAGCTCTCCTGTGTCCTCTCCACTCTGCCTAAGTTGCTGTCATCAGCAAACTTTGCAAAATTCACTGCTCAGCCCATTTTCTACGACATTCATGAGCACAGCGAACTGCAGAGGTCACACCATGTGGCCTGGTACAGTTAGCTGCTCCAGTGACCTCTCTCCACTGCAGGAGGCCATTTGCTCCTTCAAGAACACACACAGCGAAGAAACATTAACAGTAGGTTGTTGGCAAGAGCAACGTACATGGTTTCTGAAGCTTTATCTAGCTTCTTCAAAAGACACTTTGTACCAGCATACACTCTGCTCTGTGTTAAAATGAAGTCAAACCAGCTCAAGATATCCCAGGATAAAGCGTACCTAAGAAATACCATAAACTACAGTGTCCAAGCTGGGTGATTAATAGCAGCACAGTGACACTTGCTGAAGAAGGTGGTTACACTGTACAAGTCACAGCTCAAAACATCAGATAAATTTACCTAACAAAAAGCACAGCCTGTTATCAACACATTCTCAGGAACTGATTAGCAGGAAAACAAATAAAAAGACAGTTTTGATACCAGTTACCTGGTTTCAGATGAGTAACTCCTGATCCCACTTTGACGACAGTCCCGGAAGCTTCGTGCCCTAACACCATGGGGTCCTTCACGACAAAATCCCCGATTCGACCGTGCTGCCAGTAGTGAACGTCAGACCCACAGATCCCAACAGAATGCATCCGCAGGAGGACCTCTGCCAGAAAAGGAAGAAAGGTTCCTTGTAGAAAAACTTACCTTCTTGCTCCCTGGGAGAGCAACACATGTGCTGTCCCTGTGCCCCACAACAAAGGCCAAGTCATCACTGAAACATCCAATTTACTAACACTAAATAAATGTACCAGAACTGCACATAAGTGCATTAGGATGGATGGCATATTCACGAGACACCTGCTGAAATACAAAACCATACAAGGACTTACAAATCAGGAAAGATTAAAATATTGTAAGACCCCTGTCAACAAAAGCTAATAAAAGGAGTGTGAGTATCACTGGAGCAAGAATAAAAGAGCAAGTCCATTTAATTTTTCCTCCTCCTTAAGCTACAAGTTCAGCCCTGGAGAGTTAGTGAATCAAATTCCTATCAGTACATATGCCTAGCCTATTAATATTTAGTCCTGCACTAAGATCATCTGACATGTCCCCAGAGCTGTTTAATGTGAAATACATGAACTGATGAAACAGGAAGCAGAAAAAGCCAGATAAAGGGGTGTATCTGTCACTGCTCCAGCTCTTCTCTTCAAGTGGAAACGCAGCATTATCTGTTTCAGCCACACATTCTTTTTCGGATTATTTTATACTTTCTCAGAAATATTTTCTCTCTTTATAATATCAAGGAGTGACAAAAGAGAATGAGAATAGAAAGAGGTGAGTAAAGAAAGCAGACAGAAGCAGTCATCTCTAGACCTACCATTGGCACCCGGTTCTGGGATTGGACGGTTTTCCTATGGACAAAAAAAAAAAAAAAAAAGCATCAGTTGTTTGTGCATAGCCATGGGACTACCTCATGGAAAGTCAGTCCAGGTTAGCTCAGGTAAATCTGTAAGCAGATCACGTTTTTGGTTCTGTCTGCTCAATGAGACATTGCTGTGCAACAAGGAGGGATACAGATGTGCAGTCCACACTTACTCCCTAAGCTCACCTCATTTTGCTTGCACAGTGGGCTAACATGGGCATCTGTTACACATGAGCACAGAGCCAGCTTGTAAATCCACTCTGCAAATTATTTTGAATTAATTCCCTTTCCTGCCCAGAAAAGAGCCACATACTAAACTTTCCTGCCCTAGAACAGCCTCAAGTTGCAACTGAATCCTTCATCCCACTGGCTGACAAAGAAATTCACCTTCTGTAACCGGGAAGATTCTGAAATACCTATTTCTATAAAGCATTCATACTGCAGTATTTACATTATTACAAATTATAAATATTTTTACTACATAATAATAGCTCAATGTATAAATCAATAGTAAACATTACTACAAATCACATTTAAAGTCACATCCTCTTGTAACTGGCATGACACCTCTTTATGGGATGAATGATAAAACCAGAATTATAAAAGTAGACACTTGGTCCCAAGTCCACCCAAAAGGTCTGCAGGCCTTTGCCTTCACTGAACTCCCTCAGCTGCCTCAAAAGATAAGGAATAGTTTTGTTGAGTTTTATAACATCAAGACAGTATGACACCCCCCTTGCACCCACCTCTAGGATCATGTCTCTAAGAAAGTCCCCACCAAAGTAGTTAGAACTAACAAGGAACTCATTCATACGTTAACTCTTCATAAGACTCCATCTGCTGCTCAAATTTTCATGCACCTTAGACTCCTTTACCTACAGTCCAAAACTGGGCACAAGACCTTTGAGCAGACCTCCTATTCATAGAATCATAGAATCGTTTAGGTTGGAAAAGACCTTTAAGATCATCAAGTCCCACCATTAACGTAACACTGCCAAGTCCACCACTAAAGCACGTCCCTGAGCGCCACATCTACATGTATTTTAAATACCTCCAGGGATGGTGACTCAACCACTTCCCTGGGAAACCTGCTCCAGTGCTTGACACACTTTCAGTGTTGTTTCGGTGTTTTGGTTGCATAGTGTTTCAATGAAGAATTTTTTCCTAGTATCCAACCTAAACCTCTCCTGGTGCCACTTGAGGCTGTTTGCTCTTGCCCTATTATTTGTCACTTGGGAAAAAAAGAAAAGAGACTTCCCAATTGCCAACAGTGTAGCATTACAGCACTTATCCGAGATACTTACACTCCAACTGCTTGTACTTCCTGATGCATGGCAAAGGACCTGAACCCATACTCCAGGACCACATCTATTCTTGGGAAATCTGACATAATGTTGCTATCTGAGTATTCATGTGATAGTGAGTGATTTTCATGCTTATTGCAGCTGTTTTACTTTGTACAAGTACTAAAACATTTCTGAGTGAGAAATGACTCATTGTGCAGATGTAAGGCATCTCACAGAATCACAGAATCATTAAGGTTGGAAAAGACCTTTAAGATCATCAAGTCCAACCACCAAGCCCACTAAACCATGTCCTGAAGTGCCACGTCTACATGTTTTTTGAACACTTCCAGTGATGGCGACTCCACCACCTCCCTTGGCAGCCTGTTCCAATGCTTGACCACTCTCTCAGTAAAGAAACTTTTCCTAATATCTAGTCTAAATCTCCTAGAATGTAGAAAGCGAAGATTCAAATCTATGACCTAAAAATAAGAAAACTATATCTGTACTACAAGGGAGACTGAGTAATCACCATTTTCAAGTATCACTGTCATCCAGAACAGGGAACACTTGTGTAGACATTCACATTCCCTTATTAGACAACACAGATTTTAATTAAAAAAAAAAAAAGAAAATGTACTGTTTGAATTCCCTCACTGTACAGGAACAGCTTGTCTCCCTTGCTGCTGCACTTTGCTGTATTTTTTGGGTAGTCCTCACCTCTTTCAGGGACTCCAATAGCCTTTTAAGGGCTCAGTACAATCAATCAGCTGTGTATACACAATACATACAGAACGTTCTGCGTACAAGAGGCTGAAAAAACAGGTATTTAGGAGACTGGAACATTTACATGGTTCCTTTTCAAAAATTTGGTGCATATACATTAGTGAGCCCATGGTCAGTTATTTCTTCTTGCAAGAGCAACTTCAGTATCTACTTAGCAACAAAATTGATCTCTGGATTTGGCAGACGAACAGTCACTTTATAGTCCTCCACTTATTAGCTGCACCAGTTAAAAACTGCTACGCAACAAGGAACACGGGATTTCCTGCTGCCCTACTGCAGAGAAAGTGGGGTTATTTTGCGTTTTAGCTAATTAAATACATTCTCAATCCCAGCATATTCCTCAACTTGTACTTTGTAGTTCACCAATCTAAACATCGCGAAAAGAGAAATTCTGGAAACACACTCTCAAAGCACTGCTCTGTTAAAATACCTGCTGAATAATCAGTGCTGTAAGTGGGCAGGATGGCACAAATTCTGTTGACTGGAGTGCAAATCAAAGTACAACTCAACTTACTGAAATTTTCAATGCTCAGAACTGTATATGCATTTTTTCTATGATGTGGGGTGTTTGTTTTGTCCCACTAAGGACACAGCCCAGAGCTTTAGTTTTTAAAAGATGTTGATCTATATGTAGCCCCTTATTGCAGAAAACATCCAATAAATGTGCAGCCTGGCAACACATCCGAGGTACAGAATACCTCAGTCATCTCAAAGGGATTGAACAGAACAGTCATGGTGAGAGATAAAGCAAGCCAATTTCTAGCTGAAAATGTGTATATGGCATTCCTCAGCCCAGAAAAAAACACTTTGTTTTTCAGTAACAGCTGTGCCAAAAAAGAGACATCTTGATGGAAAGTGAATCCTCCAGCCTGATTTGTAGAAAACAGGGAGCAACCAAACCGCAAGACCCCAAAGCATTTCAGGATGCATGTTCTGCTCGCCATCCATTCTTCACTGAGAAGTTCAGAGACAGCAACTGGTAAAACTGGTGAAAATGTGAAGGAAATGCAGCAAATGTTTTCTGTGAAAGGAGACATGCAAAGAGAGGATATGATGCATGAATAAAAAACAATAAATCCTCAAAGGGCAGCAAATGAGAGCCTGTAGCAACTGCCTAAGATCAAGAGGAGTCAACAAAAATGAAGCCAACACGTTTTTGCATAACGTGGCTTCAGCTATTGAAGTCATGGTGACTCTCCCCATGGGCAACACATCCACAAGAATCAAGAAAGGTACGGGAATTACGGGGAAGATGATCTCACCTAACTTTAGGTATCAATAACGCAGATAACAAGCTCAGAGTTCATTGCCTAGACTCCTTATGTGATCAGTGGGGCAATGCAATGAGTGCCATTCACATCGTGACAAAGAAACTTTACAGAAGCCCAGGAGGATCACACCCCGAGGGGCTACCAGTAAGGCCAGGGGGGCACTGACAACCACCTCCAACGTCTCCAGCAGTACAAATATCCCAAGGAAAACTCACACATCTGGGTGTAAGCCAGTTTAGAGACCAGCAACACAGATGGGATGGAGCCAGCATCTACCCTCACAAGTCTCATACACCTTTCCAAATCACAGTGTTCTGGAAACACGTTCTTGAACTACAGGGACCACCTCAATTCTCACTCACTGTGATGATGCCTTTTATTTCTAGTAGAAGTCAGGCTGTACACGCTTCTAGTGAAATTGCAGTATCAAAGGTGGCTGGGAGCCACACAGGAGCTGCCCACACAAACACCGCTTAATCTTTTGCACGTGTTGCTTGAGCTGCGCAGCAATGGTAAAAAATCAACTTCTGCCCTGATACTCATCCCCCAAATGAGCCGCTGCATGTATCCAAAGTCTGCATGTTCCTAAGAACCCTCTTATCAGAACCATTTGCATACAAAACTGTCTGTCAATATTTGCCCAGGTAAATTTCCCTCCCCAGTCTGGCACTTGCCAAACTGGCAAACACAAATCTCCAGCAGCGCCGCAATGATTCAGCACCCAGGAACATCCAAGTGTTCGAGTCAGAGAAGCAGAATCAGTCTGAAGCACCGACCAAAAATACAGGCCCCCTCTCCACGAGGGGACTCCAGCACCGGCATGACCCCTGCGGCTGCTGCCTTTGAACCCTCCCTCCTGCCAACCCAAACTGAGTCTGTGATTCTCACTTGGGCTCTCACGAGCCCGACGAAGCAACACGTTGCCGTCCATTTCTGCTTCCCGGGAATGCCTTGCTCACGGGACTGTCACAGTGGGTGAACAGCACCCGCTCCCCGTCCCGCACGACCCAAAGAGGGGCTCGGGCGGCACACAGCCATGGGTCAGCCCCACGCTTGGGGGTCCCCGCGCCCCGCTTGCCCCACGGGTCAGCCCCGCTGAGCACGGGGGCGGCCGCTGCCCTTCTCCGCTCCCCGCCCGGGGCCAGTTCAGCTCACTGACCCGGGACCGGTCGGGGGGCCGGACGCCCCTCCGCCTCTGTGCCGGGGACTCAGCCTCGGCGGGCTCCCTGCCCCGCCGGGACCCGCCCGCCGGCGCGGCCCGGCTCCCCCCGACCCGGGCCGGGGCCGCGCTGCGGGGCCGCCCCCGCCGCCATCCGCCCCGGCCGCCTCGGGCCCCTCAGCGCCGCCGAGCGCGGCCCCGCTTCCCGACCCCCCCCGGGCCCCGCCGAACCGAGCCGCGCCGCGCCGGCCCCGGGACGGCCCGCTCCCCCCGGCCCGTACCAGGCGCAGGTCCCCGGCTCGGTGCACCACCACGGCCAGGTTCTGCCCCGGCGCCGCCATGGCTCGGCGCGGCGCGGCTGGGCTCGGCGCAGCGCCCGGGGTCCAAGGGCCGGCGGCGGGGCCTCCCGCGGTGGGGCCGCCCCTCTGCCCCCGGCCGCCCTCCGCGCTCGGCCCGGCGCCGCCCCCGCGCCACGACGTGGGCAGGCCTGGACCCGGGCCCGGGCCCTGGTCTCGGCACCACCAGGCTCAGGCTCAGGCTCAGGCCCAGGCCCAGGCCCAGGCCCGGGCTCAGACCCCGGCTCCAGGCCCAGGCCCCGGCCCCGTTGGGCCTCCCCCACAAGAGTGCCCGGGGCCCGGCAGGCCGCAGCGTCGTGCCCCCTCTCAGCCCCACAGGCTCCCTCCGCCACTGGCAGTGTTTGGGGAGCAGCTTCAGCTAGGGGCCCACCGGCTGCGCTCCCAGCACCCCCACCCCGGCCAGCCGGGGCTTGGGCACAGACGCAGTGGTCCTGGTGTTTCAGAGCGTGGCTGCGTGCCACGGGGCCCCGTCCCCTCGCGCGTCGTGCCCGCCCGGCTGCATGCTGCTTCTGTGCTAAATGGAGCGGCCTGGTTCATCCCGCTGCCGGCGTGAAGCCGGCGGCCACAGAGCACCATGCACTTGCTGGAAATTCAACCAAATCCAGACCCATGGGCTTGCCTGGACCCAACCAGATGCAGCACCGTTGAAACGTGGATATCTCGGCTGTGAGAATGGCCTATTGAGAAAAAAAACCCAGTATTTTGGGGATTCTGGGTTTCAGGGATAAGAGATTCTGCCCAAGATTCTTGGCTAATTGAGTTGGGATCTCAGAAAGGTTATTCTCTCCAGTGGTCCATAAGAGCAGTCTGAAGCCGAAAGCTTTCTGACCTTGACTTCCTCGGAAAAACGGAAAATGTACAGAAGTTTTCTAAAAAAAGTGAAAACAGAAAACATACATGTCATGCAAAGTTGCCAGAACCAGCTAAAAATAGCCTGCACTTCTAATATTATTGCTTCCTCCAGTTGCATGAATGGCAGTTCTTACTCATTTCCATTCAATTCCTTTGGAAACGTGTTTCACCTGCCAGGCGGATGAGGGCTGACGCATTTCTTTCTCCCTATCGGGCCCATTCGCCCCTGGCCCAGATAAGCATGCACTGTAATGCTTATCTGAGTCGGAGTCGGCACCAAATCAGTGGCCGTGAGCCACCCCCATGGTTACTCTGAGGGCAGGGGAAGGAGCATGTGTGGGAGGGAAAGCTGTGACCAAAAGTCTTACTCCGTGTTTACACAGCAACCTGCATCCACTGCCTCAGTGGATGAAGCAGGAATACTTATATTTCTGATAGATATAGAAAGACGGGGAGCAGCCACCTCTTGCTGGGCACGCTCGTTTTCTCAAGGCATCTGCCTGCACCTCTCCCTTTTTGGGACGTATTTGCAGCTAGCCTCCAAACTTGACTTGCTGTGCAAATTGTCTGCATTGTTCTGTCTTCATCCCAGCTTGGAAGTCGCTGTGAAATTCCACAGCTCTACCAGCAACGTGCAGCCTGGTCCTTTGGCTCTGTAAATCTGAAGAAACACTGGAGGCACGTACTTAGGGCTCAGCTGAGAACTTGGGGCTCTTGCTACAATACAAGTCCTTTGACAACAGGAGTTGTCTTCAGCTCCCACAACACTACATCTCGCTCTCATGATGGACTCTCTTCCCCAATATTGCTGATTTTCAGATAAAACCCTAAAGAAGTGGAGTTGCCCATAATTAAGCATATCTGGGCATGCCCAGGAAGCTGGTGATTCCCATGCAGCCTTGTCCCTCCTTTTCTCGAGGGAAATTTCTCACAGGCTTGTGTGTTTGCCCCAGATAATTTCTCTCCATTTGAAACTACCACAGTTTCTTGGGGCACAGTTGCAGATCACTGTTGCAAAAGCAGTGCTGGCTCCTTGCATGCTGCAGCGCACACCGAGATTTCCTCTGTGTGCATCAAACGGACCAGGCCAATGGCAGGTGCATTGGGCAAGCCAAAAAAAGTGTGTGTTTCGATTGCCACGGGCTTTGTCTTGCTGCAAAAGTGGCTTCTGTGCTGCTTTTGATCTGCTTTTGCACACCAGAGGATGCTCTGAAGAACCCAGCCTCCAGCTGCTGCTGTGCCCAGGATGTCACTGCCTTGACGTGGCAGGGTGGCAGATTGCTTTGGTTCTGTCGCCTTCTCTTCCAGGAGGAACTAACGGTCCTGGCTCTTCTTCTGGAGGCACAGTGATGCCCTCAGCCAACACGGCCCTGTGGCCATACAGCTTCTGCTCCTGCCCTGCAGCAAGATAGGGAGGAAGGTGGTTCTTTGCCAGTGTTTGGGCAGACAAGTGTTTTTTTGTTGGGGCAGGAGAACTAGTTCCTTCAGCTCTTCTGCTCCTGCCTGCCGTGTCTGTCAGCACTGTGTCTTCAGTTCCTCCCCTTCTCTTTCCTGCTTTCCTTCTGGATGAGATTCACTTCACATTTTCCATCTGTGTTCTCTCTGCCAGTATTTGCTGCCTGACAGCTAGCTCCAGCGTGCAGACTGGATCTGCTCTTGCTTCAAGATCACAAGGTCTTCGCCAGCCGCTACAAGTCCTCTGAGATCCTGGTTTAAAAGAACTTTTGAAGCTCTTGCCGTGGTCCATTTCTTTTTGCCTTCAACACTGCCTGGCAAGCTCTTTTGGCTGCCAACCAAAGAAAGTTCTAAACAAAACATACTTAGAACTTAATTGCACATTTATTTCTTTTTCAGTTATGCTTATGGGCATCCCACTTTTACTGACCACAGATGTCATTCACATTCCTTTAAGCACACAACAGCAGTGCTTAAAGATCATGTCTTATCCATAAGGTGGCCTTGTGAAACAATCCTTATTGCCAGAACAGTTTCACTTTGCATTAGCTCAACAGAAATATATGTTTGTCTTTTTAGTCAATGATCAGCATCATTGTTGCCTCACTAGGTAAGAAGATAGGTGCTTTGTTGACATGACTATAACTCGGTTCGCTTAAAGCAGTCAAACTAAGCATGTATTTTCCTTGTTTGCAAGTTGTGAAACACTCCTCTAGACCATCTCAGGTGAGGAGAGGGGTGACATGACCTCAGGGGGACTCATCTCCACATCCTGGAGGAGAGCAGTGTCACAGGTCACAATACCCACTGGTTCCCCATGGAGGATGAGGACAGTGTTTTGGACCCCAGCCTCCTTGCAGTCCCACATGGTGGGGCAGCCTTCGGTGTAGTGTTGGCTTGGGGGCCCTGTGTGGAGGAGCCAGATATCTCCTGTAAGCATACATGTCAGTGCAAGCCTCTGCCTGGTCCAAAATGTAACCAAAGGGCTGAATTTCCTGTAGCCTGAGCCCGATCTCTCCATCTTCATGAGTTCTCCATCTCTATGCACAGCTCATGCAGGAATTACATTGCAGGTGGCTACTTCTATTCCCCTCCCCTTATTTACCCTATAAAGGATTTCTGTCTTTGCCTGGGAGGTGTTGTCATCCTCAACAGGGTCCCTCTGAAGCTTCTTGCACATCCCAGCATAGCAATTCTATTTCCGACCAACTAGATCAAATGTTTTCTCCCAAATTTGTGCAGAAAATTCTAAGACACCTGTCCAGATCTACCAGCACCTTTGACAACAGTTAGAAAAAGAAATAAATTTAAAACTACAGTAATAACTTCTTCTTTCTCCCAAAGAGAGGAGATGACGTAACAGCACCTCAACTGTAGACCCACCATCCTGTGACAGCCTTCTCTCACCTCCAAATCAAAGTGAGCACAAGTGTTAAGGCTGCGTAAGGTAGGTCATGGCCACCAGACCTAGATTCAGATTAAGTCTGCAAATGAAGTTCAATAATCCTATGGAATAGTTCCAAGTGTGGGCAATTATAGTCTGAAATAATATCAGCAGGTTGCATTTTTAAATATTAACTCCCTGCAGAGACAAGCCCTCAGGTAATTTTATCTTGAGAGGATTTGTTCCAAAAAAAGGAGCCTCTGTTGCTGAACCTTTGTGCCAACAGGAATGTAGCTCAAAATATCTATCAGCAATCCTTATTTTTAAATATTTACTCATCCCACAAAAAAAAACAGTTCCTTTGCTGTTTTAGGGTTTTGAGTGCACCACCATAGACCTTGCCCCTGCTCCTTGTCCTCTGAGCACTTCACAAAATGCTCCATTGGGAACATAGTTAGAGGAATATATTGGGATCCAACATTTCCAACCGCCCAGCCAGCTGGGTGAGACAGGAGAAGATCCTGGGAGCCTTTGTGGCTGCTGGTTATAAATTTTTGCAGCATTGTTCTGTTCCGGGTCAAGATCTTCAGCCATCCCTGCACATACGTGCTGCCATTCACTCTGTCTTTTCTATGGATGCCATGATTCAATTAGTTAGCGATTTCCTAAACTTGTATTTAGTTGCAATAGCTCAGATTTATAATCTCCTCAGAAGCCACCCTCAGCAGCTGAATTCCTTGTCCACACCTGCTTACCTCTTTGCATGCTGGTAAGCCATCACACTTCGTATCATCCCATCAACTAATACTTAAAGTAATTCTCCTCAAAAGACTACAGCTCAGGGAATCACTTGAAATCACTTGTGAAACAATCTTTTAGCGATCATGTGTCAACTTTTTAAGAGCACTGAAGGCATGTGCATTCCCCCTTCCTGGGAGAAGTGACTGTACCCTTCACATCAACCATCTGGGTCTGTCCTGTCCCCAAGCCTGAGGAAGGACCAGAAGTCCAGTGGCTGAACAGCCCCTGTGCACGGCATGTTTATTCTCAGAAATACAGAGCTTACAAACAACCTCTCTTGCAAACAAGCTTTGTCTGAATGGCAGCAGCGGATCACAGAATCACAGAATGATTAAGGTTGGAAAAGACCTTTAAGATCATCAAGTCCAACCATCAACCCAACAGCACCATGCCCACTAAACCATGTCCTGAAGTGCCACGACCAAACGTCTTTTGAACACCTCCAGAGATGGTGACTCCACCACCTCCCTGGGCAGCCGGTTTCAATGCTTGACCAAAACAATCTTGGATGTTTGTTTTGTGGCTGGCGCTGGGGCATGTGGGCATGCTGGGGCATGGCACCTGTTTTTTTGTGTGTGTTCTTCCCTGGAATATCCTAAGCCCACATATGCAGTAGTGTGTGTCACCCACGAGGCTTGCAGGTTGCACAAGGACAGGGTGCAAACTGCCATGTAGTCACCCAAGACAGTTCAGTGGAGTTTAGTGTTTTGAGGTCAGGGCCACAACCCAGAGAAACTCAGCTTTATTCCTGCTTTGCATGCCCAGAAGCGCCCCAGATTGGCTAAGCCATCAGACAGCGGCAGAGCTCTATACCTTTACGTAAGTGCTTAATGGTTAAAGCTGTGGCTCAAGTACAAGTATGGAGGGGAATGAACCCAAGGCTGATAGGAGCAGAGTCCTGTGCTCTGGTCCCGCTCCTGAGAGCTTATAAGGACAAACCTTTCCCCCAGACATCTGGCGTTGTAAAACAGCTTTACAAGCAGCAAGATAATTTTGCTAACGTATTTTGAAGTCTCCCATACCACTTCCTTCCTTGCTGTGACGTTGTCACCTCAAGAGCAGGTAAATCCCACCCTACCATATCCATGCAACAACATCTTTCTGTTAACAGTGTTGCTGTGCCCCCATCCCCTTCTGTTTGCAGTACAATTTTAGTGGCTTTACAGCCACTTTTCACTCAAGAGACTGACAAATCTCCCCAGGCAACTACCTCCCCAGCCTTACTAGCATTGGTGGGAGCCAAGCACTAGTATTAGTTCCCTAGGCTAGTAGTCTGCCTGCATGTGCTCGTGCTGCACATTGGTGAACTATAACCAGATTTGCTTCTTGGCCCAAACCAGCAGAACATGGCAGCTGGGCAGCGAATCTTTAATACAGGGGACTTGCCTGGATTAATCATTAATGACTAATCCATGACCCCCCATATGCCACAGCCATGCAATACCCTACTGAAATTCTTGCCTGAATTCAAACCTGGTATTAACCCCACACAGGTGATCAAAAGATGTCAGCAATCATGTTTTAGATGCCCTTAACAGCCCAATGTCTTTTGCCCATACCCTCTCTCTAGCTGTGGCTAATCTGCAGCGCATCACAGCAGCAAAATAAAACTCAGTTCTCTGATCCTTTCTGGCCCCACAGGAGCCTTACGCATGGAATTAACACTAGGTAAGTGGGACAAAGAAACACAGTCATCAGAACCTGTCACCATATAATCACAAAGGGATTTAGCCTACAAGGACCTAGTAGAGGTCTCTCATCCATCTCCTGGCCAAGGCAGGGTTGACTTCAAAGCCACATGAGGTTGCTCAGGGCCTTGTCCAATCTGGTGGTGATGTTCTCATGGTTGGCAAACCCTTTCCAAATCTTTGGGCCTGTCCCACCATGCTTACAGTGAGCATTTTTTTTCCTTTCCTGGAATGTCCCTACTGCAATTTTAGTTGTCGCCTCTTGTCCTTTCTCTGGGCATCTCTGAGAAAAGTCTGGGTCTGTCTTCTCTATATCATCCCCCTAGGTAACTGAAGGCAACAATTATAATCCCTAGAAACCTTCTCTTCTCCTGTGACACAAGTCCAGCTCCTTCAGCATCTCCTCGTATGCCATGTACTCCAGTCTCATCCATCTTAGTGACCCTCCGCTGGGCTTTGCAGTCGACCAATCTTTCCAACACCCCTCTGGAAGCATATACACAAAGTCCTGCTTCCAGCGAACACAAGCGGAATCAAGTGGTCAGTGATGTTACTCCCCCTCTATTGCAGCATCCATTTCTCCATGTATCACCCCGAAGCTGTCTGTCTGCATAGGCATGATTATCATGTTCATGGCTTTGGCTTTTTTCTGTTTTTTCTGCTACTTGTCACACACCATTGATTCTAGAATGGTTTAAGACCCAGCCACATGGTACTCACCTTCAACCCCAGAGAAATGGCTTGGTCCAGACTCACCCGTGTAGTCAACAGCCTATGTTTTGGGCTTCTAGTATTTCTATTTTTCCATAAGAAAGGACCAAGACTTTTGATGAAGGAAGGACAGAGAAGCTGACTGGATGCTTTTCAGAGCTTTTCCCAAGTTCATGATATAGCCATCTCTGAAGTCATCATTAAGTCCTCATGGAAAGCTGGTCCCTGATAGATGCATGCAAGAGAGATGAGGCCAGTTTTGGGGGAGCTGTTTCACACTTGGGGGACCAGCTGAAAGAGCAGAAAGCTCCCTGTGAGTGAAGCAGAGAAATGGGACAGCAGAGCACAAAGCAAGTGGGGGTTGGTGAGAGATGCAGATTGGTAAATGGAGAAGGACTAGCCACAAGGAGGCTTGAAGGCAGAGAGGGGACCCGTGACAGTGGTGTGATGGAGACAGGGACAGTAGTGAGGAGCAGCAACAGAGCTTGGATAATGCATAAGGAAGCCGCTACGTTCCCCACACGGGAATCGGGCTATGCGGAAGGTACAGCTACTTGTCAATACTCCAAGATAGGCTCTGGGTGATACGTGATTTTTGCACTTTGTCTCTCTCCCGTGCTGGGTCATTCCCCACGATGTGTTTCCTGGAAAAGCCTGGCCTTTTTTAGCACCAGAAGCACGTGGCTGGAGGCAGTTGTTTGCTTTGTGTTGTAGCCATATCTAATCTGTGCCTGCGCCATCCACCACTAAGTTTAACACCAGCAGTATGAAGGAATAATATAAAAAAAGCACACGTCTTTAAACACATCTCAAATAACTAAGCACTGTGGAATGAATCATAAACCGCACTCCCTCAACAGATGAAGAAACACAGGGAAACAAAAACATCAAGTGCAGCAAGGAAGCTAGGTACTAGTTTGTTGCCCTACCCCTCAAGGTTTGTCTGGGAAGTTAACAAAAATGTGTTGACATTCTGTCTTGTTAAACAAGGTGACCTATTTACAAGAAATTCAACCACCCAGGGCTAGAAGTGAATGATAAATCTCACAGGGGATTGAGTAACTTCCTCTTCTCAGGGGGTTAAGCTCTTGTTTCTGATGTGGCGTGGACCCTGCTTCTGAGACGTGTATGAGCAGGAGGGCAAGTATTGTCCCCAGTGGAATCTTAGCCCTTGGATAGCATTAATAACCCATATGGGCAAAAGTGGTTGGGACTTTAACAAAAACAATTTAGGTTATCTGGGTAAATGTCCGGTGGGAAGATGCTGAGAAAAGAAGCAAGCTCTGCCCCATGAGCAGATGAGGTGAATGCTGTGAACATCCCCAGGAGCAGGGACAAGCTCCTGAATGGCTTCTGGATCCAGTGGAGATTAGACGTGAGTGGGGTAGGATGCCACTGACATAAATATCTACCCAGACAGCAGGAGCCCTGCTTGGAGACTAAAACCCAAAGACATACAGAAGACATGTTGTGAGTCCAGTGATAACCTGGGGAGCTGCAACATCCGGGTTTTCCCTTCCTCTGGCAGCACCAGACACCAGGAGAGCTTGCCCAATGTCACCAAAAAGGCCTTGAACAGCACAGCAGTTCCCTCTCCAGTCTAGCAGTGAAGTCCCCCAGAAGATTTTTCCTCCTTGTTTAATCTCATGCTGAGTACACAGACATGTGACATTCTTGTCCTACTTTGCTCTCCTCCCAAGGAAGGAAAAGGTTAACCATCTACAATCATCTACAGTAACGATCGGGGTGGATTGTGCGAAGAGAGGTTGCTGGTGAAGACTAAGGCAAAGAAGTCGTTCAGTACCTCAGCCTTCTCCTCATCCATGGTTACCAGTCTGCCAGTCTTGCTCGTCAGGGGTGTTACGCTTTTTTGACCTTCCTTTTCTGGCTGACATACCTGTAGAAGCCCTTATTATTATTTTTTGTGTCCCTTGCCAAGTTCAGCTCCAGTCATACCTTGGCCTTCCTGACCTCATCCCTACACAACTCGGCAGCGTCCCTGTACTCTTCCCAGGATACCTGTCCCTGCTTCCCCTGCCTGTGCATTCCCTTCTTGCCCTTTAGTTTGCCCAGCAGGTCTCGACTCGGCCATGCTGGTCTCTTGCCTTCCTTTCCTGATTTCTTACACCTGGGCATCTAGAGCTCTTGCGCTTTACAGAAAGATCTTAAAGATCTTAAAGATCTGCCAGCTCTGTTCAGCTCTCTTGTCCCTGGGGGCAGTTTCCCAGGGAGTCCTGTTGACCAACTCCCTGAAGAGCTGGAATTTTGCTTTCCTAAAATTCAGGGTCCTGACTTTGCTCTTTACCTGCCCCATACCCCTCAGGACTGCGAACTCCACCAGTGCATGATCACTGCAGCCCAGGCTGCCTTCAGTCTTGACATCACCAATTAGCTCACTTGTGTGGTGACCAACAAGTCCAGCATCACATCCCCTCTGGTAGGGCTGTCTATTACCTGGCACAGGAAGTTACCCTCCATGCACTCCGGGAGTCTCTTGGATTGACTACAGCTCGTCATGCTACTTTTCCAGCAGATGTCGGGGTGGTTGAAGTCCCCGAGCAGGATGAGCACCTGCGAGCGCGATGCCTTCTGTAGCTGGAGTAAGAAGTCTTCATCAATAGACTCCCCTTGATCGGGTGGCCCATAGCAGACACCAACCACAAGGTTCCCTTTGTTGCCTCGGTCTCTGGTTCTTACCCATAAGCTTTCAACCTGCTCATGGCTATTCTTCAGAGGTGGCTCTTCACACTCTATCCATTTCTTGATGTAGAGGGCAACACCTCTGCCCTTCATTCCTTGCCTGTCCTTTCTGAACAGCCTGTAGCCATCAGTAGCCACACTCCAGTTGTGGGATTCGTCCCACCAAGTTTCAGTAATGGCAACCAGGTCGTAGCTTTCTAGCAGCACGGTGGCTTTCAACTCCTGTTTGTTGCCCATGCTGAGTGCATTGGTGTAGAGGCACTTCAGCTGGGCTGTTGGCCATGTCACCCTCTTAGAGGAACCTCCTTTAGTTCCTCTGAGGTCTTTCTCTGGTGTAACAGGCTGTTGTATCCTAGGGACAGGAATGGCCTGTCCTACATATGTTTCATAAAAGTCATGCATAGTCTCTGCCACCTTCTAATGCAAACACCTTAGGAAAAAAGTCATCATTAGATGGAACAAATGCATAACAAAGCCAAAATGTGAGAATTCAGCAGCTTCTCACCTCCAGAGGTGTCCAGAGAAGAATGAACACTAGGAACATCTCACCATTCCAGATCTCGCCCTTGGAGAAGTTCTTCCCCTTTCCCATCAAGCCCAAATGTCCTTCTTGGCAACCTCCTCTTCTCCTGCAAGGGCTCCTCCTCTCTTTCCCCTTTAGGGTCTTGTACAGAGTCACAGGTACCCCTGTTCCTTGCTTTTGAGGCTTATACCCACACAGTAAAAAACTGTCCTTCAATCACCCTCTCCTTCATTCCCCACTCCCACC
This sequence comes from Phaethon aethereus, assembly GCF_964289735.1. Lineage (NCBI taxonomy): Eukaryota > Metazoa > Chordata > Aves > Phaethontiformes > Phaethontidae > Phaethon > Phaethon aethereus. Next base: position 23,344,142 of record NC_138588.1, on the reverse strand, counting down.
AGACTTCTCCCTTGGCTTGCCCTTTTGCTTCCTCCTGCTTTTGTCATGTACAGTCTAACCCTGGGGAGCAGATGAGCCCAGCTGGGGAGAAAGCCCAGGAGTAATAGACACAGCAAGGAGATGGGAAGCTGCATCTTCAGAAGAAGCTGCAAGGAGGACCAGGGAGCAGGCATGGTGGTGATGGGAAAGGACCAATGGCCCCATGCAGACTGGAACTCAAAGCTGCAGAGTTGACTAAACCCAAGTCTGGAAGCAGGACACCTGCAAGGACACAATGCTGGAGGAAAATTTTTATAAACTTCTTTTTTTTCTATTCCAGCCTTGCTACTTTGAGTTCCCTTTAGCTGAAGAGTGATGTATTCTAGTTTATGCCTGGGTTTGTTATGCTAGCATTCTCTGTGGGGTGTTGGTAAGTCTGAGATCCATGTCAAGGGTTTGGCTGACTCAGGGTCGCAACACGCACTGGCAAGAAGTAGAAGCCTGGGGACAAGAAAAGAAACAGGATGATGCCTTGAGAAAACCCATGAAAGCTACATCGGACTTGTTTGGTAGATTGGTGACACAAGGTGGCGACTGCTCTTTTAACCCTTGACAGATGGCCATCCTTTAAATCCCTGGGCTAAGATGGAAAGAGGCCAGCAAGATGCCAAGTCTGGCCCTAACTTGCAGGCTATAGATAATTAATTAGTCTTTAGGATGCCAAGTACAGCCTGTTCATTCCCTTCTTCTTTCCAACATACCAGTTGGCTTATGCATGAGATTTCAGAGTTGACTCACTGCTGCATTTTCTTCTCTTCCAAAGCGGTGATTGAGTTGGACGTTGCTGGTCCTATTAGAGAAGCTGTTTTGTAACTGAATGCTAAGCCCATCTCTTGCAAGATTGTGCACTCCCGTGGCTGCGTCCATTGCTTCTACTTATCACCATCACATCTGCGTGCCTCAGCAAAGCAACTAGCAGTCATTACCTATTTCTCACATCCGTATTTGTGGATACAGCTGTTAAAAAGCTAAGCATTGCTAACATGCTGGCAGCCGCCCGCAAAATCTGAGCTGCCGGCTGTCTTTGTTTAAAGACAAAACGAACTTGACAGAGCGCTTTCTTGCCTATAGGTTGCATTGCCAACCCGTTTTGGCAGGGCCACACCACTTCTTCCCAAGACCTGTTCATTTCCGCACACAGGTATCCTTATGATGTTGGCCAGGACCGCCTCTGCCAGCAAGTCAGGGGGAGAGAATTTATGTTTCTGATATTTTTGACATTATGGTTGTCAGGTTTTTCAAAAGACTGGTTAAAAGTCCACTTTTGGTTCCTTTGAACTGGGTATTTGCAAGTGGCTTTGCGCTGCTAAGTAGCAGCACTGTGCTAAGTAGCCTCAGAGGGAGGGAAAACCATTACATTAAAAAGTTTTTAATGCAATTAGCTCAACTCAGAAATGGAGCAGCAAGTGTGACATCACTAATTTGCAAACCTGTTTCTCTCACTTATGCATTTCTCTGTGAGGTGTTCTATAGCTGCACAAAAGTCGTAAAGTATTGGTGATAGAGAAAATGTAGCTTTAGACTTGAATACAGTAGGATTCAAATCTCAGTCAAACCAAGCACATGTCCACATTCAACTGTCCTCCGAAGCCTTCGTGATCTTGGCAATGACTCCTTCCATGCAGTACTTTTGGCAGTTAGCTTTAAAAACCTACAGTGAGCCTCTGAAGGTATTGCCGTTTGAGTTTTTCTAATGTTGTTCCCCCAGACCTGCCAGGAACCCATCTGGTAAGGATCCCTGCATACCCGTCACCAGCTGAGGGGTGGGAGAAGATTTCAGCAGGACGATAAAGATATTGTCACAGGTATTAGTTACCACAGGGCCTGGCATTCAATAGGACAATCCTTTGCATTCTGTCCAGGACTTTAGCAGAGTTTTTTATACACAGATGCTTCTTGCCTGAGCCTTAGGGCAATCATGTAGTTAACAGAGTTTGCTGTACCAACTTCTCCAGCAAGAAGTTGTGCCAGATAAGTGTGCTTAGCACATGTGGGGACTCTATGTCCCAGGCACAGCCTGGAGCACTGCCGAAACCCGTGATAGCTTCTAGCTGAAGCCCACGTTGACATGGACATAGCCAGGATCGAGTTTCTTAGCTGGGAAACAGCTGAAGGGGAAGGGGAACCATGTGGTTTTGGAGGAACAAGGTTGGGGAGAATCTCAGGATGCAAAAGAGTTGCTGTGTTCAGTTTCTCAGAGCTGTGAATCAGCCCAGGGCCCTCCCCCACGCTGGAATGCTCCAAAAGACTTCAGCTGAGGAAGGTGAGAGGATCCCAGTCTTGCTGCGGGCAAGGATGACTCAAAGGGAAAGGCACGGTGTGGCTCTCTGGGTGGAGGAGGGTTCTCCCCTCCAAGAAGGCAGCAGAGGTATTTTTTTGTTGCTACTGCAAGCCGGGCTGAGTCGCCTGTTGTTTTCATTGGACTGAAGCGGAAGGGTTGCTCTGGGACACGCAACGAGCCAGGCGGTGGCCGGGAGGCAGCACCAACCTAGCAAATATCTGCCGTTCCCCATCACCGTCCAAGCGCTTCGCCTCCGTCGGGTCCCACTTCCTCTAGTCCCTACAGGTCCTCTGAAGCCTCCTGCTCCTGCAGGTTGCCACCGCTTGGCACTAGGATGAGAATCTCCAGGGCAGAGCTTCCACTCTGGTGCTCCAGCCTCACCCAGGAGGGTCAATTCTGGTCTGCTGAGGCAAGCAAGGAGCAATGGGATGGCATGAGTCACAGAGACATACCGAATTGCCTGCAGCAGTCTGAGAGTGCTCATCTGTGGCAAATGACACCCAGTCCTTTAGTTTTGGGTTTTTTTGACACTGAACAATATCTAGAGTGGCCACTTCTGTGGAAGTCAAGCATGACATATGTCCTGTGCGATGCGCCTGACTCACCAGCTCAGCTTCTCTCTGCTGGAGATCTTTGAGCAGTTATTAAGAGAAATTTGATTTAAACACATAATGGCACATAGAGGGGGTTTTGTCCTAAAATGAGGAAAATACATTCTGCGTATTTGCTTTTACTTTTCTATATTCACCTTCTTATAAGATTATTTTCAGTGACTTCAAATTGTCCTTGTAGCATTTCCCTACCAAAATACATGTTTTCCTGCACAACACTTAGCTGTTTGTTAGCCCAGGCTGTGCTCGTAATGGCCTCAGTCACACAAGCATCGATGCTGGTATAAAGTCTGTATTTGCTCTTCCCTAAAAGAACTTTTTCAAAATTATTTAAAACAGCTGACCATTTTTTCCCACGAAGAGTTAACACACATTTTAATAGTGACCAGAAATATCCACAATCACAGGAGGTCCTAGAAGAAGAATGAAAGGGTGGGATGCAGGTGACAGAGAGAAGGGATATGGAAATCTGTCCAAAATCCATGGGAGGGCGAGGTAGAGAGGAAGGTGGACATAACAGCATTTTCAGGTGCTGGAGATGAGTGTGCGCATTTCTCTAGTCCCATAATCTTCACAGAGCAGGTTTGTTTTGCCCATGTTTATTCTAAGGCTCTGCTTTAAGCAGCAGTGGGATTTCTGTGGGCAAGTCAAGACACCTCAAGGTATATCTCTGAAGGTAGACACAAAGACTGTTAAATGCTTTTTTTGACACCAGCTGCATTTCTAGAGAGTGTTTGCCCTTGAGATCTGTTACCAGGTAAAAATCAGGCCACAGGCAGCTTGCTGGATTGACACAGAGCTGGTTTCCCCAAGGCAGATCCTATGTTCTTTTTGGGATGATTTTGTGGACCATCTTGTCCAAGGAAAGACATGCATCCCTGTTCCTTTATCTCAGGAAGGCAGATGTCTTCTCTCCTAGTATCTCTCCTTCGTCACAGGCTCTGGAGATGACGTTCCTCACCAGTTCTTGCTCTATCACTTGGGTTTTCTCCTGTGACTGTCCCAAAATGCTGCCTCACATCCTGCCTTGTCCATGCAAGAAGACTATAAGCATGAATTTAAAAGGAAGTAGCTATAACGATATTATTTTACGCAGCCTCATGTAAAAAGCATCAGTTGTGGTGGCTCAGGATGTTTTTACCCGGAACAGCTCAGCCCAACTCCCCCCTTTCTCATCTTGACTTTGACTTTGGCCATTTCCTCTCTGACCTTTGGAGCTGCAAATGCTTCAAATCTAACATTCATGCTTAAGACTTTGCCCAGAAACGAAAGGTCCGTAGCTCTGACTATCCCCGCTCAGAAAAACATGAGAAAACCTGTCTTGTTTTTTCCAGAGCTCAACCAACACCATCTTCTGTGGGTGTCACCAGTGTGTGCTTCCACTTTCTAGTGCAGGAACCTCCTGTACATCGCAGGTTTACCCTGACCCGATACACAAACACACATCTCTGGGAGATTGCCTTTCTCTTAATCACAACATATTTTCTTTAGACATTTAACTAAGGTTTACTTACTGACTTTGGGTTTATGTGTGTGTTTGTAATAATCTTTTTTAAGAAACAGTTCAAAAAGCTGTTAGCTTCCAGTTTTCTTTTATATAGCGCTTTTTTAAAGGGCAGGTGTGATGAGAAGCGAACACTAAGAAGTGCTTGAACACTAAGAAATGCTTAAACCCTCTGGAGAGCAGTGGCTGCATTCAGTGGGTAAGATAAATTTAGATATTTTTTGTTCTGAGCTAGAGACTTACTTTTTTTAGCAAAAATCTGTTCATGCACATGTATTAAGTGATAAATGACCTCCTACTGATTGTGCTTAGCCAGAGTTATCCCCTCTCCCACGCAACGTGCCCGTAAATTGCAAGAATCAGAGAAAGTTCGAGGATTGAGGGAACTCTGGAGGTCTTCATCCACCAGGCGTGCACTGAAGGTCTCCAAGGATGGTGATCCCCCACCACTCCTCTGTCCCTTGTCCAGCAGCTCCACTGCTCTCAATGTGAATTTCTTCCCTTGTACCCAACTGGAATTCCCCTCTTTTCGCAAGGGGGGTGGTTGGTTGTTCCCCAGCCACAGGACCTCTCTGTCAGAAATAAAAAATAATCATTTTAAGCTGTTAAATGTTAAGAAATTATTTTCAACCTTAGTTAAGTACTAAAATAGTTTTTAAGGTTCCACCACTGAAATTTTTTACATATATTGAATATAAGCTTTCCTGTGTCTGTTTAATAAAGCCAAATCCATCACATGAACTAAGTGCATCTTCCCAAGAGATGCCCTTGTAACCTTTCAATCTGTAACAAGGGCAAATTCTTCAGAACTAGCATTTTTTTGAGAAAAGAAACCAAGGCAACAGGCCCAGTGGTCTCTGAGATTTCCAGGTAAGCAATTTTTTGTAAATATTAAGAAAACAGGTCCATGTCAAAGTCCTCAGTTCAAGCCAAGAAAGAGTCATTTTAAAACTCATCTTTTGAAATCCAGTTATTTCATTTCAGAACAATACTGGCAGAGCCAGGCTGATCCACAAAAGAGAAATATTTCTTTCCAATTTCCCCAAACCACCCCAAAAGAGGCAACGTACCTACAGGTGGCAACTTCCATGGAAAAGCAGTATTTCCTTACTGATTCCCAGCCCAACGTCTAAGTGCCTACACCAGAGGCATAACCCCAAAATAGGGGTATTTAATTAAACTTTAATCAAATATTACCCTGTTTGGTCCTCGTCAGCATTTTGATGTGCTCAGAGCACAAATGCAGGGGCTGGTTCAGGAACAGGAGAGTCATGACTTGCAGTCAGTGATTTGTTTGGGAGTGGTTTTCTTGCAGAAACGAGCCCCTGGGATTGGAGATGCTTTTCTTAATTAATATCCCTGTAACGACTGAGCTGCAGGGTGCAGGGTGGTGGTGGTGAGGCTAATGAATGCATTCATTCCTAGAGGAACAGCTTGCTCTATTTTCAAAGACATAAGTTTGTGGGCAAGACCAGCTAGCACAGCTGGAGAAAATAAACCATTACAGCTGCAGGAGCACTCCCAAATATTGTAACCACCGTGGCATCCAGAACGTTTCTGAGCCTGGGATGCATTTCTGAAAGCATGGTAGCTGGCAATTCAGCCAGGCAGCGATTACCATTCCCAGAGGTCTCAGCTGCTTCATCTGTGAAGCCCTTACCATGACTGGTCTTCCTTCATCCAAGAGTGAGGATGAAAACCAAAAGGTTGTTGTTGAGTGGTCTGGCCTCACAGACAAAGTGGTGGAGACCTTTTGCAGGGGTGATTGGTTCCCAACAGCCGGTCAGGGAACTGGAGTGTGTTTCTCCAGGTGGAGGTGACACCTGCTTCCAAAACCTGTGGTCATCCCCTGGACAGCACAAGGGACACATGCTCACACCCCCTTGCTGCCACATCTTGGGAAGGAAGACCAGTCCCAGGGAGCCATTTCCACCCAGGTCCCGCTGCCTTTTCTTCTCCCTTGCTTTTTCCCTTGTCCTCTAGCACAGACGCCATATTTCCTCATTACAGTCAGATCTGGGTTTGGAAAGCAAAAACACTGGCTGCAGGTGACTGGCAGGAAGGCAGGTGAAGGCACAAGGTTTCCTGCAATGTGGGGATGTCTTATCGGGCTGTCTATCAACCCTATCGAGCCAAGCATGCGGAAGCAGTCTTGAGTGCTGTTGACTTTGGCCAACGATGGCACCCATGGCTCAGACTGTCTGCATTAGCAGAACCTGTTCCCAAGGTAAGGTGCTGGGATGAATCGGTTGGCATTCACCTGCACCAGCAGGCACCTTGTAAAATGCCACATGTGGCCACCCACCAGTGCAGAGACCTCCTGGGAGCACTGGCAGAGACAAATAAGCCCCCGACCCCTGGCTGCAGCCACTTTGTCCTTCTGGAGCTGGGAAGCAATGGCGCTTCTTGCTTGCGGGGGCAAGATCCAGCTCGGGTTGAAACCACGGACGCTGTGGATCAAACAGAGCTGACAGCCTCTCCCAGCCATTTGCAAGGTTCGGGCTCCTCTGCCAAAACCCCTCTAAGGTCACTCATTCCCTTCAGCTTTCTCTCCCTGAGGCCATATGCAAGTTGTGGCCACTGCTGCTGGTGCTAAGAACTCCCCGTAACCTGAAAGTCAATGACGACCCTAAGATATATGTGCTTTCTCCATGCAGGGCAACTCTGTACCACCTCCAGAGAGGCAGCACTAAGTACCATGGTCCAGAGCTCTGCGCACAGCTTTTCCCCTGCTTCCCTGGGGAAACATCCAGAAAAGCCAGTTGCAGGACAACTTCCAGCACTTGTGATCAGCATCCATGATTTCCAAGCTGGAAACACCCAACAGGCAGTGTCATGGACTGAGGCCTTGCTCATGACACCCCAGCACCCGTCCCTAAGGCTGGCAGGTCCCATGAGAGTCTCTCATACCAGACCCTGTCTGCTTTCTGGTGGGGCTGGCAGGAGACGTGGTGGGATGGCTCCTATGGCTAGAGGGTTGGAGTGGCCACAGGCTCTTTAGGAAGGACAGGCAGGGGAGACAAGGAGGGGTGTGCCCTCTATGTCAATGACCAGCTGGGGTACATAGAGCTCCGCCCGGGGATGGAGGAGGAGCCAACTGAGAGTTTATGGGTCAGGATTAAAGGGAGGGCAAAGACAAGTGACATTATAGTTGAGGTCTGCTACAGGCCACCCAACCAGGAAGACTGAGCTGATGATGCTCTCTATAGACAGATAGGAGCAGCCTCATGCTCACAGGCCACAGTCCTTGCAGGGGACTTCAACCATATCTGTTGGAGGGACAACACAGCAGGGCATAAGCAATCCAGGAGGTTCCTGGAATGCGTTGATGATAACTTGCATCTTCAAATGATAGAGGAGACAATGAGGAGAGGTGCTATGCTGGACCTTGTTCTCACGAACAAGGAGGGCCTGGTGGGGAGTGTGAAGCTCAAGTGTGAAGCCTTGGCTGCAGTGACCATGAAATGGTGGAGTTCAAGATCCTTAGGGCGGCGAGGAGCGTGCACAACAAGCTCACTACCCTGGACTTCAGGAGAGCAGACTTTGGCTTCTTCAGAGATCTGCTTGGTGGAGTACCATGGGCTAAAGCCCTGGAGGGAAGAGGGGCACAAGAAAGCTGGTTAATATTGAGGATCACCTCCTCCAAGCTCAGGAGCAATGCATCCCAACGAAAAGGAAGTCGGGCAAAAATGCCAGGAAGCGGGCATGGATGAACAAGGAACCCCTGGACAAATTCAAAAGCAAAAAGGAAGCCTACAGAAGGTGGAAGCAAGGACAGGTAGCCTGGGAGGAACACAGAGTAATTGTCTGTGCAGCCAGGGATCAGGTTAGGAAAGCTAAAGCCCCGGTAGAATCAAATCTGGCCAGGGATGTCAAGGGCAACAAGAAAAGCTTCTATAGGTACGTCAGTGATAAAAGGAAGACCAGGGAAAATGTGGGCCCTCTCCGGAAGGAAGTGTGAAACCTGCTTACCCTGGATATGGAGAAGGCTGAGCTACGCAATGACTTTTTTGCCTCAGTCTTCACCGGGAAATGCTCAAGCTACACTGCCCAAGTTGCAGAAGGCAAAGGCAGGGACTGGGAGAATGAAGAACTGGCCACTGTAGGAGAAGATCAGGTTCGAGACCATATAAGGAACCTGAAGGTGCACAAGTCCATGGGACCTGATGAGGTGCATCCGAGGGTCCTGAGGGAACTGGCGGATGAAGTTGCTAAGCCAGTATCCATCATACTTGAGAAGTTGTAGCAGTCCAGTGAAGTTCCCAGTAACTGGAAAAGGGGAAACATAGCCACCATTTTTGAAAAGGAAAAAAGGAAGACCCAGGGAACTACAGGCCAGTCAGTCTCACCTCGGTGCCCAGCAAGGTCATGGAGCAGACCCTCCTGGAAACAATGCTAAAGAACATGGAAAATAAGGAGGTGATTGGTGACAGCCAACACGGCTTCACTAAGGGCAAATCATACCTGAAAAATTTGGCCTTCTATGACGGGGTTACAACATTGGTGGTTAAGGAAAGAGTGGCTGACATCATCTACCTGGACTTGTGCAAAGCATTTGACGCTGTACCACACAACATCCTTCTCTCTAAATTGGAGAGACATGGATTTGACAGATGGACCATTCGTTGGATAAGGAATTGGCTGGATGGCCGCACTCAAAAGTTTGCGGTCAACAACTAGATGTCCAAGTGGAGACCAGTGACGAGTGGCGTTCCTCAGGGGTTGGTATTGGGACTGGCGCTGTTTAATATCTTTGTCGGCAACATGGACAGCGGGATCGAGTGCACCCTCAGCAACTTTGGCGATGACACCAAACTGTGTGGTGTGGCCAACTCGTTGGAGGGAAGGGAGGCCATCCAGACGGACCTTGACAGGCTTGATATGTGGGCCTAAGTGAACCTCATGAAGCTCAACACGGCCAAGTGCAAGGTTCTGCACCTGGGTTGGGGCAATCCCAAAGCACAAATACAGGCTGGGCAGAGAATGGATTGAGAGCAGCCCTGTGGTGAAGGACTTGGGGGTACTGGTGGATGAAAAACGGAATAGGAGCCAGCAATGTGCGCTCGCAGCCCAGAAGGCCAGCCGTATCCCGGGCTGCATCAAGTGTGGCCAGCAGGTTGATGGAGGTGATTGTCCTCCTTTACTCCGCTCTCATGAGATTCCACCTGGAGAGCAGCTCTGGGGCCTCCAACATAAGAAGGACATGGCCCTGTTTGAGCGAGTCCAGAGGAGACCACAAAGATGATCAGACAGCTGGAGCACCTCTCCTGTGAAGACAAGCTGAGAGATTGGGGTTGTTCAGCCTGGAGAAGAGAAGGCTCTGGGGACACCCTATTGCAGCCTGCCAGTACCCAAAGGCAGCCTACAAGAAAGCTGGAGAGGGACTTTTTGCAAGGGCATGTAGTGAGAGGATGGGAGCTTTAAACTGAAAGAGGGAAGATTTAGATTAGATATAAGGAAGAAATTATTCACTATGAGGGTGGTGAGGCACTGGAACAGGTTGCCCAGAGAAGCTGTGGATGCCCCATCTCTGGAAGTGTTCAAGGCCATGTTGGATGGGGCTTTGAGCAACCTGGTCTAGTGGAAGGTGTCCCTGCCCGTGGCAGGGGGTTTGGAACTAGGTGATCTTTAGTGTCCCTTCCAACCCAAACCATTCTGTGATCTCCTGAGAAACTCCAGCACACCTGCGTGAGCTCAACCCACCACTGGCGGTGGACAGAGGGCTGTCTTTGCTGTCTTTGCCAGCAGAGAAGGGAAAGCCCCTGCGGAGGACAGCAGGTACCCACCTCACCAAGAGAGCAGGAGCAGGACCATGCTGTCACCCACAGACCCTTGAGCAACTAACCCAGTCCTCAGCAGGACACCAAGGACAGCAAGAGGACAAAGGGCAGATGAAAATACATTGGTTGTGGTACCAGCATGCCCTGAAAGTCAGTAATTGCTGCACCAGACGTTTGGTTTGACACGTTGGCACAAGCTAGCATCCCCCCTTTGTCTGTTGAAACTCCTGGGCGAGCAACATGGAGATTTGGTCCCCAGGAGAGGTTCGGGAGTTCCCACTCACTCCCGTGACCCTGAGGAGGGTGAAAGGAGTGTGTCAATCACAACGAAGCCCAGCAGGTGAAGCCCACCAGATAAAGTGTGCTTGGGCTGCCGAGCCTAGAGAGTGTGGGAAGGGGCGAGCTGTGGATTCCTGTACCAGGACAAGCACCCTGGAGGCTCCAGTCCATCTGCACTGCAGAGGAAAAGCTGGCGTTTCTCCTGCTTTGAGTTCCTCAGACCAAGGGAGCAGGATATTTTGGGTGTATTTGGAGACACTTCTAGGTTTTTATCAGGGGCTGGTGTTTCCCCGCTTTCCCTGTGCCGGGGGCCTGGGTTGCTGCAGCTGTTTCTTTCCTCTTGGTCTCCTGTCCAGCAGCTTTACAGTCTGTGCTGGATCAAGACCTGCAAGTCCAGCCATGGCCTCTGCCCGCTCCAGGCACCCTGACTTGCTCAGCCCTTCCTGGGCTAATCTCCCAGTGCCATCTGCTGTCTGACCCACCACCATCGTAGGGTGGTGGTGATGCTCCTGGCCATCTCCATCCTCAACCTCACTTGCAAAAGAGAGCTGGACCAAGTAGCCCACTGCCAAGCCCAGGTAGCCCCCTCTGCCCCATGCCTAGTAAAGAGCTGAATGTGTCCTCGTCGTGTCATCACATAAGGCTGTTATATTTTCTTCTTTTTTTAGTTGAATGAGTAATACCAGAAGCTGTGCGCTGGGAGAGGCACCCGGAAGAGGGGGATCCCCATCCTCGGGGGTTTCCCAGGCTCAGCCGGACTGAGCCACAACTGGCCTGAGTCAGCGCTGGTGACAGTCCCACCACAGCCAGGTTGGGCTACGGACCACCTCGCTGAGCAAGCCCACTGAGATTGTGTATTTTTGGTAACCATGCTATAGCCGACCTGAAAAGTGAAAAGACCTTCCCCTTTTCACTTAATACAGGGTTTCTTTGTCTAAAGTGCCTACACTCTCCTCGTCTCGAGGGGGAGAGGAAGCTGCAGGACAAAATCCATGTACGTTTTCTCCACCATCCCAAACTGCAACCTCCTGTTAAGCTCCTGCTTGGGAAAGCGTCCCGGGTCCGTGTGCTCCGGTCTCGGATGCCACCTCCTGGCTTTCCCACTGTACTGTGCATCTCGTTAAAGCGCTGTGACTACCGGGAGGACCTCTCCCATCGCACTATCAGAAATAACAAATCCATGTAAAGCCTGACGGATTCAGAGCAGCTTTTGTTCTTCAAGGACCTGACCCGATCCCACGCATTCTTGTAACAGAGTGGAGGCAACTCCTCTAACTAATGAAGAACCCCCCCCAGCCACCCGCTCACCGTTCCCATGTTACAGGCTCTTGTGCAGGAGCCCATCGCAGCGGCGCCTTGGCTGCCAAAGCCCCTCTGGGCTGTGATCCATCACTTTGGGGGTGGGCCCTGGTACCCCTCACCTTTCACCAGCAGTTATTGTGCAGCCTGTGTTTTGTCCCTACAAACTTACGTGACCCCTGTGCTGTCTGTTGTGCATCAGATGTGTCTTTCCGTGCTCACGGTTTGGGGATTGAGACATTTCCAAGTCTCTACAAACTTCTTGCTGGGTTGGGGAATAATTTAACAAGTGGGTGGGTGGCAGGGGATATAAGCAAAGATATTTTTGGAGCTGCAAAAGAGTGTGGTGATATCTGAGCCCAGCAGGTAAGCAAAACTCATGAGAGTGGGCACTGTGCGGTAAGGAAATGCGAGACAAGGAGCAGGCCAGCATGTTCTCTCCTTGCTTGTTCTCCATCATCTCCCAGCTCCTTCTGCCCTCCCAGTGACGTTTCTGGCCTGGGTAAGCCTACTTGTACACCCACCAGCCAAGCCTGCCTCTTCCAGAGGTGTGCTACTGAGTTCATCCATCGGCAAGCGGCTTGGCCATTCGTTTTATTTGGCCACGTGCCACAGCCGGGCTGGGGCTCCACAGAGCTGGTACATGTGATGCTCCCTGGCCGCAGCAGACTTGCTCCCCATCCCCACGGGGCTGGTCCATGTGCATTTGCCAGGGAAATCCCAGTAACATTACATGAGCTGCAGCTTCTTGGAAGTCAGCTGGGAGGGGTAGCTGCTAAAGCCAGAAATTTTGGCGGTTCCTGACGCAGCACGGATCTGAGGCCATCTCAGACATTTCCTCATGGCTGTGGCCATTGATGTCGGCCAAACATATGAACAACTGGGAGGACTCCAGTGGTCCCACGGAGTTTGACTTTCTGGCCAGTCAGGTAGAGTTTAACTGCAGAAAAGAGGCCACCAGCAGGACTGGAACTAACAATGGAGAAGCAGCACTGAAGGCAGAGCTCAGGTTTGGAGACACGCCTGCCTCCCTCCTTGGAGACTCACAAGGGATATCCTCCAGCCTGAGGTCAAAATGGTCTTCCACCACAAAAAGCTTCAGCCCGAGCGAGGAGGGTTGCCTTGGGGAAAGGAGATGGTGACAGAGGCTCGTCTGCCTGCGCTGCCGGTGTGGACCAGCAGATGGAAGTTGTTCGGGTTTGCAGGAGCCATTTTGATCCTTTGCAGAAGCCGCTGGAATCGCTCTTCACCAGCATTTGCCGTAGAAATGGGCTGAAGGCACCAGATCATTGAACCTGCATGACCAAGCCGCATCTGGGTACCCTTAATGGTCAGCAAAGGTATGCAGGACCACGAGGAGAGCATCAGCGCTGCGAGGCACTGCTGGCCTTGGAGACAGGAGCTCTGCGGGTGTTAGATGACCCGTCTCCTTTCCTGTGTCTCTGGTTTCAAGCTGGGTTTTGCATCTGGGCTTCCCACTGACCCCGCTGAAGACGCCCTGGCCTGCTGCAAGCGTGTCTGGCCGGCTCAAACGGGGGCCCGGGCCAGCTCCCCGGCAGCGGCTGCGCCGAGAGGCCTTTCTGCGTCGGAGCAGCTGGGGTTGCTGTTTCCGAAGCGCTCCTTGCCTGGGCCACACGCCGCGGCGGAGCGCAGGGCTTTAGGGAGGAAGTTGTCCCAAAGCGCCCGGATTTATTTCTTTATTGTCCCACCTTCAAAACGAGGAAAAGAAGAGAGGGAGTTTCCAGTAAAATGTAAAATGAAAGCGTGCCCAAACCAGCCTTTTCCCCCATTCCTTCTTCTTCCAGCCCCAACGCCAACCCCCCTCTTCTCTGGCCGCTGTCCCCTGCAGCCGCTGACAGCTCCGGGCAGCGCCAGGGACCGAGGGACCCGGGCGCCAGCAGCCTGCGCCCTTTTTCCCAGCAACGCCGTCCGGCCATGCCACATCCAGCACCGCTCCCCGCCCCGCTGCTTCACCCCCCCCGCCCAGACGGCTGCCCCGGGACCGTCCCTTCGGGCAGGACGCAAGCGGGAGCAGCCTGGGAGCGGCCGGGGCATCGCGGGCGCGCGCGAGCGCACACGTGTGCGCACACACGCTCGCGCCGGATGAGGAGGGGGACGTCCAGGGACCCTCGGAGCAGACGTGACCTACTTTAGCTACGAGGCGAGCCGTGTTGCGTGGGTCCCGGCGTAAAAGCTTAATAGAGCCAGGCGTAAATTATTCATTGCCCGGCCATGTTAATGCATGTGCTAAAGGCTTTTTTTTTTAAGGAAAAAAAAAATCTCCTCTATAATTTAAAGCCTTGCACGCTCCCATCACCAGGCCCCGACCGCTCTCCGGGGTGTTTCCGCTTAGGTGAGCAGAGCTGCGAGATGTGGACGGGGCCAGCAGGGAAGAGCGGGCCGGGCAGGAGCCGGGATGCGGGCAGGAGCCAGGATGCGGGCAGGAGCAAGCTTTGCCTGGACCACAGGCGGGAGATCCCGCGGGGAAGGGGCTGGCAGTGCTGCTCCGGCTCAGGCAGCCCAGGGCCCCGCCGCGAGTCACTTCCCGGAGCGGCAGAGCTCAGCCGAGCCCGTTCCCAGGCACGGTGGCCAGCAGGGCTATTTTTAGACCCGCCTTTTGCTTTTTCTTATTTTCTTTCCCTGCTCCTTGCCTTTGCTCAGCGCTGCCCTCGAAGCCCAGGAAAACACTGATGCCTGGGGGGGGGGGGGGGGGGGGGGGGGGGGGGAAGCTGCATGGGAGGGCTTTAGGAGCACCCCAGTGCAGGGACCCACTGAGCCGAGCCACAGGGACCCCTTGGACGCAGCGGGGAGCCCACCCAGGCCCCCCCGCTGGGATTTAAGCCAGCTGCCTCCAGCGCATCCACAGGCAGCTCCCGCTGTAACATCCATCCCTGCTTTCACCCCGCCGGGACAGGCAGCCCCAGCCCGGGGGCTGCCGTTCCCACGGCTGTTTTAACAGGTAGAGATAAGGCCGGAGGAGGAGCGGGGCAGGCGTGGGGCGATGCGGCGGCTGCAGAGGACGTTTGCCTTCTATGGACATCTCCTCTCGCTGCGCCGCTGGCGGGGAGGGACCAGGCTGGCAAAAAAAAAAACCAAAAAAACCCACCCAAAACCCAAAAAAGCTCATGGTTGCCCTCTCAGGGGCTTGCAGAAGAGCTCAGCATCACCACTCCCATCAACACATGCCCCTCCAGGCAAGGGCATTGCCCTTCGTCGGGGCAGGGGGAGATGCCCCAGGCCCACACGTGGTCCTCAGCGGCATCCACGACCACCCCACATCCCTCTGGGCAGGGCTGCTCCCGGCAGAGGGGGAGCAGGTACCACCGAGCCCGAGCCATCCCAATCCAGACCCAGAAGAACGTACAACAGACCACAGAAAAAGAGTCACAGCAGCCTCTGGGTATATTTTTTTTTTTGTTGCATTTCATATATTATCCAGTTTCACATTCTCATAGGATCAGCAATTATATAGCAACTTATTCTCAAATCTTTTAATACAAGCGAGACAGCCATAGTCATGTAATACTTAAAGCACTTCAATACCAAGCAATAAGATGCTAAAACAAAAATTGCACAATTTCTTGTTTACTATGTCTGACTGAATCATTGTTACAGAAGACAACCCTTCTCTTTCAAGCTTTTAACTAAACATTAACTTATCTTACAGGATTACAATTTCTCTTTAATAATAATAATTAATTGCACACAAACACACAAGAAATTCTTTATGATGCATAAATATTTCCTTATTACACATGGTACAAAAATACTCGTACTTTTTTTTGTTCGGTATTCCCATAAGGATGGCTGATTATTTGGCAGGACTGGATGCTCTCCAATCAGAAGGATGTGGAAAAAAAAAAAAAAGATGTTCGATATTTTACAGCTGTTCTATATATAGAAGTCTGAAGAAGGAAAAAAAAAGAAATAACCCTGACTTTAAAACTGGAGAAGAATGGATGAGAACAGAAACCCAGTGCATCGTACTTGGAAAAAAAAAAAACAACAAAAAATTTTTCAAATTCTTCTGGTCATAGTGGGAAAGGGAGGGCAGAGGTGGGAGAAGGGGTGAGACAAGGACAGTTAGTATTTCTCAAAGCCAAGTCTTCACCGAAGCAAGATGAAAACCTTGATGGATCAATCCGTTGGGCCAAGACCTGTTGCTAACGGTTACACAAACGCTAGAACAAACAAACTTACACTCACACATACACAAGTTAAGTGTTTTAATTCATGCCAGAAAACATGCAAAATCCTTTGCCTTTCGTTTCCTTCAGCCAAGCCGCCAGGGCAGGGCGAGCCCAGGAAAGCCCAGGACTGAGCCCCCCGGCTGGGTTTCGGCACAGCCGGACAGCGAAGCTCAGCCGGGGAGGACGTCCTGGGGATGGAGGGAGGGACGGGGGGGATGGAGGCGGCCCGCGGCGCGGGGCCGCAGCAGCTTCACAGTCCGGGGAGGGGGGATGATGCTGGCAGCCCCGGGGAGGGGAAGCCCGCCGTGGCCGGGCGCCTTGTCCGCTGGCCACCAACCAAACAGAGAGGAGTCTGAACGATCGTCCCTGGCACATCCCTCCGCGGAGAGGCAGGGAGGAGGAACACAAGCCGAGGAGAGAACGCTGCGGGAGAGGAGTGGCGGTGAGCGGGGCTGGCCCATCGGCTCCCCGCGCAGCACCTGCAGCCCCTTCCCCACCCCGGGGCTTGGTGGGTCCCCCTGCTGCCACCAGGGCGCATTCGGCCCCATCACCCATCAAGGTAACCCAGCTGCATCCTTGGGTGGATGCAGAGGGCTGAGCCTGAGCTCCCATCCCTCCTCCCCACAAAAGCCCAGGGACGAGCAAGACAAGGACCCGACTCCATGAGTAATTAATTACTTACTAACAAACTAACAAAACTGACGAGACTTCCATCCTTGCTGAGTAGCTTCAGAGGGAGGATACCAGCGCATCTGGAAAAGAAAGCCACACCAGAGGTCCATGATCCAGGATTATCTCAACCAGAGCCCAAACCTTCAGCTCCTTCAGGCCACATATGAGGTACACCAGGTAGAGATGTCTCCAGCATAAGAAAGGAGGCCCCAGGGTAAGCCACAAATACTTCAGGTGGCATCCCAACCTAGGGCTGCACCGTCCTGACACTACCCGGCGTGCCAGCCCCACACTGGCCAGCTCTGGTGGCTCATGCAAGGACAGACTCAGGCTCACCAGGCGCTGGGACCTCGCCAGGTCCTCCCTTAAGGAGCACAGCAGGATCCCACATGTCTAAGAAGGAAGGTAGCACCCCATCTCAGGGCTTGCCTCGACATCAAGTACTTTCTGCCTAGTGGCATAACCAGAAGGCAGCCCCCAAACTCACACCCAAGCCTGGCCACAGCTCACTACAACAGACAATGTTGCCATTCAAGCCAGGAAAGCTCCTCACCATGAAGCTATCTATGAAGTTTACCAGAAGCGTGCACAAGGAGGGCCTGTTCCTCCCCAGTATGCTCTCACTCCCCCATACACCCCAAGTTTACATCTTTCCCCCCAATTCAGGTTCAGACAGGGCAGAGGAGGCTCACTTTAGGCATTCAGCACCCCAAGGTTGTGGCTGCTCTGCCCTCAACCAGCAGAAAGAGGCATATCAAGGCCACACACTTAAACCAGACCACCTCTACATGACATGCACAGGGCATGAACAGACTCATCTATCACAGAAGAGACCCATGAAGTTTCCTAAACCACAACCCAGCCATCAGGAAAGGCTCCATACAGACCACATCATGGGAAAAACCCGGTAGAGATGCAAACCAGCAAGACTTGGAGGCTTCCCTGGCAGGTCGTTCCTGACACATCTACTGCTCAGGCCTCCTCCTTGCCAAGGAAGGACTGCTGTATGGGGACCCAACAAGCAGACGTGGGAACTGAACATGACCCAACCGAAGAGATACTTTGCAGCCTGTCAGTAGGTGCAGCAAGCTGGCAACATCCAGTAGAATAGCATCAGACCTCCAGGTGCTCCCATTTGGTCTGCAAGAGCAGTACACCAGGCCAGGCCGAGTTTATCAGCTTCATACTTGAGAGCAGCAGGAGAGGACTCTGCCACTTGACCGAGCACAGACCCAGCGGCAGGAGCAGCTAACAGAGCTTGGTCCTGATGCTGTTTGCAAAGGGAGCTGAAACAGAGCAGCCATCTCCCCTCTCCTCCCTCCCAGCTGATGGGAGGAGGGCACAGCCCCAGTGCAGACAGGCTTCAAGACCAGCAGGTACATTTGGGGCTCTGGGTACCAGCACAATGATGGACTTTGCTCTAACATAGGTAGAAGAGAGGCAGAAAGTCCCCTAGAGCCCAGTGTGAACTGTTCCCCTTGCCAGACCATCCTGGAAAGGTTGTCCCCTTGCCTGAACAATCCTGGCTAGATGCTCCCCTCCCAATCACATGTACCACTCCAGGGCCAAAGGGGAAAAAAAAAAAAAAAGACAGACCCCAGTATTCCCAGACCAGCTCCAAACCCTGTGCATGACACTGTCACACTAAGAGGAACCCTCGGCCAAGGACAGGCAGGCTTTCCTGAAGCAAGATCCCAGGTCAGTTGGGCAAAGGAAGAGTTGCAGCCACAGTAAAAGCATCTAGTTTGGCCCCAGAGGCTCTGGAGCTCATCTAACCCCAACACAGCTGATGCGCTACTGCCACACCAGCAAGGGCGATTCTGCCAGCCTCTTCCTAACAGGGCTCATGCCAGAGTCAGGTCTCCCCTGCAGGCGGTAAGCACGCAAGAGACATCAAGAAAGCCACTCTAGGTTGAGATGACAGCTGGCAATGAGAGGGAACAGGACGTAGGCTGCCCAACCGATGCACTGGATGCAGCAAGACTTGTGTTGCATGTGCCAGAAGTTATCCAGGAGTGGAGATGCAGACCTCTGTTCCCAACCCCAGCTGCCTGAGACCTCAAGAAGCTGCACAAGACCTCTGGTCTTCAGAAGAGACAGAGCTGAAGACCAGGACACCCAGAGACTCAACAGCAGCCCTTGGATTACTCTCCAAGCTAGGCACATTCTCAGTGGGTCCCTTCAAAACCCTACTCCCTTTACCCCTGTAAGAAGCAGAATTTTGACACCCAATTCCTTTATACAGAGACACACAGCAAACGGCCAAGACCTTGACACGCCAGCTTCCCTACAGGAGCTGGAGGGGACAAGAAGCACACATCTCCCAGAAAACACAGCTGCCTGCAATGGCCAGATCCTCCCTCCACCATCACAAGGGCTGTGACACCAGCAGCTGAGGTCCCTGAGCTCACGCTTGGGGCTGTTCAGGTGCCTCCTCTTGTGATGCTTCCTACAGGGAGGAGGCCTGCAAGTTGCAGAGGCTCTGTCCTAGCAGGAGTCTCTCACCAGCTCGGTTAGATGTGCTGGATCCCAGGCTTCAGCTCCAGGCTCAAGGCAGCTGTCTGCAGCCAGACACGCTGGGCTGGTTGGACTCCTTGCCAGACACCTTCATGAGGCCAGTGGATGCTCCCAGCTCGCCCCATAGCTTGCTCCGTGACACAACAGCCAGGTGCATCCCAGTCAGTCCAGCCTCAGGGCCTCACCTAATGTCATGACCAACGTGCTATCCTGGTGCCACGCGCACCACGCCTCCACTTCTCCGGTAGCCTGCGAGAGACCCAAGCTGCACCCTCGCTCCCTGGCCTGGGGCCACCACACGGCTCTGGGGCACGGTCCTCTCCTCACACCAGCATGGGCCAGGAAGGCTCACAGCCCGCTGCGGGCAGTGGCATCGATGACACCTTATGGGGCCACCACAGCAGCGACCAGGGCGAGGACCAGCATTACTTGCTCCCCACCAGCCCGGTCACCGGGAGCTGCTCGCTCAGCAGAGCCACATCTCCTCGGCAGCCAGCAGTCCTCCTCCCCAGCCAAGGACTCCCACGCCGGCACCGCTCCCCTCCACAGCTGGAAGCGGTTTCCTCCTGCCCCGCGGCAACAGGAAACTCCCCCTGCGTTCGCGGGGCTGCGAGCGCTCGGCCGCCAGCGCTGCCTCCGTCCCACGCCGGGCCCGGGGCGAGCAGCACGGCCGTATGCAGGCAGGCACAGCAGCTGCACGCGTATGTGCAAGACGGCCGCCCCACACACACCCCAAGGCTCCTCGAGCCTCTTTATCCCCTCCTCGGGGGGCCTGAGCCAGCTTCTGCCCCGCATGCACACCCCACCCCAAGCCTGGCCAGAGCCTCCAGCATCTCCAGGTTCAACAAAGTCCTGCTTTTCTCCTAAAACACGCGCTGTTGGTGGCTCTGGCACTACCCTCCACTTCTGACGGACCATCTCTCCTTGCCTTTCTCCCGGCGGCCGCTCATAGGCGCAAACCCGACCCACAAGTGGTGCAGCTCAGTAGCCAGAAGGGCTCAGCCTGGGGGCTGGCAGGAGCTGGTGCAGACGCCATGATCCTGGGCACAAGCCAAGGCTCTGACACACCGGCAGGGTGAGGGGATGTCCTGCCAGGTCTTTTCATCCCACAGAAGGATTAAAGTCCTTGATGGGATGGAGCAGGAACACCCCCTCACTAGGGAGGCTGTTTCTGAAAGCAGCAGAAAGCACTGCAAGGACCAGGTCAGAGCCAGCAGCTAGACAAGAGGACATGCTCTTTTAGGACAGCGGCACCTGCCAAGGCAGTTTTCACATCCCTCAAAGAGTCTCGGGCACCTCTTTTTACCAGCGAGGGTTGGCGAACAGGAGGTTCCCGGAGCCACCTGCAAGAGGACACCAGCACAAAAGACTGCGTAGGGTTGTCCCAAGAGCATTGCGACCCGGCAGGCCAAGCTCCCTGTAGGGAGCAAGCTTCTCCGAGGGCTTTCGGAAGATCCGTTATCTCTCAAAATAGAGAATCTGTCAATGAGGAAGCGGAGGAAGAGTGGATGGCGACATCCAATGCCGGGCGAGGAACGCAGAGCAAGGGAGGCTTTTACTGGAAGAGACGCAGTTGTTTCTGGAGCTGCATTAGCTCACAGTTGGAAAGGAGTCTGGCCACGCCACTGAAAACATCTCCTGCTCGCCCACCCATAGGGACGGGAGACACCACCAGCCGACTGCAGCCAGCCTTGCGCTGCCGCGTTCAACATCTGTCCCAGAAAACAGCTGGAGAAATTTGTGCCTCTACCTGCCACCTTCCAGAGGTCAGGTGAAACGTCCAGAAGGGAGGAGCCTCTCCCTTGCTGCAGCACACGACCAGCGCTACCTAAAAATCACAAAGAAACGATAAATTGGGCAGATAAGCACCCCATCAGTGCTTCACTCTCCTTGTCAAGTCCTCCACTGGCACTCCCAATTACCCTCAGAATTTAAGTTTCCTCTCTTGCCCACTGTGCTTACGGAGAGGAATTCCTTCAGCAGGAAGAGAGAGGGGAAGGGAGGACCGAATACACAGATCCATCCTCAAGGCACCTCTAGCTTGGGTGGCCTGCCTCTCCTCCTTAGTTACTTCTAGGTCTGCTTATCTTTGCTCTGCAGTCAGCCCCAGCATCTCACAGAATCATTGGGGTCGGAAAAGACCTTTAAGATCATCAAGTCCAACCACCAACCCAACACCACCATGCCCACTCACGGAGTTCAGGACTATCCCTAATAACTGGAACAGACCCAGCCACCTCTTCCCCAGGTAGCAGAAAGGCTCCCTGTCCGGGATCAAAGCACTCCGTTGTGCTTCTGGGAGCTGGTAGGACCCCAACAAGCATGTCTGAGAGCTGCATCTAGTTACCAGCTGCTGACATGGCATCTTCAATTGTGCTGCTGAGACAGCATCACCCCGGCAAGCCACGAGCACTCCGCGGTCACCATGTCCCCCAGGCTGCACGTCACTGGTTGCAAACCTTGGCCAGGCTACACTGGTGGCCAGTAAGAGCTGCTCTGAGCAACCTGATCTAGGTTGAAGATGTCGCTGCTCATTGCAGGGGGTTGAACTAGATGAACCTTTAAAGGTCCCTTCCAACTCACACTATTGCATGATTCTATGAAACATAGCTGATGGGAACATGACCCAGGGCAGGCAAAGACATCCATTAGTGCTCTCTGGACACACACTTCCACCCAAGCCACCCACTTCCAGCATCCTTCAGGAGGCTGGGTTGAAGAGACGAGCATCCAAATGCTTGCACGCTGTGCAAGACCCAAGCAGCTCAGCTCACCACCAAGAAAACCTTGCTGCAGTCAAATCAAGCACACACATCTCCCCAGGCAGCTCTGGTGAGGGAGAGCTGGAGGATCAGCACATCATCTCACACCACATTGAGGAGCACACAGAAGGCAGGCACTGATCCATCCTATTGCTTAGGAGTCATCTTTTAACGTCCATCCAATGCCTTGTACCTCTCTGGGCCTTGAGGCAGCTTATGCTACAGCTTGTGGAGACACTCTCATCTCGCAGACAGCGGCAAACAGGCATTTCTCCTTTTCCCAGAGTGGAATTGAGTTGTGCTGCTTTCCTTTAGGTTGAGCTTGCCAGGGAAAGCCAGTGCTGGCCACAGGTCAGGAAGTCACTTCTGATGGCATCTCTGTCTAGTTCAACTCATCAGGTACAGTTTAGCAAGACCAGCTGCTCAGCAGGTACCTGGAGGAGCCAAGAACATCTCCTGCCTGCTTTTCTCTGGGTAGGAGGAAACGTCTGGCTTGGGGAGAGCTTGCTCAGGGCCTCTTGGCCAGCTATGCCAGCACTAAATTACCAGAGTTTAGGAAGACACCATAGCTATGAAGGTCTTGAAGAGTGCTTCACACCTCCAGGAAGCATGGAGATTGCCTAGAAAAAGTTATCCAGGGAAGTCCTGCATGACAACCCCAAACAAACAGGCAACAAGTTATTAGGCACAGAAAATCCACCACTGTCTCCAGCCTCCCGTTCCAGGGAGGGTCTATCACAGCTTAGCTGCCACAACATGAAGTTCAGGAGATTTTGCAGATGGGACCATGAAGTGAGTCCAGAGGTCAGTGGTTCACAGGGGCAGGTTCCCCATTGTCCAGCAGATCTACCATGGTGGCCATTGCTTGATGCTCCAGGGCTCAGCCAGGCCTGGAGGTGGTCACACCCCCAAACAGCAGCATCCCAACAGAAGGCAGTACTTGAGGAAGAACACAGCACCTGAGCCCACCCTGGCAGATCTTCCCCATGCTCCCAGTTCTCCAGGGCCAGCACCAGATCACAGCCACTGGGATCTGCCTCACATCCATCCGCAACAGCAGCCAGTGCTCAGGAGATCCAGCTTGCTCCAAGCCAGCCCAGGCAGCAAACAAGAGGGACAGGTTCTCTTGGAGCACTGACCTCTCCTTCCATCAATGGGCTCTGCCTCAACTCAGTGCTGGGAAGCCTCAGGGTCCTGCCGGGCTCTTGCACCACTACCACCACCAAGCCATGATCCAGGACTGCCCCTTCCACCCACCACTCACTTGGACAGGTCCCAGCTTCAGAGGCCCACCTCCACCAACTCCTCGAAGCCTCCAGACAAGGCTGCTGCCAGCAGCAGCAACGTGGATGCTCTGAA
This sequence comes from Phaethon aethereus, assembly GCF_964289735.1. Taxonomy (NCBI): domain Eukaryota; kingdom Metazoa; phylum Chordata; class Aves; order Phaethontiformes; family Phaethontidae; genus Phaethon; species Phaethon aethereus. The sequence continues at coordinate 23,320,849 of NC_138588.1, read as the reverse complement.
GGCACCTTAGGCAGCCCACCCCCAAAAAGATTGGCATCGGTGAGCTTTCAGTCCATGACCTGCTCCCTGCCTTAGAAGCATCTACCACAGACACTCTCCCAGGCTCTCAGTACCCAACACGTCAGCCTGATCTCCTACAGGCACCATGTGGTAACCACCACCGGCCTCACCCATGTTCGTATAGGACAACCTGCATCCAGCTGCTGCTTTCCAGGGCAAGTCCTGCCCATAGCAAGAGTCCTGCCCTCAAGGGTGCTGCCACAGCTGGAAGCATCTCTTTGCAGAAGAGCTCCAGGAACTTCGATAACCCCTGGCTTCGCCTACCAGCCACCCAGAGCCTGGCTTAGAGGCACCCCAAAACAAGTGGTTTCACATCAGAGAGGCAATGCAGCCCAACTCCATCACACAGGCGACAGATGAAACTGTTCACCAGGTCCAAGCAGAAAGAGACGAGCTGTATCATTGGCTCTACGCTTTTGTCAATCCCTCCTCATCTTCCCAGGAGACCAACTCTGCACATCTTCGCACCTCACAGACTTCCAAGGTCAAAGGCAGACCTGGGCCCCCATCTTTGATGACTTCTTTCCCCAACATCACTGCCACACAGAGGGAAAAAAGTCTACCCAGAACCACTGCAAGGAGAAATGAGCCAGGACTCGGTTCCTGCAGGTAGAGCTGTCCACAGCAACCATCCTCCCTGCCAATCAGTCCCAGGCCAGGCCATCTTCCCTCTTCTCAAGCTCCCAGTTTCCTACACCACTCCCATCTCTCCCAGGCTGCCGATTCCCATCGTTACAGCTCACAAGACCTGCGTCCTGCCTGCGATTTCAGGTTGCAAGAGAGAAGCCAAGCTCCAGGTAGGAACTTGCTCCATTTCCAGTAACTGGAGAAGAAAGAGGTGAGATTAGACCCACAATTAAGGGCAGGGTCTGTCCCGGTATGCAATCCTGGAACAAAGTGACCGGCAAGTGCTGTTGTCTAACGTGCCCGCTAGAATTTAGTTGTGTGCTATCACTATCACGTCACTCACCTCCCCCACCGTGTGCCAGGAGTGAGGTCAAGGTGTATTTCTGGTTGCCCTCAAAGGGTCGTGGTTGGGGAGAAACCAGGTTTCTTTCAGACCGAGTGGCAGGGTTGTCTCTGCCCTGGCTCAACCGGGCTGCTCCCCTCCCACCAGCAGGACCTGGCTGAGCCTGGCTCAGCTGGGAGGAGTTGATGTAAGATGGTGCCATGCTGTGTGCGCCATGTCATGTGCTGCCAAGTTGGAGATGTGGGTTAGAAAAGAAGGCCTGGTATCTCATTCCCCAGGCTCTGGTGGGTGGGTAGCGTGAGGCCCATGCACTGGGTTGCCAAGGAGATACGGGCTACAGAGATGGGCAGAAGCTTGCAAATCCCATGGTGTACCTTGGAGGAGAGATGGTTACCTTACCAGTCTTTCCAGACGTGGCTGCCATCATGCTTAACACTTCTAGGAATGGAGCTGCCGTACAGCCACTGCACTAGCTGCAATAAGGCATCACTAGGGTGTCCCATCTCCAGGGACAGCTCTGAGCTTCGGGGCTAGCCTGCGCTGGCATCATGGCTGGAGTTCACTAGGGACATCAAAGGAGGGATTTGAGAGAGGGTGGGAGGGAAGGCAGATGGGACAATCTTCAAGTCAGCAGAGTCCCCACAGGTAGAGGCTCTCAGTGTGCAGGGCCAGGCCACAGCCACGTCTAGAGCAGCCTGCCGGGAGCGTCGGTGCGGCACAGCGGCACCAGGAGCACCAGCCATCAGTCTGGCCCGCGAGCGGCTTACCGACGGCCGCCAGCGCGCGAGCCGGGGGCCGGCCAGCCTGGCGCCGTCTCCTCCCAGCCCTCCGAGCGGCTCTTCAGGGGGTCGCATAGGCGCGCCGCAGGGGGAGGCCACCTCCTCTCCCGCTCGCTACCGGACTCGAACACAGAGCTGCGAGAGGACGCGCACTTGGGGTTCAAACCTTTTGCAGAAAGCTCTCGGGTTAGCTACAGCCTCCGACCTCACGCCCGCTTGGGGACCGATTCCTACGGAGCTGCTACAGCTCCGGCCATCCCCGTGGATGTCCTCCAGCCAACACCAGTCGTGGGAGAAAGAACCATAGCTGTCCTGGAGGACAACCCATGCGCCCATCACCCTGCCAGCGAGGCAAACCAGCCCCTACCAGAGAGGTCAGAGGGCTCGGCACACCAAGACTAAGGTTACAGCTTTTAGCCCAGTTTGTGAGCCAAAGTCATCCCACTGACTCGCTCCACCCTGCCTCGGCTCTGCAAGGGAGAAGGCTCCAGCCTGGAGACCAGGCAGCTCAGACCTGCCGGCCTGAGTAATGTTTAACCCCATGAAACTTTATTGGTAACATATCCTGCGCCAGAATGTCTCCCTGCGAGGTCACTGCCGGCTCAAGCACAACGCAGCAAGGAGCAGCTGTAACTGCTGGGCCAGCCCAGCTGCTCTTCAGAAGAGAGCTGGGTCTGGCCACGGCCTGGAGGGGCTACGCTGGCTTCCTAAGGCTTAGGGGCATCACTTATGGACCTCCTTGGGCAGGGAGTCCTACCTATACAGGGAGCTCCCTAGAGCCTCAGGGTCATTCTTCAGGCCAGAAGACCTCTTTGAAAGCTAGCAGTCTGCCAACTGGAGGGCAGGAACCAAGACCCCAGTTCCTGCGAGAACTGAGACTCCTTTTCCCAGAAGGAAAAGGCTCTGGCTGAAGGTTGCCTTGATACTCCCCACTACTTTAGGAGAGCAGAGTTTTCCTCCCCCACCAGGCACCATAAAGTTTTGGTGTCTAACCCTTGCACTCGGGGTACCCATACAGTTACTGATGATCGTCCTTGAAGGAAGTGCAGTAATGGTTTCACCCGCCCCAACCAACCCTCAGCCAGGCCAGAGGGGTTTTTTTCCTGGTCCTCCTTGCCAGGGGTGATTCAGCACACAACAGCCCTTGTCTCCACTACCCTACACTCAAGGGGCAGGGAAAGGAAGACATCTGCTCTCCTGGGCAACCCGGGAGCAGAGCACACTCCTGTAGTTGCGGGCACCATCTGTAACTTTTGCAGAACACCAGCAAGCACAACCCTCCCAGGGAATGACCAGCCTGGCTCTGGAAGGCTCTTGGTAGAGCAAGCCAGTGCCTGGTCCTGCCCTGGGCCCCATGTATTTCTTGCTTACCCTGCAGGAGCTTCAGCCCAACACTAGTTCACCAGTAAGAGGGGCAAAAGCAGAAGAGGCCTGCGGATGTGCGAGGGGCAGGATAGACAAGCCTACAGAGGCCAGGAGCTTGCATCCCCTCCACTGCCTCCAGATTGCATTTGGGAAACAAGCTTGGGTTGAAGCTGGGCAGTTACAGTCAAGACACTTGCAGGAAGCGAGAGGATGCCAAAGGGCCAGCTGAGCTGGCCATCGGCCAGGTGGACAAGGTGAGGGGACGCTGCTCTTCCCCTCAATTTAAGCAGGGAAAAGTGGAGCTGAACACCCTCTTTGGCAGGGCAGAGCGCAGAGGTTAAGCCCCGACACTCTGAGGTCTAAGCCCAGAGTCCCACTGCCCTCGTCCCCCATGGCACTACTGCCAGAGCAGAGACCGAAGCAGGCAGAGCACAGCCGGCCGGTAACACCACGCAGGGCAGGGACAGGGGCTCCATGTTCTCCTGTACAAGTGCTCCAAACCAAGCACCTTAACCCCGTATTAGGACACTGCTTCTCTGTCTTGGCTTTCCCTTGGCATTGCCGTGCTTTCAGGGACTTCACGCTCAGCAGGGCTGTTGGTCTCAGTACATTAAAGCATTCCAGTTTCAGACCAGTACAGGCATCCCTGCGCCTCCAGCTCTCAGCAAGCATACCCGGGGACACCAGGTTGTAGCAGCTGGTTGCACCAGCCTTTCCAGAGGCTCCTACACGGAGTCGCCCTCTCTAGCCTGCATCCATGGGACCACTGTCCCATCAGAGTTCCTCACTCTGGCAAGGCTCCGACCACCCACCTGCACAACATCCTCCTCCAGCTTCAAAAGTGCTGGAGTCGCTTGGCCCAAGGGGGTCCCAGCTGAGCCACTCGGCTTCAGCACTGAGCTAAGCCTGTTGCCTTCACTGTGACTCCAAGGAGGACATTTCATAGCTATTTCACTTGCTGGCAGGAGGCATTTCCTCCCAGCAGTCCCACAACACGCTTCTCCGGCCATGGGGATGAGCCAAGTCGGCCAGAAATAGAGCCCTGACTTCCTCCCGTCCGCCTGCCTCTCGCGGAGAAGCGGGCTGGACCTGCAGGGTCAGAAACCATCGCCCAGCTCCGACCGCTCTCGGCCGCGTAGACTTCTCCCCTGCGGTTTGCTCAGGGCTGGGGGGGCCTCTCCGCACGCTTCAGCCGGGAGGGGGCTTTGCCCAGGAGCCAAGGGGCAGAGGCCAGGGTCAAGCTGTCCAAGCAGAGACCCACGGGAGCGAGGAGAGCCCGGATCCTGGCACAGGAGGCGGGGAGCGACTCACCTGAGCGTGAAGAGCAGCGGCCGCAGCGGCAGCCGCCGGGTACGTGAAGGCAGCGTGGGGGATGGCGGGGGTTAGCTCTGTGGTGTACAGTGGGTAGGGAGCCCACGCCTCGGGGGACGCTGGAATGAGCGCCGCTCCAGTCAGGTCATCTAGACGGGAGGAGACAAGGTGACAGCATCTCAGTAGCCGGCCCCAACAGCCTGCTTTGGGGACAGGCTCTGGAGTCCCAACCCCGAACTAAGGCTTTGCGCTGCCATCTCAGCGAGGTGTAGCATACAGCACCCCCGCAGCGTCTCTGTGACCGGCTGCTCCTCTGGCCTCTCGGCGGGGCCGAGAGGATCCAGGAACACACTGCATCACTGCTCAGCACCCCACGCAGGCTTTGGGCAGGCTGGCTCACGCACACAGCAACAGGGCTGGTGCCACGGGACGGCGGGACAGACAACAGGGCTCTCGGCACCACGTTTCAGGCTGCCCAGCCAGCCTCAGTGGGGCTGCTTGCCCCACCAGGCCACGCTGAGGGTGCATGGCACGGGACTCGTCCTTTCTGCTTGGCACCTAGGCATGGTTTAGAGGATGTCTGGTGTCGCTGGAGCTACCAAAGCCAACTCTGTTCTCCCAACACTGCTAGTGCTGGCCAGAAGCCTTATCAGATGCCTGTTTTTCTCCTGCAACCCTAACATGCTGGCCTTCCCGCACCAGGCAGGTTTCAGCCAGACCATACGTGGGTATGGTTTCCTTTCCACCCTGGCAGCATTCCCAGGGTTGGGCATCTCCCAGGTTGGGCCAGCCACGGCCTCAAAGTCCCTCCCAGCATACTCACAGGGGTCCCGTGCAATGAAGTGTGCACCCAAGGCAGGGTGGATATTGGTGGGGTTTGGTGTGGCCATCAGCTTGCTCTTAGCCATCTTTGTGTTGGCTTTAGCAAACTCTAGCCGCAAGGTCTGGGGGTTCTCTGGGTCGAAGCGGATGCCCTGTCACAGAAGAAAGCACAGGAATCTCTCAGAGGTGATGTTTCCAGTCCAAGCACAGCCTGTGTCTATTCACAGAGCAAAACCCAACCAGGGAACCGAGGCCATCATGCTGCAGTCACATGCACAGATTTTTGTCACCTCACTGCAACACTCAAGCTCCCACATGCTTGTATTTCTATCTTTAGCTGGCCTAGGACCACTGCTTCCAACGTGAGGGACACTCTTTTGCTCCTTACATGCAGTTCACCGACCAGCATAGTAATGATAGCTACCAACACTGGCCAGGAAAGACCTGTCCACCAGAGCTGGGATAACCCCATCTATACTGGAGCTCCCACAGCTTACTGCCAGCCTGGGCAGAGACACCAGCACATGTGCCCGGGGTAAGATCTCCAGCAGAGCAGAATTAGATCAGCATGGCTTACTGCCTAGATCCAACTAACTTCTGCAGGCCCGCATGGGATGGGGATCATTCTGGCTGTGCCTGCCATGTTGACCATCCTCAAGACATTTTCTTGAGCTGCAGCAGTTTGGAAGTGCCGGGAAAGTGCTAAAGAGCCCGTACCAGACAGCTTTAGCCCTGCCATTGAAACAGCAGCATGGGAAGGCTGGTTTACTTCCTTTCTGAAGGAAGTACCTTCTGGCTGCCAGAGTCCAGGACAAGGACCTGCTCTGCTGAACTGCGACACGCTTTTCATCAGGGCATTTGGTAAGTGAGGCTTTAACGAGGCCACTAGCACCAAGCAAGTCCTGCAGCCACCTGACAGACCAGCTTGACAACAAGCCTGCTTCACGACCCACATACCCTGATGAGCTCCACCTAGAGCCTCAAAAAGCTGATGCTAAACACAAGTTGAGCTCCACCTGCCTCGTTAAAGCATTAAAGAGCATCAAATGGGTATTACCCTATGCCTGTATAGGCCTGGGAACCACCTATACCCCCAACACCTCTCTTCTCATCTGTTTCCTCAGGGTTGGTTCATCAGATCTTCAGAGGAAATCTACCTGCTTCAGGTACTCCAAGCCAAGCTCAAGTCAAGCAGTCAATCTAGGATGAGGCCCCACCTTGGTGCTCAGCACAGACAGCAGGAGGAAAAGCTCTTTGAAGAGCAGCTCTAGCCACACATCAACAGTCATAGGTAATCTATGCTCATTTGAACAAGGTGGGGGGGGCCCTCTCAGTCCACAACTCTTCCCCGTACAGCACTTAATGGATAAGGAACAGGATTCACAGCCTGGATCCTGTTATCAGAGGCCAGCTGTTGAGTAAGGAGGTACATGCCAACTCGAGAAAAGTAGCCTTAAACAGCTCTCCTGCTTCCCTGGTGGGATGCTGCAGGACCATTTATCTTCCCTACTCAAAGTTCACAGCTGAGACACCCTGACCTCTCCTATGCTACAGTCAAGCCAAGCATCACTCTAGCCCAAAGCTCCAGGTCTAGCTCCAGCAGGGCGCATGGGGCCCAGCCCTCCCCAGGGCCTCCCGGCACATCAGGTACTCACATTCAAGGCATTCTTTGCTGCTTCAGCACCAGCCCGGCTGTCAAAGGTCACAAAACCAACTGGCTAAAAGAAATAATGCTGATTTCAGTTTGGAAGCCTATTCCAGCTCCTCAGACTACCCTGCCACCCCCTCTGCCCCAGACAGCTGGCAGCAAGGAGAAGAGGCCATCTAAAGCTGCAGAGCTTGAAGGGTCTTGGGTCATCAGCCCAAGATTCCTGCTCTGCATCTGCTCCCACCACACCAAAATGCTTTGGCGTTCCTACACATGGGGACACTGCTCACCCTAGTAGCCCCCACCAAGGGTACACCTTGCCCATAAGGCCTTGATTAGGATGGGATTGGGGAAGGTTTCTGGCAGGACAGGGTTTGAGGCTGAAGCATATATGGCCTTGGGCAGCAAGAGAAAGTATGGAGCCATTCAGCAGATGCTGAGAGCTGGGGGTGCCACCAGGTCAGTGGAGGTGAGCAGAACCCAGCTATATATGAGGTGCTGAACACAGACAATGCTTTACACAGTGAAATGGTATCTGCCCCCACCTCCCAGCATGTCTGGTTTTCTAGCAAAAACCAAAAATACCCAAGCTGGAAGAAGAAGGTACCTGCTTTGATGTTAGCTTGATCAGTGACCCTTCATAACCCTGCAGAAGGGAAGAAAGCAAGTCAGCGTCAGGTTCCTGAAGGAGCCAAACTACAACCGAGACATGATGCGACAGCTCCAGGAGTTCCTGTAGCACCAAACCCTTCACAAGGCAGGGTTTGCAGCAGGAGTAGGTACACTAACACTTCTCTTTCCCACCAAAAAAGACGACTGAGATTAGACTAAGGGCAGAGCAGGTATCTTAGCTAGTCCATTCTGGCCCTTTGGGAAGGAACCCCATTTTCTAGCTCTTTGTCAAGCTACTAAAATGAGCACCCTGCCTGGCTAGTGCCCAGAGACCACAGAGCACCCTGTGCTAGAAGAGTGCAGACAAGGGAACCCCACTTCCCCCAAGGACAGCCTAGGTGGTGGAAGGACAGTTAGGGGATCAGGACACATCCTCAAGGAAGGGCTGGTCCAGTTGGGCAGCAGGGCTGACCAGGCAGCCTTCGTCAAGTTTGGAGACAGCATCATTTCAACAACAGGCTCCAGGGGAGGTTACCCAGCTGCGCGCAAGCCATAGAATACCATGCTGGTTTCATAACCAGGCTCCCCAAGCTTTCGCAGAAGGCCTACCTTCCACTTCGTCCTTGCTTTCCCCCCGCCCCGAAAGAGATTTTTGCTGCAAGCTTGGCCACAAGACAGCATCTTTCCCACCAGAGACCAAATTTGAAGACCTTCTTACCTTGAATGGTCGGAAGAGTAAGTAGAGCTCTCTGGGCTTGATATCCACAGGAAGGCCACTGACAAACAGCGTCCGTACCTAGGAGAGAGGTCAACGAGGTCTACTGAAAGGAGATGCTTAGTACCACAGTGGGAGTACAGAGCACAGTTCAGAAGCCTGGTGCAATAAGAGTAGGACACGTTGGACCAAAGGTGGCCTTGCAGGCACTAACCCTTCCCCACATTAGAGAAGCATTTTCCAGGATAAAATAGACCCAGTCTCCTTCCCTGCCACAAAGGATTTAGACTTTTACAAAAATTCAGTCTCTAGCAGACTAGTCTGGCTTGATCTTGATGACTAAAACCTGAGAAGATTGCTAGAAGACCATACACTGCCAAAAAACAGTTTGACACATACCAAAGGTCCAGAAGAGACCAGTACAAACCCCAGTTGCCTCTCTAGCTCTTTCTAGAGATCACACACTACATCTCCTTTTCCTAGCCTGTCCCAGCACTTTTCTTCAGCCACTGATTCAAAGACAACCCTCAATTTTGAAAAAAAAAAAACAACCCCAAAAACCAGACCTCACTGCTATACTTGCATCTTTTGACTTCTGCAAAAGCCCCAGAACATCACTGGGAGGATGATTTTTGGGTCTGTCCCAGCTCCTTCACCAACACACATCAGATCCTTCAGAAGTTGCTCCCAAACCAGCTCTTATAGCATTTGTTCTATTGTGCCTAGCTAAAAGCCAACTGTGCTGCACCAAGTCCATGTAGGCTGCTGCTCTTCCCAAGCTGCAGAAGACAGGTACCAAGACCAAATGCACTCAGCATGTATAAGAAAAAAATACAGTACCAGAGGAAGATTTCAACAGGTAGCTGTTGAAGTTATCTATAATAGTTCACATGAGTGGCCAGGAAGAAGAAACAGTGCTGAAGGCTCATGGCCTGGGAGGACCCTGCTCAACAGTCAGACCATCACGGCCACCTTCTCCCTGCAGTAGATGTTGGCTGGCAGCCTATTTCCATAAGCAGCAGCAGGATGAAGCTGCCAAGACTTCTTGTAAGTCAGCACAGAGCTGGAAAGAGAAGTTATGCACAACAGAGGTCACCAAGACGCTAGTCATCATTAACAAGGACCAGGAGACCACGAGCACAGCTCGGCCAGCACTGGCAGATAGGCAAGGGAAGACTGAAGACTAGAGGAATGAGATGGAGCTCCGTGTTCCTCACTTTTCATTGCACAAGGATGCCACCCACCAAGCCAGTCCCAGACAAGCCACAAGAAGGTTATGGGACAGCACTGCCACCCAGATGCTCACAATGGCACCAGATGCTTTGGAGCTGCAAAACATGCAGCAGGACCGGGAGCCCTAAACCAGAGCCCAGACTGGAAGCGGGCCAGGAGATGGTGTGACCCCATTACATTTGCAGGGCAGAAAGCACTCTGCTCCCACATTTTAGTTTTTGCTCAGCAGCTTCCTCTTCCCCAGGCAGAGCGGGTTGTATCTGACACCTTGTTAAGCCTCTTTTGCCACCAAAGCGAGCGGCACATGCTCACCCTGCTCCCAGGCTGGAGACAGCGGCCACCGAAAAAACACAGGAGCGTGCAGCAGAGCCTCTGCACCCTGTAACTCTTTGGGGACAGCCAGATTCAGACTCCTCCAGGCAGGGAAGTTTCTCCTAGTTGCAGGAGAAAGCACACACCTCCTTGAGCTCCTGTGCCCAAGAGAGCCCTGCCAGGGCAGATACTCTTCACATCAACTCAGGGGGCAGCCAAAGCCCTCCAAGATGGACAGCGATCATGAAAGTCTTGGGGTCCTTTGCCCCTCTTGCTCTCCAGGCATGCCGAGACAAAGGGCTGCTACCACCCCGAATCAGTGCGCAGAAGCCTTCTCCAGCCTGGCATATCTCAAGACAGCTGCAGAATACAACCACCGATCATCCATTCCATCCCCTCCCCGGCCCCTCAGTGTAGACGGCCCTACCACGCACCCCAGATTTTGCTTTGCCCTGTCTAGGGAAGCGGGATGCTACCTGGAGCACTCCAGAAACACTTTCCACGCCAAGGCTCAGTCCTACGGTCTCCCCACCCAGCCCTTCATTTGATGCATCACTCCAGGGCCGCCTCCTGCCCAGAGAGAGCCCGCAACAGCACTGTCTCTCAGCCTGCTGCCTCCGAGACCTTGGTGCTTGCGCTTCAGCGCGAGCTACGCGGAGCTCCTGCAATGCATTCCCAGAAGACGCACGGCCATCTCTTGCAGGGAAGGAGTGTGCAGAGTCTGGTGGCACACGTGTGCCTCAGCCATGTGAAAGCACCATCCCTTTTCAATATTTCAGGATCCGAGTGTGCTCAGACCCCAGAATGAATGCTTCTTCCAAGCAGATAGAAATCCGCATCCCTGTTGGGTCTCTAAAAGGTCCCGTGATGCGTCGCTCAGTAAGTCCTTGCGACAGGCATGACAGAATGGGAGACGCGTGGTCGCTCAGGAAAGGGGAAGTCAGCTACTCGCAGCCCTTGCAACAGCCTGAACAGAGCAATGCAGGTGCCCAGGAAAGCTCTTTGTCAGAGGTAACAAGTTCCAAATGCCAGGCCCATAAGTTGCTGCCAGGGACGGGTGCAAGAGACCTCTCGCAGGCCAAAAGCTTCCCTTGGGCTCCAGGTCCAGTCTGTAACCATACCCAGCATTGGAAGTGGGATCCCAGCCAACCCACAGCACCCACCAAGGGCTCTGGGCAATCCCAAACACCACCAGCTAACATCTTCAAACCAGGTTTAGCCAAGGGCCTCAAGACAGACCAAGGAAGGTCCCTGCTCAGAAGAGCTTGTTAGAAGCAATGAGACCCAGTGGTTGGTTGTCCAAGATCCCTGTAATCCAGCACATCCATAAGTGATCTAGAAAAGGGTAAGGAGAAAGTGAGGATGAGGTTGATGGGAGAGACAAGAGTGACACATTTGAAGGCAAGCGAGAGGGAGATCACTTCTGATACCAGGTATAAACATGGGATCAGCAGCAATTGGAAAGCCAAGGACATCTGGGTTATCCCACAGGAGAAAAAACAGGAAGCAACCTGCCAGTCTGAGCATCATGCGCACTGTGGGCAGCCCTGGTCCAGCCTTCTCCCCCCTGCTCCCAAAAAGAGGACACTGTAGATGAGGGTCTGGAGAAGCATCTTTCAGTAGATTAACCGAACTGGAACTCTCCAGTCACCCCTTTGCAGCCCAAGTCCTGCAGACTTTGGGAGGCCACCAGGACCACCCATGGCTGATGAATCCAGGCTTCCAGCCCTTGCACTCAACATGGCAAGACAGGGTAGGCTTCTGCTTGAATATATTTATCCTGCTTCAACTCCTTGCCACCGAGCACCGGATCCAGGTAGATATTCAGTCTCCCCACAGAGCAGCTGGAAAAGCCACAAGGTAAAAAAAAAATCCATCTAGGGCTAAATCAGGGACTGCCTGGGCCAAACTACATCTTCAGCAGGAGCTTGGAGAAGATCAGCAGATCTCCAGGGATACCTTGTTCTTATGCTCACGCTTAGAATCTGCTACCAGCCACTCGAGACGCCAGGCGAGAGCAACCCCATCTCACCCAGGATGCCAATCTCAACTGGACAGGCGCAGAGAACACACCGGGCAGTGGGGCAGCTCTCGCCGAGGACAGCCCAGCAGGGTGATGCTGCTGGCGGCCCTGCAGAAGACACTTTCCTTTCCGCATCCCTGCCCCCTCTGGGGATGTCCCCAGTCCAAACACCCGGCAGCGATGGAGGAGAGCCATGGAAAACAGGCTTTGTGCCAGTAGGGACAAGACCATCTCTTCCAGAGGGAGGATCCCAGCATAGCTTCCCACGCAGGAGGAGGAGGGAGGGACAAGGACAAACCCATCTGCTGCTCGGTGGCTTTAGGGTCCTTACACAGTTGCGTCTCCCAGAAGAGACACAGACCTAGTGCGAGCACAGCCAGGTCCTTAGCACCAAAGCTTTAAAGAAGCCAAGCAGCAAAACCTGCCTCTTCCCACCACAGCTCCAGCGCTGCCAGGAGGTCAGCATGGGTCTTACAACATCCACATCTTCTGGCCACCTCTGCTTTTAAATGAGAGGGAAAGGGAGTCCTGAGCAGAGCCAGACGCTGCCCCGCAGCCCAGCAAGGGTCAAGTTATGTCAGAAACGTTAGATGCAAAGGCACCAGTACCCACCTCCAGCACTGGGCTTTCGTTACGAGACTGCTCCGAATCCTCCCAGAAGCCAGCAAGGCTGACCCTGCCCTCCCGCGAGATCAGCCCTTTAGCTGCATCACCCACAGCCCTGCTTTTGCACAGCTGTGGCCACTCCAGCCCCCCAAAAAATCGGCCAGGTCCTGGAGCACACTAGCTTTACCACCAGTGGTTGGGAAGCGTCTGAGGACAGTTACGGCAGGAACATGCTCTGGTGCTTCATCCGCACTGTGCCGGCGGCTGTCCCCCCTCTCCAGGCAGCCAGCCCCAGCTACATGGCATTTTTTCCTGGGGACAAGCCCCCTCCTACACACCGATACACCCACCGAGCCTTCTGTCCCATCCCACCAGCAGCTGGGAGCCCCGCGCCATCCTGCTGAGGACCGGGGCGAGCTCCGCCACGGCACCCCGAGGGCAGTCCCCGCTCCAGGCAGCCTCCCCCTCGGCTGGTCCCAGCAGCTCAGGCACACGGACCGTGGCTCTTCCCATGGGAGAGCATCCCAGCGTGGGGGGGATGGGGGGAGCCTCTCGGGCACCCGGGGCTGCTGGCAGAGGCGCCGGGGGGGACGCGGAGCCCCAGCCCCGGCCACCGCCGTGCAGCCGGGGCCACTTGACGCGAGGCCACTGGAATGCAGCGAGGCTGCTGGCTGCCCCGGGAGCCGGGACTTATAAGGCACGGCCGCGAGCTCGCAAAGCGGGGCTGCGGGGAGGGGAACGCTCAGGAGCCCAGCCACGGGGCTCCGAAACGAGGCGGCACCCTTCCCTCACTGCCCCATATGGGATGTGGGGCTGCAGGGCTGCTGCCGCCACGCCGGCTGGACCCGGCGCTGGGCAGTTCTGCTCCTCAGCGCACCAAGCTCCCAGGAAACACAGAGGGAGAAAAAACAGATGGCTGCTCTGCGCCAGGGACCGCTCAGCAGGGAAGCGGGACAGCGTCGACGCCATGGAGCGTGCTGACAGGCTCCCTCGCGGCGCCGTGCCTCAGTTTCCCCTCCGCCAGCAGGGCTCAAGAGCAGAGAGGCTGCAAGAGCTGGCTTGCCTGCTCGCAGTTCCAGCACTGGCTGAACTCCGAGGTCCTCAGGCAGCACTGAGCCCCAGTGCAGGATCAGACCAGGAGCTGCTCCAGCCAGGAGGCCCCGAGCAGCCACCGCCACAGGGCATCTCCCCTGCGCCAGAAATATGTTCACCCATCCCCAGAGGGGAAAGAGGGCCCTGAACCTCCCCCAGCACTTGAAACAAGGAGGGCTTCAGGCATTTCCCTCCGAAGTCAGCCTTTTGCAAAAGAGGCACCCAAGGACCAACATCCTGCTCGCCCGGGGGGAGGAAGGCCGGCTGACCACAAGCAAGCCCAAGTGCACAGGCGCTTCATCCCCCAGGCTGGGGCGTTCTGCGTGCGGCACCGCTTATAGCTGGACCGGCCCCTCCGCAGCATCGCTCACCCCCGGCGCAGGCAGCGGGGTGCCAACGGGGCTCAGCCACCCCTGCGGTCAGGGCAGGAAGGCACTGGAGCCACAGGGAAGCCGGGAGAGGCACCAGCCCCAGCCCGGGGGAGCAGGAAGCACATGGCAGCCGATAAGTCCAGGCACGACAGGGCAGCGCCCAAGAATAGCCTGCAGCCCCGGCGGCGGAAGCGCTGCCGGTGCGGCTCTGCCACGGAGCCTCCCCTCCGCTCCCCACTGTCCCCCGTGTCTCTGCGGGATCTCACGGAGAGGATGGCACCCAGGGAGGCTTCAGCCACAGCAGGGGTTCAAAGCTGTTGAAACATTGGGGTAGGCCTGCTCCACAGCTCCCCAGAGATCACTGTCCCAGCCGGGCACCTCCCCAGCTGAGGGAGACACTGGCTGAGCATCCCCAGGATGCCGTCGCAGCCTCCCACCTTGCCAAGAGGTCTGCTAAGCGAGAGCAAGCATCCCTGAGTATCACAGCCAACTGAAGGACGCTCACATCCATGCTTGCACTACCCAGCCCACTGCACTAAGCCCCTGGCTCCAGAGACCTTCCGATGTTCAGGGACCTACAGATGTCTCTCACCATCGGCCAGAGCCATGGACCTTACCCACGGGGACGCCTCTCACACCGGGTAAGCCTGCTGCAGACCAGCTCCTCCTGCCCACACCCAGGTGTTTGTTCTCCGGGCAGGAGACACAGAGGTGAGACGAGTTCCTGCCAGCCTCTGCCCTAAGCAGAAGACATTGGTCTGGATGCAGGACCTTCACAAGGTATGTCCTTAAACAAGTATATCTGCCTCTGCTTTGTCCTGCCACGAGGCGATTCCAGGGCACTTTTCAGTCCTATGCCTCCTCTGCCCATGGAGAAAGGACACATCCAGAGATGCTCGTGAACCTCTCCTCAAATCAACCTGATTCAGGGCAGCACACTAATGGCCATGCCACAGCCCCACAGAGCATTGCCGGGTATCTCCATGGCCCAACAGCAAGCAAATCTTCCACAAAACCCAAGCGATGGCGAGCTGGAAGTTTGCAGCAGCTCTCCACTGTTGATAGTTGTTATTGGAGTGTCACCCCAATCACAGGGAGACCTTTGGAGACACTGGTAGGATGACAAGCACCCACAGGACTAAGCCACCATTGCATCAGTCCAGCTCTTGGTGAGACAGGGCCACTAGGCAGTAGGGAGGGGCTGTGCTACCCAAAAGTGGGCCAGAAATGCCAATCCTAACCAGCATCATGCCCTGATCTCGCTCTGCGCCACAGGGAACTCTCTTCACAAGACCCCAGGCAGGCACCCAGCCCCTACAACATCGGGGGCAAGGTGGAGGTAAGACCACCAGCCCAGAAGGAGAGCCTGGGGAACAGGGCAGAGCACGTAGCAAGAATGGATATGACACAGCCCAAGCTTTAAGGCCTCCCGCTAGAAACAGGTCATGTCCCAGCCAGCTCCCCACTGGCATCCTACTGTGGACATGGAAACCCCAGGAGGTGAAGTTTCCTTCTCTCCTCCAGTACCTCCCAGAAGAACTGGCTGCTCTCTTCGAGTCCATAGCTTGCTCTGCGCTTCAAGCCACCGCTATAGGTGACCCACCAGAGTCACACTTTCAGACAGACACTAGCCCCCTGTCCTTGAAAGGGGCTGGGAGGGCCACACATCCCCAGGTCAACAGCTTCTGAACATACAGCCCCATACCAAGATCTGACCCCACACTAATGCAAGAACCCATCACCATGTCCTTCACAGCACAAGAGGGAATGTGCCATCCCAACCTAGGAGGTGCAACATTCCCATAGCCCCTTCTGGGCTATGCAGCAGGGCTGGAGATCCTCCCCATGGGCAAGACTGCCCTACTGGGTCCTTGGTCTTCCAGCAACCACAGCCTATGGCCAGGTAAGCTTGTGCTCAGTGATCAAGGAGAGCTATGTGCAAGGCTAGCACATGCAGTCCCATGCAAGTGTCCTCTAGAGAAACCCAGCCCAGAAGCCACCAGGCTGGCTAGAGGCAGGATCTTGTATCTATGCTCTGCCACCGGATAACCAACTGGCCACCTGGGCTTGAGACTGTTGTTTCCCACAGGGCATACAGCAGAGGTCAACATCTTGTCCCTGTCCACAGGACTAGGTGCAGCAGATGACGTTCACCAGACAGATGGACAGAGCAAGCCTCAAAACCATCCCTGCTCCTGTCTCCAAGCAAGAGCCAGCGGGTGAGCCTTGGGGCCAAAGGAAACTTCACCACCCCAGACACACCAAGAAGAGCCCAAACCTTGTGTAAGCCTCTAGCTCCACACTCCCTTGCCATCCAGCCATCATCCGAAGCATCACAACACCCCTCTCTGTTGGGGCTGCACTGAGGAAGACAACAGTCCCTGGGACAGGCAGCCTCTCAACCACACCACGACCCTGCAGTGCAGCAGTCAAAGTGTCCTTGCCAAGCCTGCAGAAGTGTTCTGCCATGCCAAGGACAGGGTCACCTGGCACACATCTCCTCACAGTGCTGGTACCACTGCCTGCCCCAGGGTCCCTCCTCATCAGACACGCTGGGCTGGCTCGGGACCACAGCCATGCTGATGTGCCTCAGTATGGCCCAGGTTCAGCAGCTCCAGTGCTGGGGCTGCGTCCCACTGTCCTGCTCCCTTGCCAGGCATCTCTGGGAACACACTTTTGAGACTGCTCACCTCCAAATCTGAGGAAGCTACTGGGTCTCAGCTAGTGCCTGGTACTCCTGGGGAGAAGGAGCTGAGCACTGTAGGTGAGGTGCCAACCTCACCTCCACACTCATGCCTTGGTGAGGCTTCAAGCCGAAGCCTTTACTTCAGGCACGCAGAGGTCCAGGACAGGCAAAAGCATTGCTCCATGATCCAAGCAGCAAAGTCTTCATGACTCTGCATGGCCATGACCAGCAAGCCCAAAGGGTCTTTAGGCTCCAAAAGCCTTCCACCAGTTCCAGCAAGAGTCATGCTCAACTTCCCACAGTACCAGTTCCTCTAGCAGAGGCATGAGAAAGGACAGCTACCTCCCAGACATCTCCAAGGGCATCCTTCCTACTTCGGTGAGGGGAAAGCAGAGACTCTTGCTAGTAAGGGAGACTTTGGGTTTGGCCTTCATAACTTCTGCAGACACCCCTTCATTTTGAGGCCAAGCAGGGAAAGCTCCGCTCAGCAACTCCTCAGATTAGCCAAGGAGGAAGACTAATTTCTGAAGCTGGGTCTTGTTTACTAGACCAGCTGCACCACCAGGTAGCACCAGGAAGAACAGTTACCTCATCACTGGGACAGCTGGGATATTGATGCTCAAAGAAACTTAGACTCATGTCTAAGAGACTTAGATTTGAAAGAGCAAGAAAGGAGAAGAAAGCTCCTTTACAGGGCATTTACAGAGGCACCAGAACATGAGGCAATAACAGGGAGATTCCCACATCCCTCCCCAGTAAAAGCAACTCATTGATAGACCGAGAGAAGGTCTGGGAACACACCAGTTCCCAGAACCTCTGCATGCATGGCAACTTCAGGGTATTTGCTCAGCCAACAATCTGTCACCAACAGAAAGCTGCATCTAATGTTGAGGGGACTTTTACGATGGATGAACACTGCTCTGAAGCACCATTCTGGTTCAGCAGGACGAAGTACAAGAAGATTAGCAAGTGGCGACCATAACTACTACAGCCCTCAAGTTCTTTGTAGCAAAGAGCGGCATCACAGAGTCATTTGACTTCAGAAATTGTCTTAACCTCATGTTTCAAGTCAGAGCGCTAGAATCCATGCATGCAAGAGGTATCTAGGTCCACTCAAGCAGAGATTACAGAAATCAAGAGATGCCTGGCACCAGTCCATGAAGTGCTACAGACATCCAGCACGTAACACAGGCTGCTCACCAGTGGCATTCCCGGGTAGTTCTGGCAGCCCCAGCATGCAACAGCTAAGAAAGGCCAGGGATGAAGTACTTGGTACCAAGGAGGCCATCTGGGAGCCAAGAGCCTTCTGCCTCCCCTAACAGGGGATTTTCTAACTCTGATGGGCAACACCACAGCCTTGCCATGGACCAGCAAGGAAGATGACCCTCTCCTAGCAGAGCTTAGCCAGGTAGCTTCTCCTGGTCCTCATCTGGGCTCTGCCCACCCAGCACAGCCTCGCATTTGATGCTTTCCACATTCAGCAGTCCATGGTTTCCAAGCTCTACCACAACAGCAGCAGCCATCATCCACAGAGCTGCAAGCAGGCCCTCAAGACTGGCCACCATCATTCAGAGGGAAGGGGCCAAGAGGACATGTGGGATAACCACAGGCTTCAGCCACCTGCTTTAGGCACCTGGACAGCCAGCTCCAGATTTCCCCCGCTCCCCATGAGCCTACAACTTTCCAGTGACCTCCTGGGAGAGCAAGGATGAACTTCTAGACTAGAAGCAACTCTTCTGCATCAGACACCCAAGAGAGCAGGGTGAGCACATGGGGTCCTTATTGCCGTCCAGCCACGAACACAACACGCAGTGCCCATGGTGAGCGAGCAAGCTCCTCCGGCCGCTGGAAGAAGCTCTGCCTGCACCAGGGGTGTGCAGCACCCCGGCAGCTGCCCGTCTCGCACCACCCCTGGGGAGCGCCGGGACACACGCTGCCATGCAGATTGGCGGCTGCCTGGAAAACTAAACAGAAGATAGCAGCGAGTGGGGAGGGATCGGGTTTGGGGAGGTGTCTGGTGAGGAACAGCAGGGACTGACATTAGGCCCTGTTTGTTTAACATTCCCGTTAACAACCTCGAGAGGAGCGAGAGGCATTCCTGTCCTCCGCATGTCACCGGGCAGGAAGGGGCTGCGAGATCCAGGGGCTTGCGGATAAGATAAAAGGGACAGGCTGAATTTGGGAGCTTCGCCCCCGCCCTATCTGGGGCGCACAGCACCCTTCTGCAGGCGCTTGGGGAGGCGGTGAAGGAGGCTCAGAGGGAGGGGAAACGGAGGAGCGTCCGCAGCGCCAGTATCTGGCGGAGTTCTTCCAGCACACCCTCCTGCGTATATTGGAAGTGAAGGATTCCACTTTGCATTAAATGTATTTATCGTTCTGTATCAAGGGGGAAGCTCTGGGCAAGAATTTGGGTGGGAGGTGGGAATAAGCCCCCCAGACCGTGCAGAGGCACTGAAGACAAGGTCATCCCTTATGCCACCATTAGCTGCTTCTGCAGTGAGGAATGGCTCCTGGTCAGTGCAGGAAAAACAAGCGTTCAGAGGGCTCCCGCACGCTCAGAGCGGCCACCACAGAGCCCAGCCCACAGCCTTATTTGTGATGGATCCTGGTGGAGAAAGGGCTTTCCAACAGCAAGGCCACCAGGGGTGGGGACACCTCCCACCCCAGTCCCAGCCCACCGCCTCCCCAGCCTCCTCCAGGGTGGTCGGTCCTTTGCTGCAGGGTGACAAATGCCCCCGGCAAGGCTGCAGACCAGCCAGCTGGACCATCCCGTCCCCCTCCCCACGCACACCTGGAGGTGGCACGATAGAGAGCAGGGGGCCGTTCCGGTTTAACCCCTGTCCTGTGCCCCAGGGATGCAATCTTTAACTCAGTTTCCCAGCCACCAAGCAACCGCTCCGAGGAGGACCGGGCTCCCCAAAAGGGCTAGGATTCCCAAGCTCCCGAAACGCAAGAGCTTCCAGCGCCCACTTCGCCAAACCACCACTCGGCAGCGGGGCACAGGCCGGCTCTGCCCCAGCGCCAAGGGCTCACCCGGCC